>NC_133138.1:85617730-85933827 GCF_048418815.1 Hemitrygon akajei | reverse complement strand
ATGGCTTCCTACGAATGTATCATTTGCCAAGAGGAAGTTCTACTCATGGCACACAGCTTTATGAAATGAGGAAGTGGAATGCTTCCAGTTGATGAAAAGTTTGTTCTTAATAGCAATTCCATAGACACGTGAGTGTGGTGAATAACTGCCAAAGACATGTGAGGGTGGTGAATGACTGCCATCTCTCCTACAAATCCAGTGCCAAACATACCATCAGGTTCTCAGTGAAATTCAAGCAAACCCCTCTCTAAGTGCAGCACCTGTGTGACAGAGCAGTAATATGGGCGACTGCTTGCAAAGAACCTGTTAAGTATCTAGGTGACCTTGACTTTCAAAATAAAGCTCTGTTCAGGCACAAAACCATGATTAATGGTCTTCATACAAAATGTTAAAGATACCAATACAGTACTGATAGTCCTGGAAAACCTGAAGCTTTTCTTTGCATATATTCAACTTTTGGGATCTTGGCATCACCAGCAAGGCCATCCTTAATTTCTCTGGTGATAAGCTGCCTTATTGATCTACTAGAATTCTTCTGGTGAAGGTTCTCCCACAGTATAGTTGGATGGAGATCTCTGAGACTTAATGATGATTAAGAACCATTATTATATATTCAGATAAGAATGATGAGAGACTTCGAGGGGAATCAGCAGGAAGCAGTGTCCATACGTGCCTGTTGTCCTACATGTCTTGGACATTCTCTCTTCTCTCTCCTCTCATTGGGCAGAAGATATAAAAGCCTGAAAGTATGTCCCATCCGGCTCAAGGAAAACCTCTATCCTGATTGTTTAAAAAGACTACTGAATGGTCTCCTAGAGCCAAAAGATAACCTCTTGATCTCACAATCTACATTTTTATGACCTTTTACCTTATTGTCTGTCTGAGTGCACTTTCTTTGGAACTGTAACACATTATTCTGCGTTCAGTTATTGTTTTCCCAATTCACTGATGTGATGAAATGATCAGTGTGGGTGGTAAGTAAAACAGTATTTCACTCTACATCAGTACTGATGACAATAATGAACCAATTTACCAATTTGTCCTTCTTGGTAGCTGAGGTTCCAAATTTAGGAGATGATATTGGAGAAGCCCAGGCTTGTAACTGCTGAACATTTTGTAGATGTATGCACAGCAGCCACTGTGCTAGTGGTAAAGGGAAATGATGTTTGGGTGATAGATAGGGCTTTGCCCTGGATAGGGTTGTTGGGAGTGTGCTCATCCAAGCACGTGGAGGGTATTTGATGCAGATGGTGAAAGGCATTTGGGTTTCAGGAGATAAATCTCTTGCCACAGGGTACACAGCCTTGGTCCTGCTCTTGTAGCCACATTGTTCTGTGGCTGGTGTCCTTGTGTGCCTGGCCAGTGGCAATGATAATACCACTGAATTTCAGTAGATGGGACGCCCTCCCTTGATGAGCATTTCCTGGCACTTTCCTAGCCCACAGCCATTTAGGGATATTTTCTCAAGCAAGCTAAATTGACTAAAGACAGGATTTTGAGTCAGTGGGGATCTTGGGAGGGAGCTGAGATGGATCATCCACTCAAGTCCTCTATTGAAAGTGACTGTGAATGTTTCAGTTACGTCCTTAGCTCTGGCATGTGGGGCCATGCTGGACCTTGCAAATACTGTATATTTTTCACTAGTCAATCCTTGGTGGGATGTGCTGTCTCTGGAGTTTATTGGTGGGATCAGGTGTTGGAGCAGTTTGCAGTCAGTTCTGTCAAGGATCAGACTGATATCAGTAGAGTGTCACTTTGCATAGTCAATAAAAACAACAGACTAGAATGATATGGTCCTGGTTCAAATGAGACTGTTCAACAATGATTGTTGGCCATGCATTTGAGTTTCAACTTCTGTCAACATTTGGGAAACATCTAATGAAAGAAATGGTCCATGTTTTTGGCATGTAAAACATCAATGACCTGAACAGTTAGCTTTGGGATGCCCTTCATATATGCTGCCTCACCTGCTGAAAACTTCTGGATCCAGAATTAGTAAACTGGTTTTATTATTGTCACATGTACAGAGGTACCGTGAAAAATTTTGTTTTGCATGCTATTCATATGGATCATTTCATCACTTTAGTGCATTGAGGCAGTAAAAATGGAAAACAATAGCAGGGTGCAGAATGAAGTGTTACTGCTACAGAGAAAGTGCAGTGTAGGCAGCTAACCAGGTGTAAGACTATAATGAGGCAGTCTGTCAGGTCAAGGGTCTATCTTACTGTATAAAGGGACCATTCAATAGTCTTATATTAGTGGAATGGAAGCTGGCTTTTAGTCTGACTCTACTTATATTTTAGAATTCCAGCATTTACAGTGCATTGCTTCTGATATTAAAGCCTACATA
This sequence comes from Hemitrygon akajei, assembly GCF_048418815.1. Classification (NCBI taxonomy): domain Eukaryota; kingdom Metazoa; phylum Chordata; class Chondrichthyes; order Myliobatiformes; family Dasyatidae; genus Hemitrygon; species Hemitrygon akajei. The sequence goes on along the minus strand of NC_133138.1, from coordinate 85,931,477 downwards.
ATGAGAACAAGTGTGAAATTAAATCAAATTTAACATTAAAGCCATTGTTCTGTCATAGCTAGTCTCCTGCCACAATTACTCCTCACTGCTTCATGCATTACATTGCCCACCACACACAGTCACACAGCAACAGAGAAAAGCATGGGTGGCCACAACTCTCAACATGCCATGCTTTTTCCTCTCATTGTCATCTGCAGATTAATGGTGTCATTGATTTAACGTTAGACAATTGTCAGCTTTTTCCTGGCAGGAGTATAAAAAGAAACGAGGTGTCCCCACCCTTGTGCACATTGAGTTGATTTAAATATGTATTTCTGATAGAAACAGACATTAAATCAAGCATACACAGCGAGAGCACCCATGAGTGAAGCTGTGTGTGTGTGATCATGCTGGATCAGAAGCTACTATTGTGAAACCTGACTGTCTGGGTGGATAGCGATCCCTCTGGGGTTTGTCAAGACAAGACAGGAAGGGGCAAAGTAATTGTTAATTCTTTTCTTCGCTTTATTAATAATTCTCTGTGTGTTAACTGGAACCTGTAAATAGTCACAATTCATACCTTTGCCAGCTCCTGTATACAATAAGAGAATAATATTTTCAAGGCCAGTTGTATAATACCTGACATTGCTGTCAGCCTCTAGTTTCAGGATTCGGGTTTAATCTGTCCTCTATCGGAAAGCATTTAACTCAGATAATTTCATTCTGTGCTCCTAAGTGTGCTGCCTGTCATTGACACAACTCTCTGTCAGTCTCTGGGACCTCTCCCAAGTCATCATTCTTCACAAGCAAACTGAAGCAGTGTGTGCTGACTTGCTATTCAACTGTGAGGGAAGCACCCTACAGATACTATTTTTCATTAAGTTCAATGTTTATACCTAAAAGGATTGCCACGAGTGAAGTTGGAAGAGTGGAGACCATGATGATTTTAATCCTGTTAATCTCCCCTGAACCAATCATGCTGAGGCAAATTGTAGCATCCCTGCTGCCCCCTGTAAGCACAGCAAGCTCAGAATAGCTCAGTCAACATGAGTAACTGCATTATATATGTCATTACTCATTCTGTAAGCTCCCTGAGACTGAAAAGTAAAAGAAACATTGGCCTTGTTTAGGATCAGAATTGGTGAAGTAGGATAATTTATCACCATCTCCTTGTGCAAATGTTGTCTAGCTTTGCGAGTGAATGTCGTTAGGAACAATGAAGGATTTTGTTGGTGAGCAGTAGGAGACTGTTCTCACCTGGTGACAGGTGACGAGTGGTGCTGCTGTAGGATATCAGCCTGTTCTCCTGTCCAAGCTCTGCTGATTTTGCTCAGGAACTGGGAAGTGGATTGATGATTAGTTGTTCTCTGGGCTAGGGGACATTGAAATGCAGCAGGATTCCTGCTCCTGAGCTGTGCCTGGTAGGCCCTGTTAGGAAGTTGGCAAGTCAGTGGACATCAGAATTGTGAGCAATACACAAAAAAAAACTCAGCTAGTATAGCAGCAGCCACAGAGCGACATGGACAGCGAATGCTCCGGGCTGATAACCTTAAAAACATTAACAACTTTTAAAAGAGTATTTGGACAGGTACAAAGATAGGAAAGGTTTAGAGCAGGGGTTAACATAGAACAGTACAGCACAGTACAGACCCTTTGGCCCACAATGTTGTGCCGACCCTTAAACCCTGCCTCCCATATAACCCCCACCTTAAATTCCTCCATATACCTGTTCCCAACCTTTTTCTCAACTAATACCATTAAACAAGGAGTCTGTGGATCCCAGGTTGGGAACCCCTGGTTTAGAGGGAGTTGGGCCAAGTGCAGGCAGATGGGGAGCTTTGTCACCATGGAAGGCCCACTTCCATGCTGCAGGACTGTATGACTCTATGATCATTCATCTTTCACTGTGCGAGTCACTCCGCTGCAGTAGATATGTTGGGGGGGAGGTGGCAGTACTGATTGACAGCACTTCTGTAGGAAGATGAGATGTCAAAATTAAGCTGAAGAAGAGGGAGATTTCAAGATTGTTTAGCTTCCCTGAGTTATGGAGCTTCAAAGTCAGAGCACATAGACTCACTAATATCTAAGTAATTTGTTTTTGTAACAGTTAAGCTATTGCAGAACTTAATCTAAGCTGAAAATTGGTATTTTGAGGACTTTTGTCTGCTTAGATCTTCTCCCCAAATTGGTGCCTAGGCGTAAATTACCCTTAAGTGATGTGCTCTATAGTTAAATAAGTCCCTGCTTTTTTTCTGTTATGGTAATAATTTATATGAAAAAGTACATACATTAATGTCATTTTCATTGTTAAAAAGTTCCAGCACCATTAAAGAGCCTTGATAGATGCAATTATGTTTCACTTAACTTGTTAGCACTTTACAAATTGACACAATCTGATTCTTGGAACTTGATTTTTTTAAATTGTGGGAAACCTCTTTTTGTTTGTCTCTCTTGGGTGTATTTAAGAAAATAAAAAAAACTACACAACGGCCTTACAAAAAACGATATTATTTCATATCATTCTTTCCTTACCCACTATGAACGAAGTTGGTGGCTGGAGCTGGGCTTAAGGGTCAGCTTATGTGGTGTTTCAAACTAAATTTAGTTTCTGAATTGTCCAAGCATGTAGCAGAAGATAGGGTTTCTTGACCTTATTGATCCTAATTAAATAGGACTACTTTTCACAGAAAAACAAGAAGACTTGTATTTATACACTATGTTTCTAAACACCTTGGAAATGAAGACTGAGAGGTGATCTTTTAGAGCTGTATACAGGACATAGATGGGATGAATACACACTGTATTTCCCCAGGTTTAAGGTAAGGTGAGAGGGAAAAGACTTAATAGGAGCTTGAGAGGCAACTTTTTTTCACATGGGTTGGTGTGATATGGAATAAGTGTGATTGAGGCCAGAGAGATTGAGGCAGGTATATTCACAACAATTAAAAGATATTCAGTACAGGAAGTGGATAGAAAAGATTTAGAAGTTTATGGGCCAAATATGGGCAAATGGGACAAACTTGGTTGGGCATCTTGGACAACATGGACCAGTCGGGCTAGAAGTGCTGTTTGACTCTATGACTTTATAACTCCCTGACATGCTTCCAGTCCAGTTCTGTGGGTTCGCTGGTGGCTGATGAGTGCAATATAGACCTGCACATAAGTAGATGGGTGGAGAGTTTGAGAGGTGAGGTACTCCTGCTGGTTGTACTGGTCTTCTCTCTGCTCCTTGTAATGAAGACTCTCAATACCATCACAAATGGTGCCTCTTTACTTCGAGTGATGGCGGACAGAGGTGAGAGAGAGAGAGGGAGAGGGAGAGAGAGAGAGTGAGTGTTGAGGTTTTTCACCAAAGCTTTGAAACATAATTGATTTTTTTCCCTTTTCCCACCTGGTAATCTTTGCTCCAACAGAACTCAAATTATATTATCTGTTTCAGAAGTATGATTTTGGGTGTGTGAATGAGGTAGCCTGCCAAGGCTGAATGTTATCGGGGTCCAGTGCTGGGTATGTTGGCCTGTGAAAGGATCTTTATGTTTGTTTAGTAGGTTTGGAGAGTTTTGTGGACTCAGAGTTGGTGGTATCTTTCCATTACCTTGCTGTAAGTAGTTGAGATAGCATAAAGGGTCATGGTTCTCTGTTGCCTGTTATACTGCTAGTTTTGTGTGAGGTTTGAGTTACCGGTAATTATCTTCAAATACTCTTTTCCTCAGTCAGCCAAGGGCTCCCCTAGAACACTGAAGATAATAACTTATGCCATTAGTGTCTGCCTTTGCAAAGAGGCCCCTCCATCTCCAGGCTCACACCATGAACTGTTGCTGTTCTTGGGTAGAGTGGTTTCTCTGGGGCAGTCAGTAAAGGGACCTTTGTCTTGTGGATATCACTAATGTTTCAGGCCTCAAGTTAAGAGTGATTTAGACTTTGGGTTTCTAATGAGTGCAAACACAAGTAATGACTGTTGATTCTGGGGTATAAGCTACGTGTATTGAACGGTTTCCCATTAATTCTCTTGGTCAACTACAGTTCTTTGGGGAAGTTTGTTCAAGTTGATGTGCAACATGACATTGAGGAAAAGTTTTAGGGCAATGATGTGGTTCACACCAGGATTATCTCTGCTGTAGGCATTTTGGCTATGATCATGGCTTGCATGCATCAACAATCAAATGAAAGGTGGAGACATGGTGTCAGTCAAAAGGGTGCAGTGCATTCTGGCAAATATTCCTTCCTTAATCAATGCCATGATAGAGAAGAGAAGAACATATATAATTGAAGAGTGATATCCCAGTCGGCTTAGCAGAAATGAAAGGGCTCAGTGGTGTAGCAGTTAGTGTAATGCTTTACTGCACCAGTGATCAGAAACCTGGGATTCAATCCCTGCTACTGTATGTAAAGAGTTTGTATGTTCTCCCCATGACCACATGGATTTTCTCCGGGTGCTCTGGTGTCCTCCAACGTTCCAAAAAGACACATGGGTTGCATTAGTAAGTTGTGGGCATGTGACAAATAAAACTAATCTTTAAAAACCAATGCAATTTTACAAGAAGGTCTGTTCATAGTGAACTGAAAGAAGTCACTTCAAACAATTTTAGAATTGGTCAAAATGATGGGAAATCATAAAAACAACATCAAAAAAATCCTCAGTCAAATATATTAAAACTCAAATTGCTGTAACTGTGACTAAAGCCAGACAAGAGTGAAGAACAAAACTATATATCCTTCTTGCTGGTGTATCTGTTTTATTGCTGAATGTGATAGGGGTCAAATCATGGGTAAGAGATGAGGTGTTATCAAATAAATAACACAGGTTTTCATTCTAAGAAGAGTTTGGATACTGGCAAGTGTGATTGAAGAGTGAAAATGAACCTCCTTGTAAAGCTATCTTGTTGAAGTGAGGGTGAATATGAAGATTGGTGGACCTGACCTCAGACCTCATCCATCAGTCACTTTGCCTTTACTCAAGCACCCTGCATGCATATCCATTATTGGTTTAAATCCAAATTGACTGTTTCTTCACATTCAATCAACAGCCTTTGGTGTGAAGGGAGAGCTCCAGTAAAGCACTTGTGAGTGTTATCATAGCAGGAAACCAATAAAAGGCTTAACCAGAGGGGATGGAACTTAGCAACAAGAAGGGGGGGGGGGGGGGGGAGGTAGAGGGACCTGAATAGCCTGGAGACCCAGCCAGCACACATCAAAATAATTAAAGTTCAGGGAACACAAGAAATTGAGTACGTTGCTCGTCAGATAGTGCAACCTCATCTGAAATCAAATATTTCATTGAAGTTTTCACTTGTTTACTGTCAGCCCTGAAGAATGTATTTTTTTACTCTTCAACACAGCACTGGTTTGTATAAATATATAAAATGTAATTGGTTTCAGGGTGCTGTGTTTTGCTGCCTCTACCTTGAAGTTTAGCCATGCAGTTATACAACGCCTGCTAGACACCATGTGCTTTCAATTAGCAGTAACTTGTGATTGACTGATTTCATGAGGCATGTCAATAACAACTCACTAACTCAACCAAAGTCAAAAAAGTTTCCTTAATTAAGAAAACACATGAGCCTATTGTTCTTTGTTTGTCAAAGCGAAGACATTCCTGTCCATTGAATTGCATTGTCTGCAGTGTGATGGTAGTTCCCATTATTGTGGTCAGAGTGGGCAGGGAGGTGGAGAAAGGTACTTAAAAGGGTATCTACTTTACCTATCTTCTGGGTGATTTCTCTTTTCACTTACCGTGGGTTGACAGAGAGTAATGCATATGCAGCACAGTCTGTAGACCATGAAAATGATTAGGCAATTGGAAGTGGTTTATCTACAACACATACATCTGTAGCATGTGCAAATATACCATGTACATTTATGTCATGCTTTATCGATTGTGTGTACATCCACATCTATGGCACATGCATGTCCACCATGACATGGGCATGTATGACATCTATACCAAGCACATTGGTGCCTTCTAAAGGTGCTAAAGATGTAAGATGCACACAAATGAGGTAACCACGATATGAAAAGATAGTGTCCCATCCTAAAATTGCATTTTATCATAAAAACTATTTGTAGCAGAATTACTGTCTAATTTCCAATGTAGCTCAATGATTGATCTAACTTCTGAAGTCCTTAACCAGCTTCCACTCTCACACATTCCCATCTGCTTTATGTGTTTGACTTCTTTTTAATATGCAGGCCTTTGAGGTGAAATCTACTTCTCAGTCAGTTCCTTAGAGTTGAGAATAATTACTTTGCACCACAGTTCGGTGGGTCCTGGGATAACTGAGGAGACCATTGCGGGACCTGCAGACTCTTTCCATAGTTGTCACAGCAGATGTATATTGTGGCAGGCAGGAGGTTAGGTTCTGAGGTGGTGCAGTCTTTCCTCAATATACAAAGACCTTCTGAGTCCTCCTGAAGCATGGACTCAAAGTTCTCTGTACCACCTCAAGCGTTGCATCTCTACTCAGAACAGTCATGGGCAGATTCTCGTGAATTGTAGGGATGCTGCACTTTCCCTGGAGGCGTAGAGATCACCTTGAATTGTTTCCTATTCCTTAGAAGAATTATGCATAGTGCAGAGTTTCTGTTTTAGTTTTCTGACTTCAGGTATGTCCATTATGTGTCCTGTCCATTGGGTCTACTGGAGTGTCAGTACTGGGGATGTTGGACTGGCAATGTTAGTTTGCTTATCCTCCCTGCGGCTTTGGAGAACTTTGTGGAGCTATCACTGATGTAGCTCTCTGGTGCTTCAAGGTAGCTGCTGTAGGCAGTCCATTACTCTGAAGTGTAGAGGAGGGCAGGGTCAATGCTGTTCAGCAGACCATGAATTTTCTAGTGGATTTAAGCTCCAGGAAGTAGTACCTACTTTTAAGGGTCTTATCTGGCATCTTTATTATCAGAGGGCAGAATTGTATAGTGGCAGCAGATTGGTAGTGGATGTGTGATCTGTGGATGTTGTGTGTAAGGCCTGTACTCTTGTGTTTTTCTGTGAATGAGACAGAGGTGGCTTGGAGCATACTTGAGTCCATGAAATTATATGGTGTGTGTGTGTTGTGCATATATACAAATATATGCACGTACACGTGTGAGAGTGTGAGTGTGTGTGAGTGTAAGTGTGTGAGTGTGTGTGTGAGTGTGTGTTTGTTTGTGTGTGTGTGTGTGTCCCCGTGTGAGTGTGTGTGTGTGTTTATGTGTGAGTGTGTGTGTATATATGTCTGTGAGTGTGTGTGTGTGTGTGTTTGTGTGAGTGTGTGTTTGTGTGTGTGTGTGTGTCCCCGTGTGTGTGTGAGTGTGTGTGTGTGTCCGTGTGTGTGTGAGTGTGTGTTTGTGTGTGTGAGTGTGTGTGTGTGTGTGTCCCCGAGTGTGTGTTTGTGTCTGTGTGTGTGTGTTTGTGTGAGTGTGTGTTTGTGTTTGTGTGTGAGTGTGTGTGTGTGTGTGTGTGTCCCCGAGTGTGTGTGTGTGTGTCTGTGTTTGTGTGAGTGTGTGTTTGTGTGTGTGTGTTTGTGTGAGTGTGTGTTTGTGTGTGTGTGTGTCCCCATGTGTGAGTGTGTGTGTGAGTGTGTGTTTGTGTGTGTGTGTCCCCATGTGTGAGTGTGTGTTTGTGTGTGTCTGTGTTTATGTGTGAGTGTGTGTGTGTGTATATATGTCTGTGAGTGTGTGTGTGTGTCTGTGTGTGTGTGTGTGTTTGTGTGAGTGTGTGTGTGTGTTTGTGTGTGTGTGTGAGTGTGTGTTTGTGTGTGTGTGTGTGTATACGTGACGTGTTTATATGTATTTGTTATTTTGCATCCCTTCCCTGTCCCACGAAGTGAAGAAAAGGCAAATCCTGGGAGTTTCTATGTAACCTCAGCAGCTACTCCCAACCTGGACTGCTTTATACATTCAGTGTCAGTGTATTCTGTGGTTCATGTTCCTTTCTACTGCTGCTGCTGCTGCATCCAGTCTGAGGACTGGGCCTTGCTGCTGTGCAGAGCCAACGCTTGGGTCGGCCCTCGTACGTACCACTGGCCTTTGCTTGCCAGCAGTGTGTCAGACAGACGTTGTGGCGGAGAGAACCAGTGTCTTTCGCTGAATCCTGGAGAGTTAAAACACTTTTGATTGCTGCCTGTCACTTCTCATTCACAACCTCATGAAGTTACAGTTTGCTTACAAGGCTGATTTAAAACATTAACATCAGCTTGATGTTATTACCTGCAGTCGCTAAAGAATGCTGGTCCTGTCTTTTTTTTAGCAGTGTAAAACACAATCTTAGAAAATAAGAAACTGCTGACACCTCTAAATGCAGATATTTACTTAAGAAAGTGCACCCTCGACACTTAAATAAATTCCAGCCCATCAGTGATGCTTAACAATAGCCACAAAGTGGAGATGACACAGAAACCATAGGCACTACATGCTGAATCACAGATACTGCACATGAATCACAGAAATCATATTCTGAATCACTGGTAACACACACTGAATCACAGATATCATAGTTTGAATAAGATATTACAGTCTGAATCACAGATATTACACATTGAGTCATATATATCAGACTCTGAATCACAAATAGCACAATCTGAATCATAGATATCACACTCAGAATCACAGATATCACAATCTGAATCACAGATATCACACTCAGAATCACAGATATCACAATCTGAATCACAGATATCACACTCAGAAGCACAGATATCTCAATCTGAATGACAGATATCACACTCAGAATCACCAACATTATTTATGCAGAACCACAGACTTAATCATAGAATAATACATGATAACAATGCACAATCATGGCTATCACACAGTGCCATGAACCACATGCACTAAATCACAGATATTACACAAACCATATTACAGATTGTGCACAGTGAATCACAGTTTTCACAGACCGAAATACAGGTTTGATATACTATAACTCAGAACTATTTGCTATATTTTTTGGTTTGGGCGGAAGTACAGATGAGTATGGGTAAAAACAGACATGTTGTTGCTGAAAACACTGTATTTACTGGAAAGATGGCAGTCGTGTTAAACTGAGCTGGCTGTGTAATGATTAGATGTGTTACTATGTCATTCATTATTCCCTTGTTCCACCTTCCCCTCCCTATCTTACCTCCCTCCACTCCAACACCCCCCCCCCCGATTGACTCATATCTTTGCCGTTGTGCTCTTACACAAGCTTACGATTGATCAGCCGCTCATCTGTTCCATTGACTCTATTGACTCTAAGCTCGTTTGAGGTTGGGACGGGTGGGGTGTGCTGTTGAGCTGCTAGTGCATCCGGCTTCGTTGTACATTGGTGGTCACCCTGCTTGGGCAATTTATCACAAGAAGAGCTGTCTAGTTCAGCAGGATTTCCCTCTATATTGAGCAATACCTTCAACAGAGAGAGAGAGAGAGAGAGAGAGTGATGGGGGGAGAGAGACAGAGAGGGGGGAGAGAGAGAGGGGGAGAGAGAGAGGGGGAGAGAGAGGGGGAGAGAGAGGGGGAGAGGGGGGAGAGAGAGAGAGCGAGAGAGGGGGGAGAGAGAGAGGAGGGAGAGCGAGAGTGAGAGAGAGTGAGAGAGGGAGAGAGAGAGAGAGAGAGTGAGAGAGAAATAAATCTAAACAGTCTTGGGTGTTGAGGCTGGGGTTGTTTTATCTTCTATTCAGGACTCAAGTCCAAAGCTCTTTTTAACGTGTGTGCATTGAGAGCTAAGTGGTACACAAACAGCACACAAAACCTCATCTCTGCCTGCTTCATCCCATTCTTTAGGTGCCTTCAGGGCAGCAGACTTGAGCATTAGATCAAACTGTAGGTTTCCAGTCAATATTATGGTGTAGTACATTTATACCGTAACAAATGCATGCTTGGCTCTGTGTTGTTTTAGCCACACAGTAATCAAATGCAGCTTCAAACAGTATTGAAGGAACAATTCTTTGTGCTCACTGCTTCATTAGTTTTGCTTTATCCTCCAACTGTCCCATCACAGTCCAATCAATAGCACTCTGGAGAACCCTCAACCAATAATAGAAACAGATCTCACTGCCTTGAGGTAGAATCTGGACAGTCTTTAAGCTTAGAAAAATAGTTGCAATAAATGTATCAACAGTCATGTAAAAGTCTGGCCATTAATCTTGTCAGGCAGGGAAATATAACAAGTGGTTTTAATTGAAGTTTATTTCTTTGAGCGTAGTTAGTTTATTAGGTGGAAAGTGATTTCAGCAGTAAATTGTAACAGTGGAAATCTGCTTAAATGCAATCAGCTGCAAAGCATTTTAATACATAAGCCAGATAGATGGGGAGAATTTTACTGTGTATGGAGCTTAGTCTCCTTATCTAAGAAAGATGTACCTACTGTGGAAGGAGTGATGTGAAAATTCAATAGACTTTGGGAATAGAGAGGTTTCCTTATGAGAAGAGATTGAATAGAGTGGGACTCTGTTCTCTTAAGCTTCAAAGAATGAATGCAGATCTCATTGAAACTTACAGAGTATTAATGGGTTTACCAGCTGGATGCTGGGATGATACTTTTTCCCTGTTAGAGGAGTCTATGATCATTGTCGTGGTTTGAGATTAAAGCCCTTTGACTTAGATGAGGGAAAATTTCTCACTCTGAAGAGGGCGAACACTTGGAATTTTCTGCTCATGTGATCTAGTTTATTAAAAAGAGAGATCAGTAGGATAGTAGGGAACCAAAGGATATGGGAATAGTGAAGGAAGGTGTCAGTGAGCTAGAAGATCAGTGATGATTTAGATAAATGGTGGAGCACACTCAAAAGACTGGGTGACCTTTCTCTGCTCCAGTTCCCTCACCAACACTCTAAAACTCATCCTGTTTCATCTGCTTTTTGAATGTGGCATTAATAATCTTTGATAATGTTGCTCTTCTCAAAGGACTACATTACGGATCTTCCCTAATTTACAAACACACAATTTGCTTACAGACTAGTGTTTGGGAGACTGGTGGAGTTGATTTGCTGTTTGCTAGGGGAGTTGGAGGCATCTTCTGTTGTCTGGGAACTCAGTCATATTTCTGACTTACAAAATGTTTGGGTTAGAAACAATTTACAGATATTCTGGGGAGAACTTGCAGTTTTTTACTTTATCATTATGTGGATTCTTAAAAAATTGGAAATGATGTTTACTGTTTATTCTGTAAATATCTGCAGGATAGAAATCCCCATTGTAAAAGCATGTCTTTCTCCTGTTGTGAATTGTTGTCACTCTGCTAATGATGAAAGACAAACCCTTTGTGTAGGGAATGAGTTGCATATTTTCCAAACCAGTAGATTTGTTGACCTACCAAAGGTGAACACAGTGACATAGAATAAACAGGGGAAAGGAGTGCAGGGAATTCAGGGAAGTGAAGAGTAACTTTATAATGAGCTCAATTACATCTTCTTGACCACATCTCATGTGTTTTTACCCATTAGACTGTAGGTAAACAGAGTGATTTGGCACTTCTGTTGAGAAGTGGAAGCATAAAATACTGGAGAATTGGATCTGTAGTTCCCCAGCCCTATCTCTGACTTCTGTTCAAGAGCTAAATGGTGTAATTTTCCTTTATATCTATAATAGAGAAGAGAGTAAATTAATTCAAATCTGTCCTGGATCTTGATTCTGTTACAAAACACTTGTTATGAGAGCATTTTCAATTGTCTTTCTAATAGAAAGGAGAAGTATGTGTTAGATCTGCACTGAATCAATGTGACAATTCTAGCTGGAGCTAGGCGTGTGCTGTAGAAAGGATTTGCTAAATAGTTTCCACAGTACAGGAGCAAAGGATTTGCCTGGAGTATTATATCAAAAGCTTAGGAGTCGGGTATGTTACAAATTGCTTAGCATGTCCAAATCCAATACTCAAAGTGTTAATACAGCACTTTTCAAATACCTGTCTTTAAATTATGCCTTGCAGGATTTTACAGATTTGGAGAGTCCCATAGGATTGTGCGAATGTGATAGGAGAAAGCATCAGTAATTATGTAGATATGGGATGGGGGAAGGGCATTTAGGGTCTTCTGTGTGATTAATGTGAGACTGGGGGTCCTGGATCAATGAGCAAAAGCAACTATTCCCTTCGTAAACTGCACTACTGGGCATTTTAATGCAAACCAACATCGTGAAGCTCTCCTTATGTTCAGTCCAACATAAGAATCTAATATGTGAGCAGGTATTACAAGAAGAAGTTGTGTGCATTCCCAACTTGGAAAGAGCTCCTGATTTCTCCAGAAATTGATCTCAGCAACCCAGAGATTATAGAGTAAAATAACATCCACTCATTGCTTTTGCTTCTAGGTAGCAAACAAGACTAACTGGCTGCAGATTTAATTTTGTCTTTGCCACCTCTAGACTTGAGTATTTCTACACTAACGTCCTTCATTCTGTTCTTCGTAAACCTGAAGTCATCCAAATCTATATGTGTACAACTCACTTACCCACCCTTTGCTGACACACAAAGTAACACTTGATTTTAAAATTTCCAGCATTGTTCTCAAAGAATTTCAGAGTTTCACTCCTCCATGTTTCTGTAATCTCCAGTACAATCCCTCTCTTGGAGGTATATGTGGTTGTTCAGTTCTGGTGTCTCACTCATTCACCATCTTAACTGCTCCAAAACTTCAGATGGAAAGATTCAAAGCTAGATTTTCCTTCCGAAAACCTTTTTGTCTCAATCAATCTTCCTTACTTTGACCTTTTTTACAAGCCATCTGTTTGAATAAGATAATTTTTTTAAAAAACTACAGATGCTGGAAGTCAGAAATAAAATTAGAAAATGTTGGAACACTCAGCAGCTCAATCAGCAACTATGGAGAGAGAAACTGAGTTGATGTTTCAGATCAAAATCTGATGAAAGATCTTCACCTGAAATACTAACTCTGTTTCCTGTTGATGCTGCCTGACTTACTGTTAACGATAGCACTGGCGAGACACAGCAGCACTTTACTGGCAGCAAACAAAACTACTAGCTGTTCTATTAATTACACTTTTTCTGGACAATGATCACTGTAATCCACAGGCTTTAATTTCCATTTGGGAGTTGTACTTTTGAACCACCTGTACAACCTGGTGCTTTTGTAGCATCCTGAAGGATTCAGCAGAGTGGACTCCCAAGAATGCAAGTGGTGGCCATTGCTGGAGAAGATGGGGCTTGATTGAAGCAGGGAGAATGGGCCCGAGAGCAAAAAACCAACCAATGTTTGGCCGATTTAAGCATTGAGATTAAAAAGATCAAGGCATTGATGCTGAGGGCAAAGGACAAATTGGCATTCAGCTCACTTATCTGGGATGTTTACTTGCCTCAGGGTTGGGCTGGCCACACAGCTGTGGCCTGCACTCACCCCAGTGCTGAACTGGCTGCATAGCTGTGGCCCGCAGCCATTGAACTCCTGGCCCAGCTGCAGTGCTGAATCGGCCCTGTGGGTGCGGCCTGCAGTTTTCGGGCTCCTGGCCCAGCTGCAGTGCTGAATCGGCCCGTGGGTGCGGCCTGCAGTTTTCGGGCTCCTGGCCTGGCTGCAATGCTGAATCGGCCCTGTGGGTGCGGCCTGCAGTTTTCGGGCTCCTGGCCCAGCTGCAGTGCTGAATCGGCCCTGTGGGTGCAGCCTGCAGCTTTCAGGCTCCTGGTCTGGCCACAGTGCTGAACTGTCTTGGTGACTGTCAGCTCACTTTCGAGGACCCTGCTGTTCACATTCTGTGTGTTTTTTTTTTGTTTGCACAATTTGTTTTATTCTTTTGCACATTGGGTGTTTTTTGTTCCATGGGTTTATTTTTAATGGGTTCAGTTGTGTTTTTTTATTTTGTGGCTGCCTGCAAGAAGACGAGTCTCAAGATTGTATACAGTATACATACTTTCTTAATAAATCTACTCTGAACTTTCTGTGCTTCCAGCATTTTGACTAAGTTTTTTGGTCATCAGTCATGAAACCTCCTTTTGTGAATGTGTCAGCTTTTGTTTGATCAGGCTTCTGTGAAGCAGCACGAAGCTGCACACATGAAAGTGGTAAATAAATAGAGGCTGATTGTGTTGTATTAGTGACGATGCCCCAAAAAGTCAAATATCCATCCAGAGAGCTGGCGAATGCAGCAGTGCAGATGGTATCTACAGTGGAAATGGACAGTTGACATTTCAGGTCGGGGCCTTTCTTCAGGAATGGTTGAAAGATTTTGACCTGAAATGTTGACTGTCCCATTTCCTTTCATAGATGCTGCCTGACCTGATGAGTTCCTCCTGCAGATTCTAGTCCCTTGTGTCTCCATTCAGTGTTCACCGTCTAGACACCCAGAGTTTTGGTTTGCTGTTGGAAGGTGTCTCTGGTACTACAGTATATATCGAGAAGTCAAGACCTTGAGGAGTACAGGAAGAAAGGTTTGCTCCTTGTGTCTGCAGAACAAGTGTAAATGTATAAAATAGCAGCAGACTCTGCTGATTGAGGAAGGTACCTGTGGAGAGAGATGTCTCATCTGACTCAGATCTAAGCCGTTAATGGTGTTATTCTCTAGTACTTTGATGTTTACAGAGACTGTGGGATTTTTACATGGGTGTCTGATGTCTGTTGCTGTTTGACTGCTTCTCTTTGCAGCCTTCACCTTATGCAGACACATTACCCCATTGTGAGTGAACTGAAGCCAGGGTTTTTTATGATAATTATTTTGTTTGTTAATGACCTGCCAATAAACAAATGGCAGCAGGAGGAATTTGCCAGGTTTTGCCGCACCACGTCTCTCTTCACACCAGCTGAGACTCTAGAGATGTTCTTTTTAAAGATGAGAAGACTCACTGCCAGATCCCAGTCTCGAGTGGCACTTCACAAAAGAATGTGGCTGGCCTAGTGGCAACACATCACGACAAGCTCGGAGAGACTGTGAAGTGTTAAAACGTTTACACAAGAAGTGCCAATAATCATTAGCTTGCGATGAGGAATGCTTCTAAACATGCCTGCTGGTTTTCTTTCCAAGGACTGACAGCCCCACAAAGGCTTGCTGGTTGGAATAAACCCACGCAATTTAAAGAATCTTTTTGTTTTTCATAACTTAACTAGGAGTAATTGAATGGACTAATGGTGATTGATTGTTGCACGTGAAAACCATAAATCAGACCTTTTTGCAATGTTTTGATATTCACCTGTTTCTGGGGGTGGGGAGGTTGAAGTTATTACAATCTGTTCCTTCTCCTCCTCTCTTTCTGTTTATTCTCATTCCTTCATGACACCGAGGAGAAGGCTGGAACACAGTGTTCTACTTCATTCAGTTGACTAGTGGAGAAGTATTGCAGAGCAGGTTTCTAATGTCTCTGCCTGCCTTGCACCTCCTGAAACCTATGCTTAATTAGTGCCCTAAAACCCCATAGTAGAGCCTCAGCCAATATTCTCTGTTCCGGTGCGGTAGACACACAGTAAATGTGCTAGGCTTACACACTCATCCAAAATCATCAGCTACTGCCTCACAAGCTCCATAGCCAGGTTCAGTCCTGACCTCTGTGCTGTCTGTGTGGAGTTTGCAGTTCCCCCGGTGACCACCTGGGTTTCCTCTGGGTGTTCAGTTTCCTTCCACAACCCAAAAATATGCAGGTTGACATGTTACACTGAAAGTGGCCTGTTCCGTGTATATGTGGAGCGGTAGAATTTGAAGAGACTTCATGAGAATGTACCAGAGAATAGATTATAGGAAGAGGCTTCAGGGAAATGGAAATGCTCTGAGCTGGCATAAATTTAATGGGTTGAGTAGCCCTCTTCTACGCTGTAAGGAGAAAGGAATCAAATATTTTGTTTATCACATTATCCAAGCAAATTCTATGTTTCTTACAGCGATCGTGGACCAATGACTTCCTGAGGGTGTTTTTAATTCAACTAATCATCCCCTAGGATATTGGAAATCCAACAGAACTTTGGAGTGAAAAACACCCAGCACGCAGCAAAGAGCCAATTTCTAACACACATCTGTGAAGAAGCTCTTACTTGCAGGAGATCTAAAAGGACATTTCTTATCAATATCACCGTTGTGAAAAACAAACTATCAAATTATTTCAAATTTAGAATTCAGCTCATGTTGGCAGCTATGTCTGTCTTCTTTTCCTTATTCTCATTTGCCCAAATTGGTGATTTTCTCACCTAATGCAGGAAATCTTTCAAGTAATCAGCATTATCACTGCTTCTACCGAAAATGCCATTTGGTGTCACCTTGTTTTATAGTAGAGGGTGCAACAAAAGTTCAGCGAGATACTGAGAAAATGGCAGCCAGGAGGCCTAGATAAAATAATCCCCTTTAAAAGTGGCATATTGAATGGTAAAGCCTAAAGGAATTGTTCTGTTTATCTGAGATTGTGAGAAGAGATAATTAGTAAATATTCATTAAATAGGGTTAACATATATACTGGAATATTTTTAAATTAATTTAAAACCATGCTTTGTCAACATTGATAGATTTTGACAGCAAATATTGCAGTGGTCGCTCAACATTACAATGATTTTCTGGCCTTAACACTGTTGCTGTAACTTATCCAAGATGATACAGTTTGGGAATGAATATTTGATACAGCACGTTACAATGAAGGCAATGATAAAGAGCTAAGTGAGAGCTTACTCGCAACTTTAGAAACTTACTCGCATCCTGACAAATGCTGCAGAAGGTTCCATGGCTCCATTCCAGCCTAATCTGAAACCTCCCTGGCCCAACCAACCTACCCTCCATTGATACAAGACTGGAGGGGGAATCAATGTGGAATGACTGGTCTCATCAAATGGGCAAAGAAATGGATTTCCCTGTATCCACTCCCAACACCTGCTGGAAAATTGCAGGCTTCTGCATTAAACCAGAAGTCACCATTGGATAGGTATTCAACAGGTACTCTCTGTCTAGGCTCATGTGTGCAAACTGGAGTCTCAGATATGCTGTTAGAGACTGCTAATGTGTGAAACTTGTACCACAGTGTATGGATGAACCCATAGAGGAGAAGATAGAAATATTTTAAAAATGGCTTTTGATAGCATAATTTCCATTTTAAACAATGCAACCTTTTGAAATGAATCTTGACATAGCATATGCTGTTTAGATAATGTATAGGGAGGAAAGGACCTATCAGCATGAAAGATTATTATTCAAAATGCATGCAAAATAAACAGCCCCATAAAGTAAATTTATTGTTGCCTCATTCTAATCATTACCAAAAATAAGGTGGTGCTTCATGAAAAGTCATGTAAATGTTTTTATTGATTCATTCTTGAAAGCACAAAACAACAAAGAACACCTCCGCATTCTGTGCCTCATGTATAGAAGATGAATTATAATTGTAGATTGCTTCAGGGTTTTTAGCAATTATGTAAGATGCATATCTTACTGTGCGGTGCCATAATATTAATGGTTAAATGTAAACATTTTATATATATATACACACACACACACATATATGACATATATGTGTGTGTGTTTCGTCAGATCTTCTTTGCATTCCCTGGATTATTCAGAAATTCTCCTGTTGGCGGCATGCTCAATTTTTAATAGCTTTCTTGTTTGGGTGTGCCCAGGCCCTGAAGTTCTAGATTACAGCTTGGCAAGCAGTTCCAGTTGACTCTACGTAGCATTCTCCTTGGTTGGCTTTGCTGCTGCTTATCTTCATTTTACCCAGAATGAGTCTCAACAGCTGACCTGTGAGAGCAATTGTTCCATTTGCATCCTGTATCCTATAGAGGTATCTTGAGTGAACTTGTTTTCCTTCAGTTTCCTTCTTGACCTTTGTGACCTCCTCCAAGGACCTACCCTTCTGCAATCAGTCTGGTACTCCACCCTGCTCCTAGTGTTTCTGCCCAACAATGATGCTACCTCTCTTGGTCCTCCTCACTTCACAAAACCCTATTAATGTGGTCTCTTCTGTATTGCTTTATTTCCCATTTTTTGGCCTTTACTCTTTGTGCCGTGCCTTGTACTTAGTATCCGATGTACTCCTGTTGACTAAGTTATTAACTGAGCCAGAAGGAGGAATAAGGGCCTACACGGCCCAAGACATTGACTGTGCTTTTTTCCGTAGATGCTGCTTGGCCTGCTGAGTTCCTCCAGCATTTTGTGCATGTTGCTTGGATTTCCAGTTTCTGCAGATTTTCTCTTATAATGTCCATCTTCTGTGGGCAAGGGCAGAGGCATCTCGACCAGTGTTATCGACTAGTATTGCCTGGAGCAACAAATTAAGGAGCAGGCGAGATGACAATGTGCCTATTAGAAGGGAAGTCTTGTTTTTAAATGAAAATTTACTCAACTCTCTACAAAAGATTGCTTCAACCACTGCATAAAATGAACAGGAGTTGCTTGCTGATTGTTGCAATAACAAGAAATACTCCTGGCAAGAGTAAGTGCATGGAGCTAATTATTTTTGTCAATAACTATCAAGGGAGGAGGGATGTAGTGAAGTGCTAGGAAACTTGTCCCTTCCTTTTGAAATCTCTGTTGGCAACCCTACTTTCATCTGACAGGGATTTACTGGTGTTATTCTTAAGTACTTTGATGTTTGCAAAGAGTGGGATTTTTACATGGAGTCTGTTGTGTTTGGTGTTCAAATAATTCTCTTACAAGTTTTTATTTTTTCAGTAATTTTCTGCAGACATAATACACCAAGCAGCAGTGACTTGAAATAAAGGATTTTATTTTTGTTGGTGTCTTGCCAATCAACATACTGTATGGCAGTGTGGGTAGATTGCCCTGATTGGCCCCATTGTCTGAGGAAATAATATCACTGTAACCTACTGGCAACACTTGAGGTTCTTCTCATACTCGTTGTAATCTTTTGGAATGGTCCACCAAAGAAAATGATGAAACTAGAATCAACTACATTTTGGTGGGTAGGAGTATACTAAGCTAGATAGACAGAATGGCCTCCCTTGCAGCCATTGTCTTTATAAACTCCACTGAGTTTCTATTGGAAATACCAGGTTCAAGGGTGCCAATAATTTCATAGGTTACCAGCACTCCATTGCCTGGGTGGACCTAGCTGATTAAGAACAACTGCAGAGTTAGCATGGGGCCTCCAGAATAATGCATAGGTTCATGCTTTGAAATCCTACTGCAGAGATCAGGAAAGTTTCTTTCAAGTGGGCAAATCCTGATGCTGGGTCTCAACCCAAAGTGTCAGCCTGCACTCCATTGATGTAGCATGCTCTCTTTTCCCATTTAATATATTGTGGGGAAGGAGTGAGAGAATGAAATAAACAACTCCCAGTTAATATGCTAGTCATTTTGCTCAAACTGACAATTTTTAATATGTGGTAAAATAAAACAACTTTTCCATTTTTCTCACTGAGAAAATACTTTTTATTGCAGTTCATTTTAATTTTTTTTGACAATTCTGTCAAAATTAGTGGAATCTGTGACTATATATCTTGCACATTTAACCTTCCGTATGTGTGTGTGCATGTGTGTGCACGCGTGCATACACACATCTGTGTATAGTTGTTTTTTCAGAATCCATTGTGTCAGAAATGCATCCTTCTCATGTATATTTGATGCCAGGCTCCAGCCTAATCTGATAAAGTGCACTGTGCTTGTTGTAGCTTACAATAAGCCAACTGTGTTAGTGCTGGGAAAAATCAATACCGATTTATAATTTACAATCACAAACCTATCAGTTTTTATGGCCCCTCCATCCAGTCTCATTAATATTACATTAAGACAGACTGCAACAGGGGGAGAAATTTTAAGCTAGACTTGCCTTTACATCTTGAGCCTTCGTAACAAAGTAAGCTTTAATTGGGTTCAGTTTAGTGCTTTTCAAAGGCTGCTCCGTTGCTTTAGATGTATTATTAATGGCCAGTCAGGTGAATTCTTGAAGAGCTTTGCTAAAATAATTTCTTTTCTCTTGTGCAGTCTCTTTATATTCAGATGTGTATCATACTGTCATACTCAAAATTGTGTGATTTGAAGGGCAATTATTTAATTCCAAATAGTGACATGCGACTGATTTGTTCATCTTAATGGATTAACTAACAATTAAAAGCCTTTTTAAAGTTTATATGAATTAAAAGTTTATAAGAATTTTAAAAGATCATAAATTAGTTTTCTCAATTAACATATAAACATGCAAATAAAGCTGTGCTTCTGTCAGATTTTGTATTAACATTGCATTTGCTGCATAGCAAACCACTTCTGGTGGGAGACAAAGCAACTCTGAACAGATGATCCCAGATATCTGCTGTGTTTGCTGATTTCAACCTGGCCATCAGTTAAGGGCTGCACAACTGGTCTTTGCCCTGTAAGTAAAAGAGCAGGAGTAATGAGCTATTCTGTACAATGTACCTATGTGGACATTAAATGAAAGTAGTACTGGGTTTAGATATAAGGTCCACTTATTAGATAGTTTAAAAAGTGATTCCCAATGGCATTGCCTCCATGGAGGCACCCGAGGAAAGCAACAGCCTAAAAAACATAGAAAATAGGTGCAAGAGTAGGCCATTCATCCCTTCGAGCTTGCACCACCATTCAGTATGATCATGGCTGATCATCCAACTCAGAACCCTGTACCTGCTTTCTCTCCATACCCCCTGATCCCTTTAGCCATAAGGACCATATCTAACTTCCTCTTAAATATAGCCAATGAACCGGCCTCAACTGTTTCCTGTGGCAGAGAATTCCACAGATTCACCACTCTCTGTGTGAAGAAGTTTTTCCTCATCTCGGTCCTAAAAGGCTTCCCCTTTATCCTTAAACTGTGACCCCTCGTTCTGGACTTCCCCAACATCGGAAACAATCTTCCTGCATCTAGCCTGTCCAATCCCTTTAGAATTTTATATGTTTCAATAAGATCCCCCCTCAATCTTCTAAATTCCAGTGAGTATAAGCCTAGTCGATCCAGTCTTTCTTCATATGAAAGTCCTGCCATCCCAGGAATCAATCTGGTGAACCTTCTCTGTACTCTCTCTATGGTAAGAATGTCTTTCCTCAGATTAGGGGACCAAAACTGCACACAATATTCTAGGTGCGGTCTCACCAAGGCCTTGTACAACTGCAGTAAAACCTCCCTGCTCCTGTACTCAAATCCTTTTGCTATGAATGCCAACATACCATTTGCCTTTCTCACCGCCTGCTGTACCTACATGCCCACCTTCAATGACTGGTGTACAATGACACCCAGGTCTCGTTGCATCTCCCCTTTTCCTAATCGGCCACCGTTCAGATAATAATCTGTTCTCCTGTTCTTGCAACCAAAAGTGGATAACCTCACATTTATCCACATTAAATTGCATCTGCCATGAATTTGCCCACTCACCTAACCTATCCAAGTCACCCTGCATCCTCTTAGCATCCTCCTCACAGCTAACACCGCCGCCCAGCTTCGTGTCATCCGCAAACTTGGAGATGCTGCATTTGATTCCCTCGTCTAAATCATTAATATATATTGTAAACAACTGGGGTCCCAGCACTGAGCCTTGTGGTACCCCACTAGTTACTGCCTGCCATTCTGAAAAGATCCCGTTTACTCCCACTCTTTGCTTCCTGTCTGCCAACCAATTCTCTATCCACATCAATACCATACCCCCAATACCGTGTGCTTTAAGTTTGCACACTAATCTCCTGTGTGGGACCTTGTCAAAAGCCTTTTGAAAATCTAAATATACCACATCCACTGGCTTTCCCCTATCCACACTACTAGTTACATCTTCAAAAAATTCTATAAGATTCGTCAGACATGATTTTCCTTTCACAGATCCATGCTGACTTTGTCCGGTGATTTCACCTCTTTCCAAATGTGCTGTTATCACATCTTTGATAACCGACTCTAGCATTTTCCCCACCACTGATGTCAGTTCCCTGGTTTCTCTCGCCCTCCTTTTTAAAAAGTGGGGTTACATTAGCCACCCTCCAATCCTCAGGAACTACTCCAGAATCTAAGGAGTTTTGAAAATTATCACTAGTGCATCCACTATTTCTTGGGCTACTTCCTTAAGCACTCTGGGATGCAGACCATCTGGCCCTGGGGATTTATCTGCCTTTAATCCCTTCAATTTACCTAACACCACTTCCCTACTAACATGTATTTCCCTCAGTTCCTCCATCTCACTAGACCCTCGGTCCCTTACTATTTCTGGAAGATTATTTATGTCCTCCTTAGTGAAGACAGAACCAAAGTAGTTATTCAATTGGTCTGCCATGTCTTTGTTCCCTATGATCAATTCACCTGTTTCTGACTGTAAGGGACTTACATTTGTCTTGACCAATCTTTTTCTTTTCACATATCTATAAAAGCTTTTACAGTCAGTTTTTATGTTCCCTGCCAGCTTTCTCTCAATCTTTTTTCCCTTTCCTAATTAAGCCCTTTATCCTCCTCTGCTGGTCTCTGAATTTCTCCCAGTCCTCAGGTGTGCCGCTTTTTTTTGCTACTTTATATGTTTCTTCTTTGGACTTGATACTATCCCTAATTTCCCTTGTCAGCCACGGGTGCACTACCTTCCCTGGTTTATTCTTTTGCTAAACTGGGATGAACAATTGTTGTAGTTCATCCATGCGATCTTTAAATGCTTGCCATTGCATATCCACCGTCAACTCTTTAAGTATTATTTGCCAGTGTATCTTAGCTAATTCACGTCTCATACCTTCAAAGTTACCCTTCTTTAAGCTCAGAACCTTTGTTTCTGAATTAACTATGTCACTCTCCATCTTAATGAAGAATTCCACCATATTATGGTCACTCTTACTCAAGGGGCCTCACACGACAAGATTGCTAACTAACCCTTCCTCATTGCTCAATACCCAATCTAGAATGGCCTGCTCTCTAGTTGGTTCCTCGACAAGTTGGTTCAGAAAACCATCCCGCATACATTCCAAGAAATCCTCTTCCTCAGCACCCTTACCAATTTGGTTCACCCAATCTATATGTAGATTGAAGTCACCCATTTAACTACTGTTCCTTTATTGCACGCATTTCTAATTTCCTGTTTAATGCCATCCCCAACCTCACTACTACTGTTAGGTGGCCTGTACACAACTCCCACCAGCATTTTCTGCCCCTAAGTGTTATGCAGCTCTACCCATGTCAATTCCACATCTTCCAGGCTAATGTCCTTCCTTTCTATTGCGTTAATCTCCTCTCTAACCAGCAATGCTACCCCACCTCCTTTTCTTTCCTGTCTATCCCTCCTGAATATTGAATATCCCTGGATGTTGAGCTCCCATCCTTGGTCACCCTGGAGCCATGTCTCTGTGACCCCAACTATATCATATTCATTAATAACTATCTGCACATTCAATTCATCCACCTTGTTACGAATGCTCCTCGCATTGACACACAAAGCCTTCAGGCTTGTTTTTACAACACTCTTAGCCCTTATACAATTATGTTGAAAAGTGGCTCTTTTTGCTTTTTGCCCTGGATTTGCCTGCCTGCCACTTTTACTTTTCACCTTACTACTTTTTGCTTCTACCGTCATTTTACACCCCTCTGTCTCTCTGCACTTGTTCCCATCCACCTGCCACATTAGTTTAAAGCCTCCTGAACAGCAGTAGCAAACACTCCCCCTAGGACATTGATTCCAGTCCAGCCCAGGTGCAGACCGTCCTGTTTATACTGGTCCCACCTCCCCCAGAACTGGTTCCAATGCCCCAGAAATTTGAATCCCTCCCCCTTGCACCATTTTTCAAGCCACATATTCATCTGAAATATCCTATTTCTACTCTGACTAACACGTGGCACTGGTAGTAATCCAGAGATTATTACCTTTGTGGCCCTACTTTTTAGTTTATCTCCTAACTCCCTAAATTCACCTTGTAGGACCTCATCCCATTTTTTACCTATATCATTGGTACCTATGTGCACCACGACCACTGGCTGTTCACCCTCCCATTCCAGAATGTCCTGCAGCCGCTCAGAGACATCCTTGACCCTTGTACCAGGGAGGCAACATACCATCCTGGAGTCTCGTTTGCGGCCGCAGAAACGCCTATCTATTCCCCTCACGATCGAATCCCCTATCACTATAGCTCTCCCACTTCTTTTCCTTCCCTCCTGTGCCGCAGAGCCACCCATGGTGCAATGAACTCGGCTGCTGCTGCCTTCCCCTGATGAGACATCTCCCCCAACAGTATCCAAAACAGTATATCTGTTTAGGAGGGAGATGACTTCAGGGGACTCCTGCACTACCTGCCTACTGCTACGCTGTCTAGTGGCCACCCCTTCCCCTGCTGCTTGTGTAGCCTTTACCTGCGGTGTGGCCAACTGACTGAATGTGCTATCCATGATTTTCTCAGCATCGGGATGCTCCAGTACGAATCCAATCGCAGCACCAGACGCTCAATGAGGTCTGCCAGAAGCTGTAGTTGGACACACTTCCTGCACACATAGTCATCAGGGACACTGGAAGTATCCCTGATTTCCCACATGCTGCAGGATGAACAAACCACGATCTCAGCTGCCATGACCTACCCAATACTTGTCTCAACTTTTGAAACTTTTTCCTTTGAAAGGAACTTACCCAGCCTTACCTCACTTGGAGTGAAGCTTGTCCTCAGCCTCTTCTCGTCGAAGCCTCTCGAGTCAAAGCCTCAAATCTCCACTCCTTCACTGGCCACTTTCCACAGGCCACTCCGCTTGAGGTAACCCTCAAAGCTCAAACCTATTTGTTTGAGCTTTTCAAACTGCTTGGTCACCTGACCTCGATTACCCAATCAGCTGCTTTCTGCTGAGTCTGAGCTATTCAAATCTTGATTGTCTAATCAACGGCTTTCTGCTGAGCTATTCAAATCTTGATTGACTTGATTGCACAGTCCAACTGCCAAAACTGCCAGAATCTCTCGAGTCAGAGCCTCAAATCTCCACTCCTTCACTGGCCCACTCACTCACTGGCCGCTTTCCACAGGCCATCATTAAACATCATTTACATAGTAGTACTTATAACACGTTTGATGTAAAGTTGTGTTGATCCTTGATTTTACCTCAAAACCAAAATGTAAAAATGCTTAAATACCTTTATTCCTAATCCTTTAATAAAGATGGTGGGCTGTTTGCTTGAATAAGGTTGACATCTTCCTTAATACACAGAAAAAATTCTGAAGCATTTTTAGTTTAAATGTATCCATCTCAGTAAGGTGCTAGCACTTTTACCTGAAAGTCAGAGGTTGTGAATTCCAATCCCATTGCATCAAGTTTAGCACATATCCTATCCCTACATTTCAATGGGTACTGACAGTTTTTTTCCTGACAGACAAGATGTTAAATTAGAGCCCCATCTGTCCTATCAATAGCATTTTTAACCCTCTAGAATCTTCCTATAGTTTCTAGGAACTGAAGATTAATCTTTGGGATGTTGCTGTATGCACTGCTGAGAGAAAAATTCTGAGACATGAAAAAAGTTATTTTTAAAAATATGAACACCTTTCTCTGTCAGTAAAACAAAAGGTCTATTTGGACAACTGAAGGAAGAGAGATGTTGAAAACATTGAGGAATATATATATCTCATCAGTACTGGATACTTACCACTCAGATAAACTTCCATTGAACACAAGGGCTCATCTCTCACAACCAGTATGTTGAAAATAGATCATCTGGGTTTATTTGTTTAATTACTGCTTTCTGGGAATTTTCACATTTAGTGATTAAGAAATGTTCTATAAAAAAGTAAATTTTTCTATCTTACACCTCCATTAGTGCCATCTCAGGACATGATTTCTTTAATACCTAGTGATTTGATTGGGAGGAATGGGGTGGCACAGCTGCTGGTGCTGCTGGAGAATGGCTCCAGCAGCCTGACTCCAATCCTCATTTTGGGAGCTGTCTGTATGAACTTTGCACATTTTCTCAGTGACTATGTGAGTTATTCCTGTTTCCTCTCATATGTGGGTCAATAGATCAATTGGTTACAGTTGGTGTCTGGTGGAATATTCAAGGGGGGCATTAATGGGTGTGTGAGAGAGAAGAGGGAAGTAAGTAGGAAAGTGGGACTGATGGGGTTGCATGAGAACTGATGTAAACTTAGAGGTAAATGGCTTTTTTCTTTGTCATGAGGAATGTTTTGAATATGAAATAATTTGATAAATATGCTTATTCTGATGGAATAGTCAGAAGCCATTGAAAAGGCCAGTTACATCTTCTGAATGGATGAATCTGTCATACATTGCATGGTTGAATCATTTAGATCATTACCACATGGTGTTTTCTGTACTTGTGTTGGGAGGTTACCATTAGTCCTGGTATCCCTCAGTTCAGAAGTTGTGTCCTCTTTTGAATGTTGATTGAGGTTGGATTTCAGTTTGGATGTGACATCCTTCAAGGTGGAATTGTTTGTGGACATTTGTATCTAGGCTTGAGCTGCTGAGAGAGTACTTATCAGAATGATTTTCCATTGTGAACCAGCATCTTCTGGAGTAGAAGATAGAACAGAAAAATAAAAGCTACTTGGTTCAGTAAATTGTGTCCAATTACCTTCAAGAAAATCACAGTTATCAGCAGATTTCATTAGTGGAATGTGCTTAGAGGTATCTTGGGTGCTGGTCCTTTATGGAATTAGTTAGACTTCTGTATTTCTCGACACACTGTACCAGCTTTCAATCACTGAGGTGGCTGGTGAGATGGTCCCAAGTTCTTGGCTCTGAATGTGATGATTTCACATGGAGTGACATTTCACTAAATAGAGATGCTGACTTCTTTCCACCTTCACAAACAAGATAGACAGGACAAGATAAAATGGCAGTCAGTTCAGCATGACACTGCCAGGCAGTGAGCAATGGCCAATTGACACAGTAAGTTAAAAATCTCCTTTGAATTATTTGTTGCTATTAATATTGGGAATGTCCTAATGTTATATAAACATTCAACCAATACATCTCATTGATTAAAGCCTTGACAATTGCACCATCTGTTTTACTGTATCCTAATAATTGTAACTATGATAACTTTATACAGCTGTGAGGAATGACCACAATTGTCATGGGGGGGGGGGGGGGCATTGGGAATGGACCCAAATGCAGGACATAGGCACTAAAGTACTAGGAACAGCACAGGACAAAACTAAAGGGCAGGACAGGGAAGCAGGATCAGGACGAGGGACTAGGAACAAGGAGCCTGGGTGTGGACTCCAATCCCAAGACTGGACAAGGACCCAGAACCTGGGTCTTGACTCAGGCTCAGACCCCAAACCAGCAAAGACATGACGAGGTCTGGGTTCTGGGAGCTTGAGGCTTGCATAACTCAGAGGCTGGAGCTTGGAGGCAGACTAGGAACTGTACATCAACATAGAGCCAGGACTTATCCTTCAACAAGCCAAGACTCCTCTTTCACTCCACACCAAGGTGGGGCAGGTCCATCCATCAGGTAACAGCCTGACTTACCTGACAGAGACAAAGACCAGACAGATTCCCCCTGCAGGGCAACAGAACAGCCAGACTTACCCCACAGGGCAAGGACAGGAAGAGACAAACACCAAAGAACAACAGACAGTTCCATTTCTGCATCAGGATTGTTCTGAGTCACAGTCACAGCCAGCAACCTTGGCTGGCTACAGAAACAACCAGATCCCTACCTAGCTCAGAGTGACTGACAGTCACCCAGCTGGCCCAGGAAACAGCCAAATCCATACCACAATGACAGCTCCAACTACTGACAGCAAGGCACCAAGAAGCAATGGTTCTCCAACACAGCCTAAAGATAGTAAGTGTCCATTCTAGCCTTCCACCAGCCATTTGCTCCCAGAGAATCATGACAAGACAACCACCCAACCACACTCAATCCCAGGGCCACTTATATTCCCAGCCCCCAAGATGAGCATCAGGTGCTTATGATTAAGTTCAACTGAAACAAGGGACAGCTGGAGGATCCGGAGTCTGGAATCCATGGACTGGACCATGAACCGGAATGGGAACTTCGGACCAGACCATGACAAAAGTGGGTTTTACAAAGATAATGACAAAGTTTTTCTACTTGGCAAGAGAAAGTTTCACTTTTAGTGGAGAAAGGAATGGTGTATTCAAGTATCAGTGATGTTATGCTGCTACTAAATATAGAACATACATCCCAAGAATATGGTGGACAAGCTTAACAGGAACCTCTGCAAATCTTTTTGTCAAAAGTATAGATTGAAAATATAAACAGTGCATAAAAATTTAGTGCCTTTCACAATGTCATGAAATACTGTTGAAGTGTTGTCACTGAGCAGAATACAGGAAACAGGCTGCCAGTCACCGCACAGCAAGCTCCCTCCAAGAGCAAAGCTCTCTCTTTCTGGGAATCTCGGCTGAGAGACAAACACACACCAGGGTAACTTCCCTGCTCTTTTTCATCATGGGATCTTTTATGTTCAGCTGAGAGGGCAATTTAACATCTCATTGGAAAAAGAGCAGAATCGATAGTACAGCTCTCCCTCTGTAATGTGTTGGAAGTGCCAGATTATGTCATCAAGTGTCTAAGTGAAACCCTGCCAACTCAGAGCTCAGATGGTTGCCACTGACCAAGCACAGCTGACAGTAACACCACCCAGTGAATTACCAGGCCACAGTCTCTGAAAAATGTTAGTCAGCCTATTAACATCACCAGGGAGAGCAGCTGGGGTATAGTGTTGGTGAAAACTCTTTGTTTCAGGGCAATGTGTAAGGTTCAATCCTGTACTTAGCTAAAATTCCCACTATAACTTGCCCATGCACCACCATCCCAGTCCCCTCCCTTACCTGCTCCCTGTTGACAGTGAGTCCTAGCCCTCATGAGTTAGGCTGCCCTCCTGACTCCCTTTTATTGCATGGCTACATAGATTGAGGCACAGGAGGAACAGCAATGTGAACAAGCCTATACCTTGGCAGCCATTAGTGCATTCATTTGCAAGGAAGTGCAGTATCTGTTATTTCACACAGGAAAAGGCATAAAATATTGAAATGCACAACAGATCTGCTTGTACCACAAGCAGAAGCTCAGGTTGTTCAGACAAAAGATGCATATCCAAAATGTAAGCTTTGTACAGATGCTGACACTGTTTCTGTTCCTTTTTCTGATTTCATTGCCCACCAGTACAGAGTCTATATTGGAACAAGAAGGCTTGTCAGATTGAGATAAATGAAACACAGTTAATGGGGATGCGTGTAATGTGTGAGTGTTTGGTGGGGGTGGATGGAACGATTGGCAGGTGCTGTGCAGTAGGTGGAAGGTTTGCGGGAGAGAGCATTCCTATATGGGAACACTTTCTGAAACATAGATCGATTCCCGGTGAATTTAAATTAGTATTGATGGATGTTGCTTAATAGGGATGATACAAATCAGAGACAGCCTGGAGGCTATATGGGGCCACTGAGCCACAGGGTAATTGTGGGAGGAGGCTGAGATGCCCTCATGAAATTATGTTGCGTTGAATACTGTGCAAATCTTTCCTAAATCAAATACTTGTGGATTTTACAAGTTGGGAAACAACAGAAGATTTGGTCTATCATCTTCAGTTTGTTTGTCAAGGTTTTGTCCTAGGTATTGGGGAGTTCACTAATTATTCAAAGTTGTAAAAAAAACTGTGGTTTGGTGCAGTACTGAGGGAGTCCTTCACTGGTGGCAATACTGTGTTTCATAAACGGATCCCCTTTCTACTCCACCCTTAGAATGAGATTGGGCAGCTCCCAGCAACACTTATTCTTCAACCAGTCTGATCATTTGCACAAATTGTTACCGTGCTAAAAGGTTCAACCAGTGCAAATACTTCAGCAATTCAGTTGGTTGTGAAACACACTATTGAAATGTTACTTTTTATTCTGCTGTTACTTTTATAAAATGGATTTTTTTTCATGGCCTTTTTTCTCAGAAGTCACTAATGTAAATGTCCCTGTAGTCCTTGGCAGGACGGTCTTCGTTGCTGACGTTTAGCTGTTCTGTGGTGTCTTTGGGTGGGGTTTGTAAAGCAAGGAAGTATTATACATACTGGCTCACACCTTTGTTCAAAGCACCAGCTCCTTCCATCATTCGGGAGGGGAAAGGCTGACTGACATTTCCCTTTCCTGAGAAGCTCTAGCTCTCTGGGCCTGGTTGTTGTGTTGTTGCAGTTGACCAGCTGGGGTCTAATACAGAGGACAGGTTGGTCCTGAAGGCTTCCTGATCTGTCCAGCTCATTGACATATTGTCTTTCTTCACAGGAAGTCACTTGGGTCTGAGGATGATTCTATGGTCTCTGAGATGGCTAATGAGACCAATGTTGGGAAGACAGATTTTTCTGCAGGTGGGGCAAGAAGTGGCTGATGAGACAGGCTTTAGTTTGTGAGATGATGTGCTGCTAAAGCAGGACTTCCAGACTTCCTGATCCATGGCCTTAAGGCTCTCACTTCACTTTGACCATCTTGAGCCAGAACTTCACAAGAGTCAATGGGGATGCTGTATTTCTTCAGGAAGACTCTGAGCATGTCCTTGGATCCTTACCTCTATCTGCCTAGAAATTTCCTCTTATGACCTAGTTCAGAATTGAGTGCTTTGGAACTCTAATATTGAGCAAATGAATGATATTGCTTGCCTCAATACTGGGGATGTTAGCCTAAGAGAGGATATTGACATTGATTTGCATATTCTTTCAACGATGTGAAGATATTCCATTTAGAGCATTGATTATTTTCCAGTCGTTTGATATGCCTGTTGTACATATTTCAGGTCTAAGAAGTGTGTAAGAGTTTAGAGTCATAGCCATAGAGCCAAAGAGAGATACAGCATGGAAACCGACCTTTCAGTCCATCAAGTTTGTGCTGACCATCAACCACCCATTTACACTAATCTGACATTAATCCCTTTATTGTTATCCTTCCCATATTCCCATCAGCTCCCCCCAGATTCTGTCATTCACTGACACTGTAGGCGCAATTATATTGGTCAGGTAACCTATTAACCTATATGTCTGTTGGGGGAGACTGGGGCACCTGGAGGAAACCTTCATGGTGATAGGGAGAATGTGCAAACTCCACACAGGCAGGTCACGATGGAACCTGGCTCTATGGTGCTCTGAGGCAGCAGCTGCATCATTGTGCAACCACCAGTCAGGGATCACTTAGGCCTTGTAGGCCATGAGATTTATGCCAACGGCTTTGATTTGCAAAGATTGTGTTTATTTATTTATTTAATTACTTATTTAATATTTTGAGAAACATCATGGACCATGTCCTTCTCCCCCCGATTTAACCCTGGCCTAATCACAGGACAATTTATAATGACCAATTAACCTACCAACCAGTACGTCTTTGAACTGTGGGAGGAAACCGAAGCACCCAGAGGAAAGCCATGCGTTCACAGGAAGGGCTTACAGATAACATTGGAACTCTGAAGCGTCGAGCTGTAATAACACCCCGCTAACCATTATGCTATTGTGACGTAGGTTCCACTGTGTCGCTCCTCTTTCGTGGCTTAAACAAAGAAGGCAAAGTTGCCCTAGAATCCCTGGACCGTGGAGAGAAAAAAAACTGAGGACAAGTTCCCTGGTGGAAGATTATCCGTGACTCCCTCTAGGAGTATGTGCAATTATCTATGGTCTTGGACAAAATTATGTACAAGCAAAACCTTCCTAATGTTCACCACCACATGGAATATGCAAATTGACTTAGGACTCATGTTGTCATAGCCCAGAGTTTATGCAATAAAAAAGGATAAATAGAAACAGAATAAAAAGAAGATTCAGAAACAAAACAAATTAAGCACTGACCCTACCTTATCAGAGGCATAACCTTTCTCATTTCTGAACCTTCCGTCATTTGAAACAAGAACCCAGTGCACTTTAAACTTAAAACTAGCTCCAGAATGGGTTAGAAATTGATCAGTCTTTATGAGGTCTGGACTGATAAGGTTGATTAATTTGGAAGAGAAATGGAGATGAGAGGAGGAGAGAGAAAATGAACGCTCAGTGATGCTGTAAAGTAACAGCCTTCTTGCATAAGATGGTCATTACAGTGATGCAGAGATTAGGGACAGCAGGAATGAAATAAGGGAATTTGTTGATTTCTCAAGTGTAGCGCATGGAGGTACTGTGCGACAGACTGTGTCGTGATTGTTTTTTTTAAGCAGTTTGTTTCCTTGTTGACTGACAGGTCTATTGATTTTCTGAAGTCTCTGCCATCATCTGTTCCGAGAAGCACAGAGCCCATATGTGGAGGTCAGAACAAGCTAGGGGTTCAGGCGAACAGGTACCACCAGGACCTGAGTGAAGGGTTGCTGAGAGAAAATCAATCATGTCATAAGTGGCAAGCACTGGAAGGGTCTCCTCTTTGACTAGGGTCCAGCAGGGCTGCTTGATCGAGGCTTAACACTCAGAGCTGGAGAACTGTCAAGTCAGGCTTGGCAAAAAGGCTTTCAAAAGGCACTTAACTTCCCAAATCTCTCCATGTTACTGTTCCTGAGTCCACTCAATGATCTTGACAGAATATGTATAGCCTTATTTATTCATAGATGCAGTAATTTATCAATAAGATGAAGTTCAGCATTTCAGAAAGTGCTTAAGTAAATACACTGATTAAAGTGGACAGGTTTTGAAATGGGAGCAGGAAACGTCATCATTTATAAGGCTATAATAAAATAAAAAATG
This sequence comes from Hemitrygon akajei, assembly GCF_048418815.1. Taxonomy (NCBI): domain Eukaryota; kingdom Metazoa; phylum Chordata; class Chondrichthyes; order Myliobatiformes; family Dasyatidae; genus Hemitrygon; species Hemitrygon akajei. Next base: position 85,899,050 of record NC_133138.1, on the reverse strand, counting down.
AAACTGTTCCCAATGAGTGTTTTACTTTCAATGTGCTTTTTGAGTCCCATTGCTTCTCTTTTGAATAATCATACTTCGTGTTAATGACATTTATGGGGAGGACTTGTCTAGCTTGCCTAAGTCAGGGAGTTAAAGTAACGTGGCCAGTTTTATGGCCATTATCACAAAAAGCTGAACCACAAACAAGATTTGTATCCCCAAAGATAGTTAATCCAGCTCAAGCTGCCATTTCCCCTTTTGCCTGTATTTTTCCTGATAGAAATCCAGCACTTTTTAATACTGTCAATGAGTAATAACCAGGCAGCCCCTGGGTAACGTACCATATCTCTGTATGTGTCGATACTTTTCCCTCGCATTGTCCAGCTCAGGAACTCCTCATCAGTTCTCAGAAGGATTGCACAAAGGACCAGGAGGTGTTTTGGAATGAGGGAGCAAAAGTCCAAATTCCCTCAGGATTTTTCTGCAGAGAGCGGTGCCTAGAATGCACTTCCAGTCATGGTGATGGGAGCAGATATGATAGAGGCAGTTAAGTAACTCTTTTCAGGCAAATGATTGTGCAGAGATGGAGGAATATGGGCACTGTGTAGACAGAAGGGATTAAATCAGCTAGGTATATAGTTACTATTTTCGGGCTAGGTCGGGATAATATTGTGGGCCGAATATTCCTGTGATGTATTGCTCTATATTCTATGCTCTGTCAACTAAAATATGTTTAACATGGGGTTGTGGATGCATTTGCCCCATGTTATGCTTGCCTGTCCCTCTAAAACTTCAAATTCCTTCATACATCTCAGCCAATTCATTCATGTGAACAGAGAGGAAGATATGATTAATTGTTAAAATTTGACTAATGTTTTTCAAACTAAAGTGCAGATGATGATTTCCAATGTTAATTTTCCCAATAGACCAAGCAGTTGAAAATATGGCTGTATGGCCTGTTACTTCATATGCATCAGAATAATGCAATCTGAATTAATTAATATTTACAAAATTGGCCTTTTTATGTCTCTTTGTCTTAGGGAGACAAAGAGAACAATTTATTATTTGTAGTTTTTAATGAGTTGGATAACTTGAATCCTGGATATTTTTTAATGTTGGTAATTTTTGTATTAGTTAAATTTGACAAACTTTGCTGTAAAATTTGGATTGGTTTCAAGTTCCTCTGTACATACCAGAAGCTGGAAGAACGATAGATTCTCTGAACACAAGTAGTGGGGTGGGATGAAGTCAATGTTAAAGCTCCCAGCTGATGATGGCAGATCTTTTACAACAAGTGAGAACAAGTGGGAGAAAGAGTCTTCTGCAGATTGTTTGTCCTCCCTGCTTCCCAGCAGGGCTTTAGCCTCTCCAGGACTTCCCATCCAATTCAACATCTTTGAACGTAATGAAACTCTGAGATAATGGTCATCCTACTATGTACAAGAATAGACACTAGACAGTGCCTGTTAATTGTTACAACATCATTCCCCCTTGTCCACCCTTATCTCCCTATACAACTTACTTTCTTTCGTATGCCAACTTCTCTTCAATACACTTGTCACCTACCTACAGCAGTTGCCAGTTAACCTGCGGTTCCTGCATGCCTCTGGGCTGTGGAGCAAACTGGATCACCTGGGGGAAACACACAGTCACAGGAGAAATGTCAAAAAGCATTATCCTCAGGAATAGGAAAGTGCTGATCAGGGTTTCCGACCTGAATCATTAACTCCATCATTTTCCACGATACTGCCTGACTGCTGAATGTTCCAACATTTTCTGCTCTCACTTAAATTAAAACATTGCTCCCACTGTTTGGACGAACTATCGGTCCCTGAAGGTCCCAGTGAATCCATGGACACTGCCCCCTCCCTCTCTCCCTCTCCAGGGACAACAAGGCATCAATGTAAACTGGGAGGAGGGGCAGGCAGTTGGCCGAGTTAGAGCCCTTGCTGTCCAGCTGTCTGGACCTGGACTCTGGCCAACCTCCTCTTATTTGGGAGATTTGAGACTTTCTCATATTGTGAGACACTGCTGTCAAGAATATGGGGTAGCAAACACCAGTAAAACCTGAAGCTATATAGCAGCACTGGGACCAGACCTTAAAGTAAATAAAACCATAATTTTTTTTGTGTTCTTGCTTTCTGTTAATCTTCATGAAAATAATTGCTTTCAGCTGTAAGATCTTTTAACCCTAGTAACTCGCTGACTGAAATATCAGCTTAAATCACACATGTTCACATTGGGAATCTTATTCTAGTGTCTCCATGGGCTACTGCTTTTGCAAATATGTTTAGACTTTACTGTCAAAATAAAGAGGAAATGAAACAAAAGCTCTCATGCTGCTTGCTGAGTGTTGATATTTCCAACATGTTACACCTGGGGGAAGGAGCTTGGTTCTCAATGCTGGCAGAGATGGTACAGGTTCACCTGGGCACGTGCCATGTTTGCCCTCAGCTTCAGGTTGCCTTTCAGAGATTACACTCAAATCAAACCTACACAGTGAAGGTCTAAATGAAAAATTTGGCAGTGGAGTACAGAATTAGTTGTCCTGCACTCTTATTTCAAATCTGGGTGCTAGCAGAGAGAATGAACATAGCAGCCATTATTGCCTGCAATGAATTTCTGCTAAACCTCTCCCTTTTGAGTTTTCACAAGAGCGGAGATTGCAGATAAAGTGATTGACTTTCTTTTGTGGCTAAATCCATACCAGGAGCAGAATTTCAATATTTAAAATGAACACTAATTCAATCTACCTGTTACATACCTTTCTGATTTGGATGTTTCCAACCAAGATTAGGAGAGGCATAGATAGGGTGGATAGTCAGTACCTGTTTCCCAGGGCACCAATAGCAAACACCAGAGGGCATATGTACAAAATTAAGGGAGGGAAGTTTAGGGGAGACATCAGGGGTAAGTTTTTTACACAGAGGGTTGTGAGTGCCTGGAATGACGTGCCAGGGATGGTGGTGGAGGCTAAAACATTAGGGGTATTTAAGAGCCTCTTGGACAGGCACATGGATGAAAGAAAAATAGAGGGTTATGGGGTAGTGTGGGTTTAGTACTTTTTTTTAAAGGATTATATGGGTCGGCACAACATGGAGGGCTGAAGGGCCTGTACTGTGCTGTAGTGTTCTATGGTTCTATGGTTCTATGCTGCTGCCTGATTAACATCCTGAGCTCCCATTTTAACATGGGAGGACCTTGATGATAAAACCACAGTACAGCAGGGCTGTTTAACAATGCCATTTCAACAGAAACAAGGCAAGGGCAATAGGTTCGAAGTTCAAAGCAAAGTTATTATCAGAGTACATATATGTCACCATATACTACCCTGAGATTCATTTCCCTGTGATATTCATAGTAAATACAAAGAAACACGATAGAAACACAATGAAAAACTGCACACAAGAGATGGACAAACAACCAATGTGCAAAAGACAACAAACTGCAAATACAAAAAACAGAAAAAAACATAGTAAAAATAAGCAATAAATATCAAGAACAAGAATCATAGAGTCCTTGAACGTGAATCCATAAGTTGTGGAATAAGATCAGTGAAATTATCCCCTCTGGTTCAAGAGCCTGATGATTGAGGGGTAATAACTGTTCCTGAACCTGGTGGTGTGGGACTTGAGGCTCTTGTATCTCCTTCAAAATCTCCTTCAGTTTGTCAAAATTTTAAAGGATCAGCCTTGCCCATCTCCAACAGTAAATTTAGAAAATCTTGTGATATTAAAATGTATTTAATCAGAGAATCAGCTGTAAGATAAAGCAAAATTAAAAATGGAACTGGATCCAAATATTTAAGTTAGTTGGCATTTAGTAGTTATGCATTTTGTCCTCATTGTATATTAAAATCTAATGTCCATATTTAATATGCAAACAAAAAATACTAGTACAGAACTACCCCAATACTCAATTTTGATGCAAACACGAGGAAATCTGCAGATGCTGGAAATTCAAGCAACACACACAAAATACTGGTGGAATGCAGCAGGCCAGGCAGCATCTATAGGAAGAAGTACAGTCGACATTTCGGGCCGAAACCCTTCGTCAGGACCCCATTTTGATGATTGTACTTGGGTTGATCACCCTGCTAAAGGAAAGATGGCAATAAGCTGGAAATAGTGCAGAGCGGATTTATGAGAATGTTGCTGGGACTAGAGGCACTGAGCTATGGGTAGAGATTGTGCAGGTTGGGACCTTTCTCACTCAAGTGCAAGAGAATGAGGAGTGATCTTACTGAGGTATATAAAATTATGATTGGTGTAGATCGGATGAATGCACACAGTCTTCTTCCCACTGTCAGGGAATCAATAACTAGAGGGCATAGGTTTAAAGTGAGAGGGGAGAGATTTAATAGAAAGCTGAGGGGTAACTTTCTCCACCCAGTGGGTGGTCGGTATATGGAATAAGCTGTCAAATGAAATGTTTGAGGCAGGTACATTAACAACGTTTAAAAAGCACTCAGACAGGTACAAGAATAGGAAAAGTTTCTGAAGGTATAAGCCAAACATGGGTAAATAGAGCCAGCTTAGGCGGGAATCCTGGTTGAAGATCCCATTTTATGCTGTGTTTCTGTATAACTCTAATAAGCAAAAGATTAAATTACAGAGAGATAGAGTCCACTCATAGGTGTAGAGGCAGGCATTTTACAATGTGAAAATTTTACAGGAAGGTTGGTTATTAATCCTCAGAAATCAAGAACACAAAACTGTGCAGGTGCTGTAAAGCTGAAATATAAACAAAAAATGTTGGAGATAGCACGTTAGGCAGCACCTGTCGAGGGAGAAGAGGTTATTCTCTATTTCTTCTAAAACGTTCCCTGTTAGAGCAAAAAAGGAGAGACATTACTTAATCTTCCCACTGATGTTGCCTGACCTGCTGAGTAGTTCCAGTATTGTTTGCCTTGGTAATGTTGGAGATATTGAATGCTTTGGATGCAGCCTCATTAAGCAACAGTTGGTCCAGGGAATATTCTGCCTCGGATCTGGTCCATCCATGTATAATCTTGGCTGTTAGGGATAGAGGACAGCATTTTGCTGTATTGTAAACATTCAGAGATAAATTAAATTATGAGAAGTTTTCTAAATTAAAACTGGTAATTGCCAGAAGAGTCCAATGTGTTGGAAACCCCAGGGTCTTAAGAAACCCACTGTAATCAGATATTTTTGTTTCTTTTCCCTTTAGAGATAAACAAGCTGCATTGCTCCTTTAAAAAAAATAAAAATATTTTTTATTAAATTGGCACAAGTATCTGTTACCTCATAACATTCCCCAGGTGACTTGTGTCACCATGGCAATTTCCGGCCTTAATGAAGGAAACCTAATTAGCAAAAGACTCGCTGATTGGTTTGCTGGTATAATTAACACAGGTGATGCTAATTAATTCCTTGGAAACCAGCGGTTCATGGAAAATAAGCGGAGCTTTGCAATATTGCTTATTGGACCGTGACATTTGGAAAGAATATTTTGAAGGGTGTTTAATGTGTTTTGGTCGGTCACACAAGTGGCTTTCTGTGTGACAGAAAATGACTGCAAAAGTGTTTCCTGTGCTTTGATTGGATTTGTCCCGTCCATAACCCCCTCCCCCACAGTTTTGTTTTACATCTGTACTCACCTGGGAAATTCTGGGTCTGTCGTTGTTCCAACTAACAATGGAAAGACGAAAATAGACAGATTGTAAACTTCTTTAAGTGAAGGGCTGCATGCTTGTATCAGATTGGAGAGGAAAAGGGTTTTCTTGTATTCAACAGAGGACCAGGCATTTCTTCATAAATACACCACAATTGGTGGATCATGTGCAGGCTTTGCTTTTGTTGTTCTTTAGCAAACATGGCGTGTAACCAATGTACAGGAATCAGGGAATGACCTGTTTATATAATTCAGCAGTGCCACTGGAACGAGGCTAACGTAAAGAACAACCAAGGTTCCCTAATGTGGTAGCTGATGATCAGGATTGACTAGCTATGATGCTTCATATAGTTAAATAGTTTATCAGCCATGTCTTTTGACCTTCATGCAGAAATAATCATACACTCTGCAGAACCATAATCCAAGTTCAGTTTGGGCTTTAAGTGGGAAAAATGTTTAATTTTTACCCAGGTTTATATTCCTCTTTTTTAAAACTCCATTTGCTTTTCTTTTTATTATATTGTTATTGCCTGACTATTTTAACCAGGCTGAAGGGGACAGCAATGGCAGCTGGTATCAGCGCCTGTGTCTCTAAAGAACAAATGTGTTCACAGTCTGCTGTTGAACATCTTCTCACAGGCTTGCAAGCTACTTGATTGAGTAGAGATTTTTTTGGCTCCAACCTTTCACTCAGCACTACAATGATCTATAAATCTTGATGCTTGGTACTTGTTTATTGAACTTATTAAACCGGGAAACTATTGCCCAGCAAATACAGCACATTGACTCAATTATATCTTTTCCTGTATATTTTCTCTTCACATCCATTCTTCTCCACTTGCTTGGTGCGGACGTTGAGGGAACAAGTTCCCACTTCCTGTTAGCCTGCAAAGCAGAAGTGCTACTGCTGGAAATTGGAGGAACACACAGGGAATGCTGGGAACATCAGGCACCATCAGAGGAGTGAAAAAGAGTTCAGTTTCAGCTTGATGACCTTTCATCAGATCAATAGTCATTGCCCCAAATTGTTAACTCCCTCTCTCCAGAAAACCTTGCCGAAATGCTAGTCTTTTCAATGGTGCAACCACACACTCGATGTTGAGAATTCAGGGACTTGCATGTTGCTGAAATTATGTTTGTGCTACTTGGCTATATTTATGCTGAGCTACTTTGAAGTACCCTGCTGAGAATATTCTCTCTCAGCCACCTAAAGAAACCATTGTTTGTCTTTTGTATATACATTTACACTTTTCCCTTCTCCTGCTGCCTGTCATTATCTGTTTTCGGTCATTCTCTATAACTTGTTCCTTTCTCTACTTTCATCTGAGTTGCTAATTTCTATCCTTTTTCTCTCTCTAGTCTTTCTGGGATTTTAAAAACTGAGCCGATCACTTACCCATTGTCTGTTCCATGTTCCCTTTTGCTTTATGTCGTATTTTCTTGTTGTTTGTGCAGTAATATTAAAGACAGTCTTGTAATCATATAACCCTTCACAAGGTCAGGATATCGCAAATACCTTTACAGCGAGTGTTGTACTCAAGTGATTCCCACTCTTATAACTACTTGACAGAATTTTTTTTTCTCCGCTTTAACACAGGACCACAATGATCTAAAAATCGTGATGCTCAGGACCTGGTTATTAAATTTGTAAAATTAAGAAACTGCACTGCATTGCCCAGTGATTTCAGTGCTATGGCGAGATGATATATCAACTGTCTTTTCCCCTATCTTTTCCTGATCTGTAAAGGTAGTTTTGCTGTAACATGATCCTGGTGTTCCTGAGGAACCTCTCATTAGTGAAAGTCATGTTATGGTAGAACAGAGCAAACACGAGGAAATCTGCAGATGCTGGAAATCCAAACAACACACAAAATACTGGAGGAACACAGCAGGCCAGGCAGCATCTATAAGGAGAAGCACTGTCGACGTTTCGGGCCGAGACCCTCAGGGTATCCTCAGGGATACAGGCAGCCTCAGAACTACCTGTATCTCCAGATCACTTCTTTCTCGCCTCCAGTCCAGTCGCTGGGCTTGCAAGATCATAATTCCCAATAGGTTGCAAAGCACACATAACGGCAATGTGAGGAATGGAATGCTGGAAGTACTCAGCAGCATCTGGAACATAAGAAAGCTAACAGCCAATTTTGAGAGAATCCCTTTCACTGAATCAAAAGCATATTGTGGGAGCTTTTACATTTTCTTGGAAGACCTTGGCTAAATGTTCTCTCTCACAGCATGCCTCTCCATTATTGCTGCATTTAAGTGTTTGTCCGGTGTCAGTTCCCAAGACTCAACCTCACAATTTGCAAGACTAGAGAGAGAATAGAATCTCCCAGGCTCCAATGGGTGTGGAAAGGTCAGTTCAATGGTAGGGCTTAGGTGTTCTTCTTCCTTGTGGAGCTTGTTCAAGGAGAGTATGGATCAAGAAATTAGATATGAAGGCTACTAGCTTCCCTGATTTTCTGCTGAAGGAATTCAATCAGTTGGAAAATTGGTTGCCCACAAATCATTGGGTTTGTTGTACAAGGAAAGTAATTGAACAAATTTCACCCTTAAACTTAATTCTTACCTTTTTAAATCTAGCCTTTCTTACTTCCCCTTCAGAAAATGCAAAAAGAAAACTCTTTGTTGTTTGGCATAGATGTCCACTTTTTAGATGTGAGTGCTGCAAAGCTAATTGTTGTGCAACAATTTACAGCAGGGGTTCCTGGATCATATAACAGATCCTGGCAGATCTTTTCCTTCTGGCAAGCCCAATGATTGTTATCTCCATTGTAACAATGCCATCACTACCAAACCAACTCTCCTGCAGCCCACAGTCTGTAAATCATCTTCCAACACATGGAATTGGTGGTTGTTTGTTATTGTCGTATGTAGTGAAAAGCTTTCATTTACTTGCCTTTCAGACAGATCATTCCATATGCAAGTACATTCAGGTATTATGGAAGGAAAATAATAACCGTGTGTTACAGTATCAGACGACGTCACTGTAGGTAGATAAAAAGGTTCAAGGGTCATCAAGAAGAGAATGAAAATTATTGCACATGCCTGCTTTGAATAATGCTCTACCTTGACTTGGTTTGCAGCTAGAAGCCAGCGAGCTGATCTTAAATAATGTCTGTGAGTGGTTCACATTGGCCTGCACCAGATCCTCCCAATGCTGATGTCAAAGATATTTGACACAACTTGTATCTGACAGAGTCACTGCAACATTGCAGACAATCTGACAGGTTGAACACACAAACGTAGGTAAACAAGCAGTGGGTTCTCCAAAAATAGGTTAACATTCAAAGATGTTGGACTTGTAGATCCACAAGAAAGCAGTCAATCATCTGAGTCACTTCTCAATAAAAAAGATCATGCTTGAATTTACATTCCATCATATAATGCCTACTGAACATTCTATTTTTAAGTGCTTCGCAATCAATGCATCATGTTAAATACAGTGTTTACTTTGATATATGGGCTATTATTTAGTTTAGCTTGGCGATATCCATTGTAACAAGCTGCTGACATCACATTACATGGAACATTAAATGGGCCAGTGTGCTGTATACACCACACAGTACGGATTTGAGTCATGACCCAGTGTTGCCAAGGCTGGGGAGAATTCAGTTGGCCTCTGGGTATTCATGTTGGAGAGTGTAGACTGTCACAGCCAGTGGAGCTGCTGTCTCACAGTGCCAGAGACCCTGGTCAATTGTAACCTTGAGTGCTGTCTGTATGGAGTTTGCAAATTCTTCCTGTGACTATCTAGGTTTCCTTTGAGTGTTCTGAATTGCTCCCACCTCTTTAGGATGTTTGAGTTGGTAAGTTAACATTCCTATCTGGGGAAATTGATGAGAATAGGGCTTTATGTAGGATTAATGTAAGTGGATGGTTGATGATTGACATGGACTCCATGGGCCTGTCACTTGATCAATCAGCCATTCCTGATCACTGGCCAGGGTCTCCACTAGTCATATGTGCACACAGATATTGAGTGAAGACCATGTCATCTTAATTGAAATTGATCCCACAGCTGGATAGTTCATCCAACAACATTTCCCAGCAAGCACAGTGATAGTGGACCAGCATTTCATAACTAATGCAGTAGTGCAAAGCTGCCAAAGGATGTATTTATATATATCCTAGCCACCTCTCTGCATCCTCTTCTGGAGGATTTGACAACAAGCAGAATGTTAAATGCCTTTACTGAATACTTGAAATTCATGAATGACCAATAGTGATGAGGGGCAGGAAGCGCTTTTCACAGGACAAGTTCTAGTCACCTGGGATCCTTGTCTGCACTTCCAGGCTTCTGGAAGAACTAGAAAATGCTCCAATGCCTTGTACTCAACATCTGAACATTTCAGGAGGGGAAGTCAGGAATGAAAGTGCGGAGAAAAGGAATTGATGTTTCATAATTTGTCTGTGCTTATCTGATGAAAAGAGAGCAGAAGCTCTGCAAAGTGAGCATGTGAATTCTAAATGTGTTGTTCACTTGAAAGTGCTCTTTAGTAAATGCAGGGATGAAGAGGAGAACATATGAATGAAGTTGTATGATGCTCATATCATTTAATGGCAGGGAACAGTTGAGTCTGAAAGGCAGCCTGTCATGCCATGTCAAACTGACATTTCATGACATTAATTAGTTTGGACAATTTTTACCCGTTGTGAATGAGATGGCAGCGGAAAGTGTAGCATCTTTCAAAAGAGTAGCAGGTAATCGATAGCTTGAGATGAGCCTTGAGCTTGCTCCCCATTACATTGAGATCAACTGTTGGCAGCAGAAGGCAGGCACAGTGTCTGGCTGATCCAAGGAGACACTGCAGGCACAGATACACACTGTGTAGCCATGCTTGTTTATATACCTGCAGGCTTGCGAGTGAATGTGTGTACATAGGGAGTGGAAAGGCAAGTGTATGATTGCTTTCCAGTAATTATTATATCAAAATTGCCATGTATGTGTACCTGCGGAGGTTAGAGAGTTATTTTTGTATTTCTGAGTGCTTTCACTCTTCTGCCCATGTTTGGTAACTATTACTGTATGATACCACAGTATGGATGCTCACCACGCTCTCAAATCCCCATCGCTGTCAGTATAGCAGCAGTGATAGCCTGCTTATTTCAAAAGGCTGCAAATGATGGACAGAGAAACCTGATACAATCATGTTCAGTGCTTAATTCTCCCCAATTTCCTTTAGTCTTTGTTCTTGCTCAATTTTGTGTCCAGTTTCCCTCCTCTTTCTGTGATATCTACCTCTCCCATTTTCCCTGACACTCCCTCCATTCCTCTTTTGCTAACTTGCATCTTATTTAATTCTCCCAGTGGCTGAGTTCCTGTATCTTTCCTATGTCAGTATTTTGTCAGTTTTCTCCCCTACTCTGTTGCTTATTGCCATCTGTTTCTCTTTCCTCTCATTTGCCTCCTTTGTTTCTCTCTATTTTACCTGCTCTCTTTGGCTTTCTTTTTATTCCTCTTCTCCTTATTCCTGTCTCGATTTTTTCCTATGCTTCTCTTTAAATCAATAAATTGTTCCTTGACCTCTGATGACCCTCAGGAGGCTATACACTTAAAACACCTCAGATGTTCTTGGATGTTATGAAAGTGACCGGCAGTCGGAAGAGCTGAACTGAAGGATTTCCCAATCAATTTTTATGACTAAATTGCTCCGAAGTCTATAGGGACTAAAAGAAAAGTCAATGCAGATCTTGCGAAACCAAATCCAGTTGTAAATGGAGACCAGTGAATAACAGCAACTCCCTTCATCAATCACGTAGAATGAAGAGTCCTTTTGTGTTTGAAACATTTTATCCCCTACATTCTGTATTTGTGCTCAGGACTCTGTGCCTCTTTTCCCCATCCCTGGCCTATGGATCTTATTTCACTGTTGATTTGATTTTGTGAATGATTTTGCAATTGTTTTTTGCTTCTTTCTGCCCCTTGTTTAGTGATTGGACAGGCAATGGGTTTTCCATTGTCATCAATCAGCAGCAGAAATACTTTCCTTGGCATTTTTTTTCTCTCTGAGTTTTACTTTGGCATGAGTCAGTCAGTTCAAGTCAGATTATTTGTCAGGTCCGAGGAGAAGAAGAGAGCTTTGGTGAACCAAGGCCTAGTGCCGTTAGTCACAGAGTCGAACAACATGAAACAGGCCTTTTGGCCCAACTGGTGTATGCCGACTAATGAAGCTACTTGCATTTGCCAGCATTTGGCCCATATCCCTCTAAACCTTTCCTATTCATGAACCTATCAAAATACATTTTAAATGTTGTTAATCACCATCATTGCCTCAAGCACATCCTCTGGCAATTATCCTATATACTGGCCACTCAGGGTTAAAAAATTGCCCTTCAGGTTCCTATTAAATCCATTCCCTCTCACCTTAATCATGTGCCCTCTAGCACTTGGTCCCTCAAACCTGGAAAAAAACATTCACTCTATCTATGTCCCTCGTATTTTATACTCCTCTATAAAATCAGCTCTTTTTCTCCACTGTTCCAAAAAATAAATCCCAACATAGTCAACCAGTCTCCATAACTTGATCCTTCAGGTCGCGACAACGTCCTTGTAAATCTGATCACCTCTCTTTTCAGCTCAATGGCATCTTTCCTATATCTGTGTGACCAAAACTGAACACAGTATTGTTATTGGTATTGGTTTGTTATTGTGACGTGTGCAGAGACACAGTGAAAAGCTTGTCTTGCTCACTGTTTATACAGATCAAATCATTACACACTACATGGAGCTAGAACAAGGCAAATCACTAACAATGCAGAATAAAGTGTAAAAACTCCTGAAAGAGTGCAGAGTACATAAATGATTACGTGTAAAATGATGTCGAGTTAGATTGTGAGGCCAAGTGTCCATCTTATCGTACTAGGGGAGCATTCAAGAGTCTGATAACAGTGGGATAGAAACTGTCTTTGTGTTTGGCGTTGCGTACTTTCAGGCTTTTGTAATTTCTGCCCGATGGGAGAGGGGTGTAGAGAGAATGTCCGAGGTGGATGGGGTCTTTGGTTATGCTGGCTCTTTTACCGAGGCAGCAAGAAGTATAGATGGAACCTATAGAGGGGAGGCTGATTCCACAAGTCTCTGCAGTTTCTTTTGGTCACGTGCAGACTAGTTGCCATACCAAGCTGCCATACTATGCATCCTGACAAAATGCTTCTCTGGTGCATTGAAAATTGGTAAAGGATTGATGAGGACATGATGATTTTTTAAATCTTTCTAAAGAAGTAGAGGTGTTGGTGAGTTCCTTGGCTGTGACATCAACATTACAGTATTACAGTTGGAATTATAGTATTACCAACATCTTGTACAGCTGCAGCATAACATCCCAAATTCTGTTCTCAATGCCAGCATGCCAAAGCTTTCTTCACCACCCTGTCTACCTGTGATGCCAGTTTTAAGGAAAAGGATACTCCAGGTCCCTCTGTTCTACGCAGGTCCTTAATGCTCACCCTGAAAGTCCAACCCTCATCTCAATTAAACTCCATTTGCCATTCCGCGGCCCATTTACTCCCTGATCAATATCCCTTTGTAAGTAATGATAACTGGCTTCACTGTCAGTGACATCACCTATTTTAGAGGGAGGGGTGTGAAGTAATCCTGAGATTCAGTCATTCTTCTTCTTCTTCGGCTGGTGCGCAGTGAGATCAGCGCCGGGTTCGAGAACAGAGGTTACCGAGTTCGATCCAGTGACAGACCGCCCCCGAGCGTGATCTCCATTTGTGCCGGGTTCATGTCCAGCTCGCAACTGGACCTCGAAAAAAAAACACTGCCACCTCCAGTTTAAAGTCCCACGCAGAGTATCGTGGAGGATCAAATACCCAAACCCAAACCACTGGCCCTGCTCTCTTTCACCTTGTAAGTCAACCCTTTTAACAGTGTACAGCTTTCTAGCAGAAGTCCTCCTTTTCAAGAAACGGCAGAGTGCCTGCTTTAGTCTCTAGCCAACTGTCCAATGAAATTACGGGAGAGCAGAGTTTCTGAGAGACCGATTTTGCTGATGAGTTATAACAAAAAGAACTGTTTCTTCTGTACTTCATTCATAGAGAAGCTTTGAACCATGGGAGCTAATTGCCTCTGGGCCATTTGCAAATGGACTGGCTTTAATACCCATTACTACCCCTGGGGTAGGTACTCAATAGGTAAGGACAAGACCGGCTGTCATGCTCTTCACTGCCCCAGAGGAAAGCTACCTATGGATGAGGATACAATCGGCTTTGATGTCCTAACTACTCTGGGTAATGGAACCAGGATATCAGCCCAAAGTAAATGGGGAGAAAGGGCTTCTTTCACAGAGATATTAATGTGGGTGTTCACAGAGTGAATCTACCATCAATTGCTTGCACGATGTGAATAATTTCTTCTTTCTTTGTTGCCTGGACCACTCAGTGAGTTGGCCTGTTCCCTGCCATGATCTCAGCAGGTTTCAGCTGCCAAACTGTGAATATTGATAGAAGTAAATACCAGGAGACTGCAGCTCTATTGCAAGAGGGCAAGTGAGTGCATTCATTTCTGTAGAGGCTCCCAGACATTTATGGAACAGTATTTACATAGGATCTGGGCATTAGGTTTGTTGGTTCTATCTTCTGCACTTTTTTTCATTTTGAACAGAATATTGAATTCTTGTTTACTTGAATCAGTGAGATTATTTATTTTACAAACCACTGTTTGAGAATACTAATAAGTCTGTTGCAAGTCTGGCAGGATCACTGTTCTGCTGCATTTGAAATCATAACTCAGCCTAATGGAAATGTGAGCCGTCTTATTTATTTAAAGAGACACAAAGTAGGGGACTGCTCAGGGTGCTGGAGAGGAGGGGAAGATGATTTACGCACCTTCACAATCCATTGCTTTTTTTCGATTGTGCAATCAGCTGTTTGGGTAAAGGAGCCATTTTTACAGACACAAGCAGCCTGAAGTACAGAAATGTTGGTTAACATGTTAATAAAGGATTTGGATGCACATAGAAAGATGAAAAATTGACTGTGTCTGTGAATAAACAGCTGGGACAGTGGAACTAATATGCTAGCCCCTTGAAGCGGCTGAACATTTATGCTACGCAGTGATTAAAGGCGCAGTTTCTATGAACAGTATCCAGGTTCATCCCTCTCCAGCATGATGTTTGTCAATTTGAACTGTTGAAATATTTGGGTAACTCCTTTAGGACTTTGCGAGAGAAAAGGAGTTAGTGACAGTTCTTCCTCCACAGTGACTCCAGTGACTTCATCCATAGTAGAGAGGAGAATCCAGGTGTTCCTTTCAGAAAGAATGGCTTTGTGGAAACCATGTGCAGGCCATCACATCACATATGGAATGGGGTTGTGTGAAGAGTCCTGCAGAGTTGCCACTCTCACTGAAACTTAACCACCTGAAATGAAAAGAGAAAAAGATGCTGGAAACACTCAGGCAGCATTTGTGGAGCAAGAAACAGAGTTAATGTTTCAATTCCAAGACACTTAACAGGAACTCTATCCCTAGATAAGTCAGATGTCTTTGGTAATGAGGAGTAAAGAAAGAAGGACCTCCATTTATATGGCACCTTTTGCATCCCTTTCAACAAAATGCTTTAAGGTCAACAAAGAACTGTTAAAATATAGTCCCTGTAGGAAGCACCATTGCCCATGTGTACACAGCAAGATCCCACAAGAAGTACTGCTATTATGAGCAGATCGTCTGTTTCAAGTGATACTACTTAAAGGTTATGTATTTGAGTCTGAACAGTGTTACTCCCTCAAATCCCCTAAAAGTAGTGATGTAGGATTTTTATGGACATCTGAGTTGGTAGGAGAAGGTTCAACACCTGTCTGATGCCTGACAACTTAGCATGTCTGCCATGGCAGTATGAACCTGGATGGTGTGTTCACTTCTGAGAGGAGCCTGAGTACAGGCCTTCCTGATTCAGGTGTGATTATGCCACCAATCTAGCTGCAGGTATAGAAGAGGTGCCGACAGGTAGACCAGGACAGCTAGTACAATTTTCCAGAGTCATCAGTGCCCAGCCTACTTTCAGCCCATCCACACTAGCCAGTATGTGGGAGACCAGTGGGAGGATTTGCTTGTTGCTGTGGGGCTGCAGGCATCTTTTGCTGTATGTGAACTTGGTTTTGTGGCTGCATTTCTAACTTGCAAAATATCTGGATTATGAAGAGTTAGAACGTAGAATAGTACAGAACAAGAACAGGCCCTTCGGCCCACAATGTTGTGTTGAACCAATTAAGCTAATGATACCTAACCCCTTCTGACTACATATGGTCACTATCCTTGCATTCTTAACACTTCTATCTGGCTATCTAACAACATCTTAAATGCCTCTATTATGTCTTAATAGTTTGTACGTTCTCCCTTTGACTGTGTGGGTTTTGTCCGGGTACCCTGGTTTCCTCCTACAGTCCAAAAATGTACTGTTGGGTGGGTTAATTGGTCATTATAAATTGTCGTCCCATGATTAGGCTAGGGTTAAATGGGGGGGGGGGGTTATTGGGCAGTGTGGCTCAAAGGGCTGGAAAGGCCTATTCCACACTGTATCTTAATAACTAAAGTTGCCAGGGCATTCCACGCACACAGATCTCTGTATAAAAACATGCTCCACACGTCTCATTTGAAATTCCCTCTCTCACCTTAAATGCATGCCTTCTCATTTTAGACATTTCTACCCTTGGAGAAAGAGGCTGGGTGCCTACTCTAGACCCCTCAAAATTTTCCTTTCAGGTCTGCCCTCAGCCTCTGTTGCTCCAGTGAAGGCAGCCCATGTCCATCACCTTCTGGTGGGCACACGGCCTTGTATCCTAGTAAGCCTCCTCTGTATCCTCTGCATAGCCTCCACGTCCTTCCTATAACGGGGCGACAGCACAAGAATGCAAACCTCTAGATGTGGCATGAGCACAGTTCTATAAAGCTGCAATACTGTTCACAGGCCCAGAACCTATGGCATGACATTAATACACCTTGGAGCGTTCCAGAGTCTGGAGTTCAATTCTGGCACCATTTTGTAAGGAGTTTCTGTACTCCTGACAGAGCATTCCCTGTGGAATGTATAGGTTTTCTTTGCGACCTCGAATTTCCTTAATTGGTCATTGTAAATTGTCCTGTGATGAGGTTAGGGTTTGTCGGAAGTTGCTAGAGTTGCACCCTGCCTTAACCTGAGGAAGACCTGTAACATCTGCAGGAGGATGTCCTGGTCTGTCTGGTAGATGCCAGACTGGTCATAAAATGTAAAGACAGCTTTTTAAGTCGAACTCCTTATCCCTTTCTGTTTTGGTTAAGCAAAGGCCTGCCAATGTATTTAAGAGCACCCCAGTGCACATTCCACCTGACAAGAGAGAGGTGAAAGTTTTGGCAGTGAAGCAGTCTCGTATTCCTGAGGACCAGTGGGATTTGTCTGTCCTATTCTGCAATTATTTATGCTGAACTGTAAGGAGTCTTTTTGTGTGAGTTGCTGCCTTGTATCGTTTTCCAGGTTAACTGTCAGGCTGCCCAGCTTCCGAAAAAAAAGGGACCAATATGAATTTTATTTGCCCTATTTACAGTGAGTTAGGGTGTTTAAACTGCATTATAGTACAAATGGCCATATTAAAGTCTGGTGATGACAGTGATTTTAGTGTTTTGCAGATTTATTTCCTCATTAGCATACTGCCCTTGGGTTAGTATAATTGGTACACGAAGACTCTCTCTCTCTGCTACTTATAATGTCCCCTTTGAACCCAGAGAGAAACCAACACGAGGAACATATAATACAAAGAGCAAAAGGGTTGTTTCATTATTCATGCAGCTTTGAACTAATAAAGCACAATGTCAATACATTTAGAGATATTTGACATAATGTAGATAGGTGGGAGAGTACCTATCTACCATTTCAAGTTGCTTACTGAAATCTCAGTGCAGTTGCTGAAAAGATATTCCCTCTGAACACAATGGAACCTGGGCAGAGAGTGGAGAGAGTGACAGCAGGGGGCAGGAGACCTGGCATGGGAAAGCGAGGGATTTGGTTAGTCCTTAGAATGAAGGGTAGTGAAAGTGAAATCAAAGTTTCATTCTCCAAAATAAACATTTTGCATCTGTGGTGTGGGATTGTTTTTGAAAATGTGGACTTCAGTTTACTGGAGGGTGTTTCTGAGTGTGAGAGGAAAGAATGAATGGGGCATAGTCCTACTACGATCACTGCTTTACATGATTCATGCTCTACTGACAGTAAATATTAGCCTGGATGAGCCACTTTATCTCAGCCACTCCAAGGGAGGAACACAAAACACAATGTAAAGCATAAAAATGAATAGTGCTATTATAATGCTATTCCTTTTTCTCAGTCCCTTTGTCACCGCTGCATCTGTTCCTAGGATGTGATTTTATTTTCCAGGACATCAGAGGTGTCCTCCTTCTTCAAAGAACAGGGTTTCCCTTTCTCCACCACTGCTGCTACCTTCACCCACATCTATTCCATTTACTAAACATCCATGCTCACTTCATCTTCCTGCTGCCTTAATAGTGATGGAGTTCCTCTTGTCATTACCTACCTCCCTGAGCCCCCGACCCAAAGCATCGCCCCCTGTAACTTTCACCATCTCCAAAGGGATCCCGCCACAAAACATACATTTTACTTTCCCCCCATCTGCTTTCCACAGGGATCACACCTTCTGTGATTCCTTTGTCCATTGTTTCTCCCGACTAAACTCCCTCCTAGCGCTTAACCCTGTAAGCAGCCCTTTCTTTTATGGTCCACTCTCCTCTCCTATAAGATTCCTTCCTATCCAGCCTTTTACCTTTCCTATCCATCTGGCTTCACCTATCACCTTCTAGCCTCCTGTCCCACCCCCTACCTTTTTATTCTGGCATCTTCTTCCTTCCTTTCCTGTCCTGAAGAAAGGTCTTGGTTCAGGATGTCAACAGTTTATTCATTTCCATAGATGCTGCAACCTGCTAAGTTCCTCCAACATTTTGCTTGTGTTCCATTAAAATATGATTCTTATTGTCATTTTTCTGTCATTAATCTGAAATTTTATCTTTTCTGAAAATCTAACTTGCACGGGTGAGGACAATGTGAGGAAAAATGGCCTCAGTTGGAGAACTGATAGAATATAGTGAGTCATCAAATTTTCACAATTCTGGATGGATGGTGTATTTTAATTTAGTGATAATGAGGAGGAAAATGTTAATTAATTGGTAAAATAATTCACATCAGTAGTGAAACATTTGTGATGTATTTTAATCACTAGTCAGTAGGGAACATTATAAAGAGCTTTCATGCCATTTTGTTTTTCTTCTAACTTTCTTCTGCTTGACACACTAAGTAATTATGACTTCATTATTGCATTATTTTTCTTCGCATCTTCCTTCTGACTGTTGACAAAGACATTAAGCACCTTATGTCATGTGTAACTCTACCCATCCTTGGGTTCTTCATGGATTAATCATGACCTGAAGCAACAATTCACTCCAAATCAAGCAACTGTATCTGTTGGTACACTGAGTGATATTCTTCTCTTCGGGATACTGGATGGAGGGTTCAAGTTCCAATTCTGAAACATGACTGCATTTAGAGTGACACTTCAGACTAGTGTAGGGGGATTGCAATATCCTCACACTTTGCAAGAGACATTGGACCAAGGATGCCTAAAAAAGTTAAAAGGTCCAAAGGTTCATTTACTATCAAAGTATGGATGCAGTATACAACTCTGAGATTTGTCTTCTCCAGATAGCCACAAAACAAAGAAAACCACATAAATCATTCATCTACCCCTCCCCATGCAAAAAAATCATGCAAACCCCAAGCCCTCAACCCCCTCCTTCACACACAAAAACTTACAAATTGCACCAATCAACAAGAAAGAATGGGCTCCGACCTTTCAGAATCTGAATCAAATTTAATATCACTGACTTATATGTTGTAAAACCATGTGTTTTGCAGCAGCAGTGCCGTGCAAAGATGTAAAATTACTATAACTTACAAAATAAGCAAATAGTCCAAATAAACAAGTACATTTGATGGTGGAGGGGAAGAAGCTGTTTCTGAATTGCTGAGTGTGAGTCTTTAGGCTTTCGTACCTCTTCTGTGATGGAAGTAATGAGAAGGAGGTGACTAAGATTGCATGGTCATATGTCAGGAAAGTACTGCAGATCTCCTTGGTAAACATTCACCAAGAACACAAAAGTCATCGGCTTTCTGCTCTTTGTTGTTGCTGTGAGAAGATTGGTTGTTGCTTTTCCTACAATATAATCGCACCTGACATCCTTTTTCTGGGGGTGGGGGTTGGTGCATGTGAAGTCAACACAGAAGGCAGGGCTTGAAAGTACAGTAACAAAGTAATTCTAAAAACTCTTGGGTCTTAGTGAAAAAAGTTCTACCTTTCCATTGACTGTCATGTTAATGAGTAGGATATAGGAGGACTCTTGCTGATGTGATAATTGATGGTATAAAATGAGCCAACTATGTTACCTGCTGGATGAATCTGCTCTCTAATTGTTAGTTTAATTCACCTTGTGCCTTTTGCACCTGTTACTCTTATTCTCAGAAACCTTAATGCTGGAAACAGCACTTCATTCTGCCGGAATGGAGCCAATACTGGAAGAACTTAATCCTCAAACATGAGGAAATCTGCAGATGCTGGAAATTCAAACAGCACACACAAAATGCTGGTGGAACACAGCAGGCCAGGCAGCATCTATAAGGAGAAGCACTGTTGACATTTCGGGGTCTTGGCCCAAAACGTCAACAGTGCTTCTCCTTATAGATGCTGCCTGGTCTGCTGTGTTCCACCATCATTTTGCGTGTGTTGTAAGAACTTAATCCTGTGCACTTGAAATACAAAACACAAATGCAACTACAGTAACATTTGAATGCAAATATCTTCAGTGTTGATGAGCAAATTATTTTCCCTCAGCTTTTATTAGTTTACAGATCACAGCTCAGTCAGTGGAGGTGGACATAACTGAAATTTCTTCCTGTTGTAGTCGTATTGCTAACATTAATGCTTTAAACCATTTGTGCTGATTGGGTTGGTACACTGTGCATTAGTAGTTACTCTAAACTCTGTTAGCAGAGACTGGAAAGGGCATGTTGGGATAAAGCCAGGGAAAGGTGGAAATGTTCAGCAGGTCAGCAAGCAGCTGTGGTGAGACGTTGCTTCTCTCTCCACCTATGGACCAGACAGTCAAGATCATGAGAGGCTGCTGCAAATTTTCCTCTATTTCAAAATTTTGGGAAGCCTATCTGTGAGCTTTAAATCAGTCTGAATCCTGACTGATTGTAATATCCAGCCTGCAGGCAGTTTGTGTGAGGTAGTGAGTCCAGCTACTGGCTTGTCACTGTACTGTTAAAAGTAACTGAAAACTAAGGCTGGGGACTCCTGCCTGTTGTGTTGTTGCTTGTTTCCACAGTTGTGCTTCACAGAGCTATTAGCATCTCTTTATACTTAAGTGCTGAATGTTACCAGTTATGCTGGATGTGTCCCAATATTGATGGTAATGTGGGAGTTTTTGCAGATCGGCAGCTTGAGGGACTGGTGCCATTTAGGGAAAGTCGAAGTGAGATTGGCAGCAACAGATAAGTCAAGTCAAAATAAAGGGAGTTTGTGCTGCATGAAATGCACGAAAGCTTCACAGAATAACTTGTGTTTATGTTTTAGTGCAGCGAAGTGTCCAAAGCATTTCACACATCATCAGGCAAAGAGCCTGCACCACATGGGGAGATATTAGGACTTGGAACCAAAACCTAGAAAGACAGAATTATGGATGCCTTAAATGGAAGAGAGGGAATTGGTAAATTGGTAAATTAGTTTATTATTCATATGTACTGAGGTAGAGTGGAAAACTTTGTTCAGTGTGTTGTACATACATTCTGTTAATGCATCGGTGTATTGTGGTAATACAGGGGAAAGCATTAACAGAATGCAGAATTTAATGATACAGTTACAGAAATAGTGCAGTGCAGGCAGACAATAAGGTGCAAGGCCATACTGAGGTTAATTGCGAGGACACGAGTCTAACACGAGATAACCGTTCAATATTTAAATGGGTGGAAGCTCTCTTTGAGCTTGGTGCTGTGTACTTTCAGGCTTTTGTATCTTCTGCCCAAAGGGAGGGTGGACAAGAGAGATTGTCCAGGATAGTGAGGTCCTTGATTATATTGTTTGCTTTAATGAAGCAGCAAGAAGTGCAGGCGAAGTTTCTTGTAGTCTTGGGCATAGTAATTGCCATTCCAAGCCACGATAACCATAAGACCATAAGACGTAAAAGAATTAAGCTATTTGGCCCATTGAGTCTGGTCTGCCATTCCATCATGGCTGTTTTACTTTCCTTCTCAACCCTGTTTTCCTGACTTCTCCCCGTAACTTTTGACACCCCGACTAATCAAGAAGCTATCATCCTCCACTTTAATGGCTTAGTACTGCTGTCTGTGGCATTGAGTTCCAGAGATTCACCACCCTCTGGTTAAAGTGATTCTTCACAATGATTGTCCACGTTTCCCGCTCGACCCTTCCTATCGGATCAACTCAGAGATGCCATTATTCTGTTGTAAACTCCACTCTTACCCTGTCAAGATATGCATCACCCAAACCCATCAACCTCAAAGAGCATCCACAGCTGACTGTTGCACTCGGACTCGTATGGCAGCTCAGTCAGGAGGGAGCAGCTGGGGATTACCTCTCAGCAGGACTGGAGAAAAAAGATGAAGAGTAGATTCAAATAGTGGGGGAGGGGAGAGAGAAACACAAGCTGATAAGTGAAACCAGCAGGAGAAGGGATGAAATAAAGAGCTGGGAAGTTGATTGGTGAAAGAGATACAGGGATGGAGAAGGGGGAATCTGATTGGAGAAAACAGAAGGCCATGGAAGAAAGATAAAAGGGGAGGAGCACCAATGGGAGGCAGTGGGCAGGCAAGGAGTTAAGGTGAGAGTGGGAAAAGGAGATGGGGAATGGTGAAGGGGGGACAGGGCCATTACAGCAAGTTTGAGAAATCAATGTTCATGCCATAAGTTTGGAGGCTACCCAGATGGAATATGAGGTGTTGTTCTTCCAACCTGAGTGTGGCTTCACCGTGACAATAGAGGAGGCCATGGATTGACATATTGGAATGGGAATGGGAAGTGAGTTAAAATGGGTAGCCACTGGGAGATCCCACTTCTTCTGGTGGACAGAATGTAGGTAGTTGGCGAGGCTGTCTCCCAATCTACATCAGGTTTCACTGATGTACAACAGGCCACACTGGGATCATCGGACACAGTATATGACCCCAACATACTCACAGGTGAAGTGTCGCCTCACCTGGAAGGACTGTTTGGGTAGTGAGGGAGGAGGTGTAGGGGCAGGTGCAGCACTTGTTCTGCTTGTAAGGATAAGTGCCAGGCAGGAGATCAGTGGGGAGGGGTGAATAGACAAGGAATTCCTGTGGAAAGCAAAGTGTTTGGTGGTGGGATCCTGTTGGAGATGGCAGAAGTTCCGGAGAATTATGTGCTGGATGTGGAGACTGGTGGGGTGGTAGGGAGGACATTTTCCATAGATGCTGAGATGGCCTGCTGAGTTCCTTCAGCATTTTGGGTGTGTTGCTTGGATTTCCACATCTGCAGATTTTCTCTTGTTGGGGGTTACCTCACTGCACTTGGCCTGGCTGATGATCCAGATAGTTTGATCAAAAATATAAAAATGATTAAGGGTCAAAATGGAATATGCTGAATTTCTTTAGCCCCCTAAGCAAGATGTTTATGGAAGGAACATCAAAGATCAGTGTTTGATTGTTGAAGGTAATCAGTCTGGAATGCATGTATGAGTTACTTTACACTGTAATGTCTCAGTAGTATTATCACCAGATTAATTATTTAGATACCCAGAGCAGTGTCTTGGGGACACGAGTTCAAATCCTACCACAGCAGATGGTGATAAATTTGAATTAAAAGTCTGGAATTAGAAAGTCCAATGATAGCCATTGTTAATTGCTGTAAAGACCTGTCTGGTTCACTAATGTCCCATATGGGAAGAAATGTGCCATCCTGACCTAGTCTGTCTTACATGTGACTCCGGGAGCTGCCCCGTGAAATGTGTAATAAGCTGCCAGAGCAGCAGTTCACCACCACCTTCTCCAGAGAAAATCAAGATGATGTATAAATAAAAAAACGGACCCATTAGATTCCTGATGGCTCAGTGTGAACCCTATAGCACAGCACAAGATTATGAAATAGGGCAATATCAGGTTCAGGTTTTGGGATCTGCTAAAATAGCTGATTCTCTGCAGGATGGCAGTTAGCTTCTGTAGCACCGTGCTCCCAAAATGAGTTGGCTTTGTCATCGTCTCTTCCTCACTGAATGCTCCCTTCAGGATTGTTTTCATGGCTATTCTGAGGAGGAAGGCACTTGAATATGATGTGTAGGATTTACGGAGAAAACTATGGTCATTGTAAACCTGGAAGAAAAGTAAAAGAGCTGGCAATTTCCAGAAGGTTTGTGGCATCAGTGGAGAGTGAGCTGAAGGAAGGCCAGCAACTTGAATGCGCACTCTGTACGTCTCTGTAGGTGCTGCTTGACCTGTTGAGCATTTTCAATATTTTCTGCTTTTGACTGTGAGCTACTGCTTTCAGGACTCGAAGAAGAGGGTCCTGCAAGCTTTTGAGTATTGGAAGAGAGCACAATTTAAATCACTCAATCTGATTGCACATGCACATAGATACTTCAGTCACATGATCTCCAACTAACTCGCTCCACCACATTAAACAGGCTTTTTCCCATTTCCAATATTTCTATCATTTATATGCAGAAATGAGCAAACCAAATCCACTATAATGTTTTTCTGAGATTGCCTGCAGCAGGTTAATCTTTAATCTTTAATTCTTGGAGGGCGGGATCCTAATATGCAGTGTTGAGATGTTTAAGATGATTGGTGGAGCTGGTTGAGTAAAAGGGAAACTACTTCCTCTTCTGAGGATTCTAGGAAAAGAGGCCATTTGTAAGTGTAGTTGGATTTGAGTTGCAGAAGTTATGGTCCAAATAGTGCAGATGCAGGGTTTTGACCCAAGATACTGAATGGCCATTTCCCTCCACCAATGCTGCCTGACCCACTGAGTTTCTCTGGCATCTTGTGTGTTGCTCCCGATTCCAGCATCTGCGGTCTTTTACGTGTCCAGAATGATTTTTTAAAATCCAGTTGTTAGTGTGTGTATGTGTGTGCACATTCTTCCATGGAGTTGTGTGTGTATGCATGTGTGTGCACACTAATGTGTGTATACGTATGTTTCTGTGTGTGTGTGTATTATTCTGTTGCCATCTTGATGAGCTGTGGCTAAACGTCTTTAGTGCCAGAAAAATTAGCCTAATCTGATTTGTGTGAATTAGACAGGTTTGTGAGGGGCCCCACAAGTGCTCATCAGCAGGCTGGAGGATCCCTGCTGGCCTTTGATGAGGCGGTGACTCCGACTGCAAAAAGGAGTTGAAAATGCTGTAGGGAGGAAAACAAGCTTCATTTACTTATAAAGGGATCTGCCATTACAACAATGGGATGCAAGCCAAAAAAGATGGATAGAGACAGAAGCGAGAGAAAGGAAAGGACCACCAATTTCTGTCATATCAGAGACCCTTAAAGTAGTGGGAGCTGAGTGAGTAGGTATTTTACCAAATTGTCTGCAATCATTATTTTTTTTCTTTGGGTTCTTCAAATCACCAGGAAAAGGTCGGATTCATTAAGTGCTACCATGAGCTTCAACTATTTACTGGTTTAACACTTAAAAAGATGCCAGCCCTCGATAATATGTGTTACAGACACCTTACTAATTGATAGATTGCATTAGAATGAGTTTTGGCTAAACATGCCCGAGAAGGTGAGTACAGTAACTGAGACAAAGCATGCACTTCAGTGTCAACAGCCTTTACTCTCAGGGACTGAACTGAACTCTTACGAGATACTGAATGTCTGGGGGCAGATCTATGGATACACATCCGTGGGGATAGATCTGTAGGGTACACAAACACAAGTTAGAAAAACACGGACAGCCCTCTGGTGCCTCTCCCTAGTGTAGTTTTCTTACTGCAGTTTCTGCACTGCAGCCTGCATCTTGGGTGAGCCATTCCATTGCATTACCCAGTGCTCAGTTCCTGAGAATGGCTGTACTCCTGGGTGACGTCTTGACCATGGCCATTTTGGCAGAGCTCAAGGGCAAAGGTGTTGTGATGCATTATATCTGGGAGGTGGGATGATATAGAGCACAGATGGTGGTGGCTGGGGTGATGGGGTCAATCAAAGTTGGTGGATTGACTAGTTTCAAGTAAGTAAGTAATAGTGAAACAATGAATTAGCAGTAAAAGACTGACCTGTTTTAAAGTTGGTGATGTTATGGATTGCAAACGAGGCTGTATAGGGCTATATATCAGATGGAAAGTTGGGTGAAACAATGGCAAATAAAATTTAATTCAAACAAGTAAAGCATTGAATGAAAGAAATCAAGATAATGTCTGGGGCAGATCTCTGTCTTTGGTCTGGAGTTCTTGTGGGCTTTCTGGAGATGGGTCATCGTTTCCTTTGGTGAATGCACTACACAATGTGCTTCTGACCAGTCCATTCCAGAAAGGGACCAGTCTGAAGTCCGGTACTTGCCAAATCAGTTGAAGCAACAGGAGAAGCATGTAAACCTATCAGTGGCCTTGAGAGTAGGAGATTAGGGAGCCCAATGAATATGGAACTGGGGGAGATAGCTTCACTGCTCAAGTCCAAGCTCATGATCAACAAGTTTCCTAAATGAGCAATTGAAGACAGTGGTCATAGCCAAGCAATAATACAGCAGAGATACAGGCTATTCAGCCTACCATATTCATGCTGACCACCAAGCACCCATCTATCCTAATCCCATTTACATAGTGCATAGTTTTCTATTTTTTACCATTTCAAGTGGTAAAGTGCTGGTCTAGGTGCTGTTTAAAAATGGTGAATTTCATCACTTATGCCTGCCTCCAGTGTCAAGAGAAGGCCTTTCATGGCCTTTCTGTGAAATTTGTAGTCAGAGGTCTTTGTGTTGCTGGTGGAAGATGATAGTCCTGTAGGTGTTCAGTGTAAGGCTTATCCTCATGTATAATTCTCTAGATGAGTAGACAGTGCAGCCTCCAAAAGTGACTATTCACAAGTATCACCTGTACACCACAACTTGGCCATTGTGGTGACTTTGGTACACAATGTAGTCACTCTGCACTGAACAATTTCCCATTAGTTCTGCAGATTGATTTTACTCAAGTTGGAGGATTGTGAGATGCAATGTTTTGTCAAGAAAGGTTGTGAAAAGCGTTGTGGCAAATTTGCAGCATTATTTGACACCAGTTTTCATTGAGGTTCATTTTCTTGTAGTCCCAGTAAGAACAGACGTTACATAACTCACCACTAAACCAGATTCAGCAAATGTTCTTGCTAGCATGGAGCCACATGAGACTGCAGATGCTGGAATCTGGAGCACAAAGCAAATTGTTGGAGGAACTCAAGTCAGAGAGCTTCTGTGGAGAGAAATGGATAGCTGATGTTTTGGGTTGAGCCCCTGCATCCAGTCCAGATGAAGGGCCTCAACTTGAAACGTTGACTGTTCATTTACCTTCATAGATTTTACATGACCTGCTGAGTTCCTCCAACAGCTTGTTTCTTGCTCTACCTTGTTAAATCTGCTTTGGGGCTAGAATATTTTTGGAGAATAATTTTGTCTGATTTGACTCCACTTTCAATGCCCTGGGATGCCTGACTGTGTTAAAAATAATATTTAAATACAGAATGCTTCTCCCAGTTTTATAGCCTTTTGTGTGATGGAAGATCTTTTCTGGGGGAGCTATCTGAATTCCATTAATTCTATATTTGAGAGATGAGAGGGAGAGAAGCGAAGTTTTAGATGTGTAAACATGCCTTACAGTACATTTGATTTGAAATCAAATTTATTATCATTGTAGGATTGTTCTTACAAATGAATGTTTACTAGTTTTCTAAAGGATGTAACTCAACCCAGAACAGAGGTGAGCTTGTAAATGGTCATTTATTTTACAATTTTGGAAGTGTTTTCAGATTTTGTTTTTGCACATAGAATAACAACTGAACAAGCTAATTAGACTCATAAATCATGCCCTGTACTTGTATTAATTTGAAAATTAATTAATGAAATAATGATTGCATCTTTCCCAATAAATATTTTACCTAAATGCAGAGAGCAGTAAATCACAAAATGATGCCTTTTAGCTACATAAAACTACTGCTAATATTTCATCCAATGGTCTCAAGTAGGAAATAAGTTGGGTATATGTAGTCCTTTTAATTATATTTCAAATAATATTATTATATCATGTTATAAAAAGTAGCAAGTTTGTTTTCTAATCATCACCTTCAGAGCGCTGACTGGGTTTATTGTATACTGGGATAAAGCATTCTATCTTGAGGCAACAATAGAATGGGTGGTAATCCTTTGACTTTTGTCCATGGGATTTCTTAACAAAAAAAATGGGTTAATTATCGCCTACTGTAGCTCTTTGACTAACAAAAGACACAGGTCTCCTTTCTTCCTTTCTGACTTACTGTAGGGCCTTTGAAATATGATAGTTTAATCGGCAACACCTTCTGTATGACAATTTATGCATGCAGGGTTTCCTTCAATAGGTTTCTCATGTTGCTGGGAACCTTGCAGCAATGAGGAGATATGACCTTTAGACTGGGTATGTGATCCAGCCTTTTCTTATGAAAATCCAGTACACGATAATTCACTTTGTACCTCCTCACATCACTATCGAGCTTCACACAGAATCTATTTGTTTGCTAATTGTTTAATTTTCTCTTTTACATCAAGAAATCTGCAAACTCCTTCATTGTTTTGATATGGCAATGCAATAGGAGCATGAGGGGAATATTTACATTTTTGCTGTTTGGAGTTTTTGTGGGAGTAAAGAGAACAAAGTTAGAATAGACTTGAACAAAAATGGATTGGTGATAGGAAGAGGAAATATTTGGGGTTTGACATTTCCTATGTTTATCTGAGGTGATAAGCATCGGCTGCTCTGAGTTCCCATGTATGAAGAGAAGACTGTCAGCTGTCAGTCAAGGTGACAGAGAAAACGAGGGTTTGCAGAAACTGGCGGCAAATCAAGGAGAAAATAAAGGCCATTTAGATTGCTTGTTACATTTCTTCTCCCACCTTACTTCCCACAGTGGTCCAGTTGAATAGACCAAAGGTATCAGATACAAGGACTTCACTCCTGACCCACTCCACCCACGAGCTCTGTTCCTCTTTACAAATCTTAGTCCTTTTTAAAAAATGTGCCTCCTGCTCTTTCCTCCCTCAGGGACACCAAAAATAAAAACAAAACTGAAAAGCAGAACAATAAACAAAGCCGCCTAGTTTTCTATAAGTCATTTCTCATGCCTGGGGTTCTTGATATCGTGGTTCTTCAACATCTTTAGCTGTCAAACCTGTTTGCATTTTTCATCATTCTGTGGCATTTTCTTCTGCTGTAGAGCATGTGGCTTTGTTGTGTGTACTTCTGCTGTATAATTATGACAGAGAGCAGCCTTTCACTTGCTGGATATCAATCACTGAAGGGGTAACCCAATTTTGGCAGATCAAGCAAACGAGATTAAGGTGTAAACCACTAAAGGCACAGAGGCTCAGGGAAGCACTCACGGCGTCCTTTGAGAAGCAATCCTGCAAAGCGTTGCTCTTTAGAAGTGGCAGGGTAGATCAGTTCGGGATGTGTGTCAGCTCTGAATACCTACGGCAATTTTTATTTTGAGGAGGAAAAGAAGTTCCTTTTCCCACTCCTTCCTGCACAGTATGACCCAGAGCTGGCCTTTCTGTGTTTGAGCTGATTTGATTTTGATTAACATTAAAAAAATAATACCTGTAGGCATATAATTTAACACTTCTACTCACAGGCATACAAGCAAGAGTTATTTGTTTAAGACAAGCGATTGCCATCTAATTGTGAAGCCTCACATCTAAATCTGACATTTATTTATTTATTTATTCATTCATTCATTCATTCATTCAATGGCCTGCTGTTAACCCTCTGATAGCTGCACCGGTCATCGGTTATGACAGGATTTGCTTTTAAATCATGTGAATTTTTCACATGATCATTTCTCTCAATGAATGTGCAGAGTGATTAACAAACCGCATGACTGCTGCAAAAAGGTTACCAGGGACACATTTGGGGAAATTGGAGTGCAGCTTCACTTTAACAGTGCAGAGTGCTGGTAGATATTCATTCAGGAAATCAGAAGGCAGGGCTGGAGTAGAGCTTTGGAAAACAAACTAAATCGAATTTGATAGAATAAACTGGAGTCCTTATATGTTTGTCATTATTGGAACCCACAGTGAAATGTTGCTGCCCTAATATTTATCTTATGGAGCTCTGTAAGGCCACAAACAGCCATTGGGCTAAATGGCCTATGAATTAAAGTGACTATCATAATATTAGAACAAGCAGGGCAGATTTGGGCACTGTGGACTCCCAGAGTGAGAAGGTAAAGAGTGTCCAACAATTTGTTAAGGATGTTAAATGAAGGATCAACCTCAGCTTGACTTTGGCAAGAACATATTTGAACCTGTGAAGTAATCTCATGGAATCTGTTAGCCCAGACAACAGATGTTGCCTTTGTTTTGCACTGCACCTGCTGGACTCACAGTGTGAGGCACATTTGTACCTGAATGTCAGTTTGGGACTTGATGCCATGATGGCTTGTGATTCAGAGTAGTTGTGTTACCCACTGAGGTACTGTTGTCACTTTTAGGGGTTTTGTAGTGTTTATGGATTCCCTACAGCAGCAGAGGGAGATCTATGGTGGGATCCATCCATTAGTGGTGAGCTTGATGAACCAAGTGTCAATTCCTTGTAGAATCAGAATGGGAATGAGAATTGGTTTTATTATCACACGTCGTGAAGTTTATTGTTTTACGGCAGCTGTACAGAGCAATACATTAACAAAATTACTATAAATTACAATAAGAAATATAAAAAGGTAGCAAATAGTGAGGTAATGTTCATGGGCTCATGGATCATTCAGAAGTTTGATGTCGGGAGGGGAAGCTGTTCCTAAAATGTTGAGTGTGTGCCTTCAGAATCCTGTATTTCCTCCTTCATGACAGTAATGAGAAAAGGGCATGTCCTGGGTGGTGAGAGCCCTTAATGATAGGTGGTGCCTTATTGAAGGTGTCCTTGATGGTGAGGAGCTAATACCCATGATGGAGCTGCCAGAATTTATAATCCTCTGCAACTTTTTCCAATCTTCATACCAGACGGTGATGCAACCAATCAGAATGCTCTCCACAGTACATCTGTAGAAATTTGCTAGAGTTTTTGGTGACATGCCAAATCTCCTCAAACTCCTAATGAAATATAGCCACTGGCATGCATTCTTCATTACTACATCAATGCTGGGCTCAAGATAGATCTTCAGAGATGTTGACACCCAGGAACATCAAGCTGCTCACTCACTCTTTCCACTGCTGATCCCTTGATGAGGACTGGTGTATGTTCTCTCAATTTCCCCTTCCAGAAGTTCTCAATCAATTCCTTGGTCTTACTGGTATTGAGTGCAAGGTTATTGTTCCAGCTTTTCTGAGAATTAATGACCTTATTTTAGATCTAATTGGATAAAAGTCAAAAAGCCATAAACCAGTCACCCTAAGTATTTCAGTAGGCTTCTGTCACCTCATTTTAGATCAACTAATTGGGCTGAAGTGTGCGATGATGCCCCTGGGTGATGATGCCTGTAAGTAGAGGGTCAGATTTCACATGAATGCAGTCAGAGCTCAACTCCAGAACCATTTCCATGTTGTCAGGCCCTCAGAATAGTATCAGATTCTGCATCATGCTGGAACTTCAACTCATCACGGGGTAGGGCAAAGCTGTGGAGTAATGGCCAAACGACATGTGCAAGGGGGCACTAAGTGAGAAAAGGCCACACAGGCTGTACAAGGGAACTCCAGGAATTGAATGAGAGTCAGGTGGGGAAAGCGGAAAGGATCTAGAGTTAACCGCCAAAGTCCCATGGTTTGATAAAACTGATGTTAGGTTGGGTGCAATCCATTGGTGCATTGACAAGCAGTTACCAGATACTGGAGATCAAGAGACTGCAGATAGTGGAACCTGGAGTAACACAAAACAAGTTGGAGGGAATCAGCAGGTTGCACAACATTCCAGGGATGAAAGCAGTTGTTGCTGTTTCATGACAAATTCCTGCATTGGGATGCACTGGACTCTGATGATGGGGAAGGGGGAATAAAGAACTGAAATGGTTTGGCAAAAACAATATTTGCACCTTGCACTGCTGGAGGTGTTCCCTGGGATTTAATGTGCAGGATATGTGCAAAATGATTTGGAGGACATTATTTTAAAAATGATGATGAAATTTTGAGATCCATAAAGTCTGGAAGCTACTTAGAAGCATAGAAGGAATTTTGCCCAGAGATCATAACACTCTGGCCAGGAATCTGAGCTTGGCTGGACTCAACTACATAGCTGGCTCATCTCCCCAGCTATAACTCAATTGTGCTGACTATAAACTGAAATTACTTAAAAATCTTAATGATTGAGCTGAGACCCACAGTGTGGTTTATGTGATCTTGAGCTTAGATGTTGTCTCAATATATCGAAGAGTGCAGAAAAATTGAAGCCTTTTCAAAGCATTCTTCCAAATCCTTTCACAAACTTCCTGAGGAACATTCTGTCTCATCATATCTGATGTGATTACTCTGGGTTTCAGCCAATTGTTATAGACTTGTCCACCTAGTATGTTATTAACAGCAGGTTTTGATTCATCATTAATACAGTTATAGGACATGAATCTTCAGTACAGGGTGTCAGTCAGTAATATTATAAGCATAGAACCCACTCTGGACACTATCAATTTCTAAATCTTTAAGGGGAAACTTATTCCAGCTGTTAATTCATTGATCATTTTTTAGTGTTTCCAGTAAAATAGGCAGACTTATTACGTTCAACTTGCTTTGATATTGGACAGCAGTGAAACTTTTTAGTTGTGAGGACACCATAAAACTCAGATGATTCTTTCAGAATCTAGATCAACAATGGAACTTTTTGTCAGTGTTAGGAGGGATATGGGTCAGGTGCAGGTCAGTGGGATGTGGCAGAAAAATGGTTCGACACAGCCAAGAAGGGCCAAAAGGCCTGTTTCTGTGCTGTAATGTTCCATGGTTTTATGGTTACACACAACCGCATAAAGCACCAGGACCTCCGAAATGTCCATGCCAAATGTAGAGGATTTCCTAGCTATTCAGGATGACTGTGTGTTAGGAAAGGACAGTAGTTCAGTGCAAAGTAAAGGTTCAAAAGATGAGTGTCGCCTCAATCACTGTAGAACCTTTGTTAAAGATTAAAAAAAGAGAATTAGAAAAGGATCTACCTACTAACTATGGTCAATTTAATTGCCCATGAGTCATTTGATACAAGGTTATGTGTTTTACTTTTAAACCAGTAAGTGCCATTTTTAACAAAGTGTGGTAATGTCTCAATTATATTTTAAAAACATATATTCATTTAAGTAGGTAAAAAAAAACTTTGCCACTTGCCGGATGGGGTGGGGGAGATTGTGTAGGGTTCTATGGATGAACAAAGCATTGGTCAAAGGTTCAGAGAGTTAAATACCTTCTTAATGTCCACTCTGAAGCCTGGCACATGTTACTACCTGGCCTTCTGACCCTGTGTCACCCACATATAAAAGATTGTCCCTTGTCTACTTTACACTCGATTGATAAATGACGACACTCCCTCTCTGAAGGGACTCCATAGACTGTTGTGTAAGAGGTCACACTGTTGAGAGTAAATTATCATCTGTTTTACTTAACAAGAAACTAGAACAGCATTTGAAAGAAGTAATAGATCTCAAGTAGCCATTGAGATCTTCCTATAACTTCTCACAAATAAATCAGAATGGAGCAACATTATGTTGCCCCTGATGATGTCTCTGTCTGCCCTGACACTGGTTGCTGCTGTTGGGGAGCCGTGTCACATACTGCTAAGTATCTTTCTGGAGCAGGTGGACACTTTGGGCTGTTTGACTGTTACCTGATGTCAAGCTCACAGTACTCTAATCTTGCTCAGCGTGGACAGGTTGGGTTGAGAGGCCTGTTTCCATGCAGTATTACATCACGAGTACTCACCCAGGTGCACTTGGATTGAGCCCTCTCTCCAGCCAAAGATTCCAAGTGTACTGAGTTACATAGCATAAGTCAAAAACAGGGTTTTCTCCATAACAACAGTGTACCGAACAGTGTAGAACTGTAGGAAGCCCCAACGTCACAGGAGAATGATGCTACATAGTTGGGACAATTCATTCTTTCTAGAAGTACAGAAAGTACTCCTACAGATAGAGATACCATTAGAAAGCTGTTCAGTGTAGCTGCAAATGGCAGAGAAACAAGAACTAAACTTTTAATGGACAATATTTGTGGTAAAGAAATGTTTTTGACAAGTCCCTGGATAAACACATTTAACGGTGTACTGAATTGCTGATATATCATTTTCAATGACCTCATTAGTGTCAGTTAATTAAAACTTTCAGCACTTGACTTTGATGCTGTTGCAGCCCAAAAAATAGAGTTCTGATTGGACCGACACAAAGCTGATTGTACTAATGAATAGCAGCAATTTCTAATGGAACCGAATTATACCTGCTTCTTGCAACTCAGATAAAATATTATTAAATTCATGGCAACTTTGCATAAAGCAAATTAATCAGCTGCCCGTGCTTTCGCTTCATAATAATCTCTAGTGCTTATTGATCATGTTTTTAACGCAATTTTGAAAGCGCATGCATCAGGTTCTCGCTAATTAAAGCCACAACTTCAGAAAATGCCATAATAACGGTTAATTAGGAGGATGCTATTTTCAACATAATTTGCTAATTAGTCACTGAGCTAGTACAGTGTATCTCCCTAATTACAGCGAGGACTGAGCGTTAGGCACTTGTGACTGGAGTGCAAATGACACCATTATGGGGTCCTGCGTTACGATTCCTCTGCAAACGGTTAATTGCCCCTCTTTCTCTTTTGATATTGCGACAGAAAAATAATAATCTTGAACTCATGTCAAAAAATAGTTGTAACTGAGATGATGGAATTCTTTTTTATAATTGTTTTTTTTGGCAGGGAAATGGGAAAGAGGGATCACGGGTTTCATTTCTTGTTATAAACTTCTTACAGGTTTTCTTGGCTTCTTAATGGATCATGTGTACTCCCAGAAACCAGTGGCAGTCTTGTCGGCTGTCCAAGTGTGGGAGCCTTCATATGGGGCAAACAGCTGAACAGTTATGCCTGAGCCCCAGGGACAGGCCCTTCTACAGCAAGGTGACTGTCCTAGGAATTGGTGGGATGCAAGCTCTTAAAACTGGATCTTCAACTTGCCCTCACCTCATTTCTCTGGTGTGAGGAAAATGCAAGGAATTGTGCACTTGGTGTATGTGGTAACAATGGTTAAGTTCCTGTTTGCTTTACAGTTCTTGTTCTTTTCCATCCCAGGCTATTGATATCAAGTATTATGCCCCTAATGACAAGCTGACTAGGACAACAGGCCATACTGTGGGTTGAACCCAAGTCTTTCATTGTCTATAATTCATTGAAGCTACTTATAGAGTCAAAAGAATCTTCTTTTCAAGGGGAGAGGAGGAAAGGAATGCATATTTAATCCAATAATAAATGTGC
The DNA here is from genome assembly GCF_048418815.1 of Hemitrygon akajei. Taxonomy (NCBI): domain Eukaryota; kingdom Metazoa; phylum Chordata; class Chondrichthyes; order Myliobatiformes; family Dasyatidae; genus Hemitrygon; species Hemitrygon akajei. The sequence goes on along the minus strand of NC_133138.1, from coordinate 85,863,794 downwards.
CTTAGTCCAGTGTTAGAGTCACTTAAAGAAAATCTTATTACAAATGTTCCTGTTTAAATAGCATGAATGATAGTAAATCACATTGGGAAATGCACAGACGGCTCTCATTGCTATGCTGTGAGGGATTATAATTAATAGAACCTTCCTCAACTTCTGTGCAACTGCCTTTCAGCTGTTGTGACTGACAGTGTTATGACTCAATCAATGTGACTTTGATGTAATTATAGCTGAGTAAAATCCAGCAAAAATTATATTTTGCATTAGATTCACATTTTGTCATCCAGATTCTGATGTTTCAAGGGCAGTCATATTGGGTTGCCTCTATCATTCCACTTTAGGAATGCCCCTTTGCAGCTGAAAAATTTTAATTTCAATTCCTTTACCCCTATAAGCTTGTACTCATCCAAAATGCTGCTACTCAAAACCACCAATGAGTTGATAGGACTTTCCAGCCCTGATATCAGCTGGTTGTTGAACAATGCCTTAATTTTGAATTCTTCATCATTATCTTCAACAGATCCATGACTGTCACCTGATCTGTACCAAATCCTGCAGTTGTGTGGGTCTCTGCAGTTTGTACACCCCTCCTTATCTGTCTTCTTTACCATTCCCAATTATTGTTAGTCCACTACTGACAGCTACACCTTCAGATGACCAGAACCTAACATCTGTAGTCTCTTCCCTAAACCCCTACATGTTCTAGTTCTCCTTCCTCTTTTGAGAAGCAGTTGAGAAATTACTATGCTGATCGTATGAACAAATATAAGACAGACTCATTTTGTGTTTACTGGTTTTTAGAAGAATCTGGGTACAATTTGATTGAAAAATATAAGACCCTGAGGGGTCTTGGTGGGCTAGATATGGAGGTGATGTTTCCTTTTGTAGGGGAACATAAAACTGGGAGGGGGTCACTTTAAATATAAGGGTTGTGCATTTAGGACAGAGATGACATGAAGAAGTATTTTCAAGAGGATCATGAATCCTTTGAACTCTCTTTCTTAAAGGGTGGTGGAAGAAGTACTTGAGTATTCCTGATAAGCAAGGGGTAAATAGTAATTGGTATACTGTTGCCACATGTACAAAGATACTGTGTAAAAACAGGTTTTGCCATCTACCTATACTGTTCATTCCACCATATAAGTACACGGAGGGGTAGTACAAAGGGAGAAGCTATAACACAATGAAAATAAATTGTTACAGTTACAGAAAGAGTGCAGTGCAGGTGGACACTGAGGTGCCAGGGCTATGATGAGGTAGATTCAGAAACCAAGAGTTCATCTTTACTGCACAAGAATTCTGCTAAGGAGTCTTGCAACAGCAGGACAGAAGCAATCTCTGAGCTTGGTGTTATGTGATCTCTGAGTTTGGTGGTGTGTGATCTCTGAGCTTGGTGGTGTGTGATCTCTGAGCTTGGTGGTGTGTGATCTCTGAGCTTGGTGTTATGTGATCTCTGAGTTTGGTGTTATGTGATCTCTGAGTTTGGTGCTGTGTGATCTCTGAGCTTGGTGGTGTGTGATCTCTGAGCTTGGTGGTGTGTGATCTCTGAGCTTGGTGTTATGTGATCTCTGAGTTTGGTGTTATGTGATCTCTGAGTTTGGTGGTGTGTGATCTCTGAGCTTGGTGGTGTGTGATCTCTGAGCTTGGTGTTATGTGATCTCTGAGTTTGGTGGTGTGTGATCTCTGAGCTTGGTGGTGTGTGATCTCTGAGCTTGGTGTTATGTGATCTCTGAGCTTGGTGTTATGTGATCTCTGAGTTTGGTGGTGTGTGATCTCTGAGCTTGGTGGTGTCTGATCTCTGAGCTTGGTGTTATGTGATCTCTGAGTTTGGTGGTGTGTGATCTCTGAGCTTGGTATTATGTGATCTCTGAGTTTGGTGGTGTGTAATCTCTGAGCTTGGTGGTGTGTGATCTCTGAGCTTGGTGTTATGTGATCTCTGAGTTTGGTGGTGTGTAATCTCTGAGCTTGGTGGTGTGTGATCTCTGAGCTTGGTGTTATGTGATCTCTGAGCTTGGTGTTATGTGATCTCTGAGTTTGATGGTGTGTGATCTCTGAGCTTGGTGGTGTGTGATCTCTGAGCTTGGTGGTGTCTGATCTCTGAGCTTGGTGGTGTGTGATCTCTGAGCTTGGTGGTGTCTGATCTCTGAGCTTGGTGGTGAGTGATCTCTGAGCTTGGTGTTATGTGATCTCTGAGTTTGGTGGTGTGTGATCTCTGAGTTTGGTGGTGTGTGATCTCTGAGTTTGGTGGTGTGTGATCTCCGAAGGTTGCTGTAGGTGAATGGGAATATGGAGTTGAAACTGCAAATAGACCCACTGTGATCTTATTGAAAGGTGCAGCAAGCTACTCTCTCCTGTACCCTTCTACTTCCTGTCAAGGTGTAACCAGAGCCAACAGTCTTGTTACTTTGGTCAACTTCTCACCTGCTTCCTGCTCGATGTTCCAAACAAGACAACTACTATACCATGAAAAGCTTTATCTTAAGATAAACTGTTGCCATTGAGACAACACCAAGAATTTACATTGATGTCTTTATTTGCTTCATTCTATTTGTCAGGAAAGTTTCTAAATTGCTATGTGAAGTTAATTGCTATTAAGTGTGCCATTTCCATATTTATATGTGAACAGTACTTACTGTATAAGCAGCAAGATCCAACAAATTGCACAATAATCAGAGACACACTTGCTTGATATTGATGGTTTGACTGAGGTAGTAATGTTAGTCAATGCTACAGTTCAAAGTACATCTGCATTACCATATACTACCTTGAGATTCATTTTTCTGTGGGCATTTACAGGAAAACTAAAGAATACAATAGAAATTTTGAAAAACTGTACTTAAACTGACAAAGACTGACAAATGATCGAAGTGCAAAAGAAGAAACTGCAAATAAAAGAAATAACATGGAGAACATGAGTTGTAAAGAGTTCTTGAAAGTGAGTCTAAAGGTCATAGAATCACTTCAGAGTGGTGGTGAGTACAGATATTCACACCAGTTCAGAAGGCTGATGGTTGTAGGGTTATAAGTATTCCTGAACCTGGTGGACCTAAAACTTCTGTACCTCCTGTCCGAAGGTAGTCGTGAGAAGAAAGCATGGCCTTGATGTGTGTTTTTGATGGGCAAATATACTTAGTTGGTGGGTAGGCCTTTGCCTGTGATGGACTAGGCATCACTTTCAAACAAAGCTGTTTCCATCACTTTCTGTAGTCTTTTCTGTTCCTGGGCATTGGTGTTTTGATACCAGGCCATGATGTAACTAATTAGGATACTCTCCTCTCTGCATCGATTTAAGTTTGTTGAAATTTTTGGTGACATGCCGAATCTAAAGTGGAGGCGTTGTCATGCCTTCTTTGTGATGCCATTTATGTGCTGGTTGCAGGAAAGATCTTCTGAAATGGTGACACCAAGAAATTTAAAGCTATTGATCCTCTTCACCCCCAATCCTCTAATGACGACTGGCTCATGGACCTCCGGCCTCTTCCTCCTGTAGTCGATAATCAGCTCTTTGGTTTTGCTGACATTGAGTGAGAGGTTGTTGTTGTGATACCACTCAACCAGATTTTTATTCTCCCTCCTATACACTAATTCATCACCATGTTTGACTTGGCCTACAACAGTGGTGTGTCAGCAACTTAAATGGAGCTGCACTTAGTCACACAGTCATAGGAATAAAGTGAGTGAAACAAGGGCTGAGCAGACAGCCCTATGCTGCACCTGTGATGATGGTGAGTGTGGAGGAGATGTTGTTGCCAATCTAAACTGATTGGGATCTATCAGTGAGGAAATCGAGGATCCAGCTGCACAAGAAGGTATCAAGGCCCAGTCTATAGGAGAATTCCCTGCTCTCCTTTGAAGAAGCTCTATAGGATTTTAAGACCAACCTGAATGAATAACTGATGCAGTCAATAGAAATTTAAAAAAGCAGCAGATGCTGGAAATCTGAGACACAAACAATACCAAAAACAGTCAGCAGGTTAACAGCGTCAGTGGAGAGAAAAGCAGGGTTAATAATTCAGGTTGAAGATTCTTTATAAGAAATCGCGAAGAGAAAAAAATGAATTACATTTTTTCTGTGTAGCAGAGACAAATCTATGTATTGAGGCAGGGCTGCAGGGAGGAGCTTTGAGAATGTTTAGGTAGAAATAGAAGGAATTCACTCAGCCTTGTTAATGGATCCGACAATGTAGCTTGGCTAAAGTATCATAACACTGCAATCATATGAAAACATGGGATCTGGGGATTTGAGGAATGCAACTCTGACTGCAGAAGTCTCCTTGAAAAGGTGGAAATCCTTTTGCAGTTTACAACGATTATACTGTACATCAGTTTGTGAGAGAGAACTGAAGAAGTTGCCTGTAAATTTCCGTTAAGCTTTACTCTGTAAATGTGAGCTCAGTGCAAAACAAATTCACCGGATCTGAAGCGGAATTAAAACAGCACTTTAAAGACAAGGATCAGCAATGTGCCTCAAGGAAAATCTGTTGGTAATTCTAGGGTGGGGTCCTGTTGGAATTATCTGTGGGTTAGGGATGGGCTGAGTGAAGTAGGAGAGTCTGAGCCTGGGGAAGGATCAGCTGCCTTGTGACCCTCATGCCCCCATACACAGCTGGGGACAGATGGAAGACTAGTGCAAATCAATAAGTGTCAGCCTCACAGATGGGCAAGCAGGCGGTGTTCATATCCTCTCCCCCATCTCCTTGCAAAAGGAAATCGATGAGCCCTCCATGATAGGCAAAAAGGATGATGCAATCTGACCACCACCTCCCCCCACCCCTCTGCTTCCAACCACGTCTGCAAGCAGGGACTGTGGATATTAATGAGGAACACAGTGTGTTAAAGCCAGCTCTAATTAATGTACTACAGCACGTCTGCAGTGCAATTTGCAGACAAGCAAGGAAAAGCCTTGTTTTGGAATGAGGTCGCAGTCCTGAATCCTGGGGTTTCACAGCCGCGCTCCGACCTCAACACGATCTTTTCTGGAGCAACCCAGTGATAATAAAGGAAGGGCATGTCACCTTGCTGTTGTCTTGATAGCCTCTAAATGGACCGATTTAAAACCCAGTCAAGGTCTTGCTGGTCAGCCCCAGAACAGCTGTGAGCATTGAAGGCAAATGAATATTATTTTCAACGCCAGCTAATCATCACCAAGGCCAAATGGTGTCTGACTGGGAGACAGTGGGAGGGGTCATTGTGAAAAGCACAGCTTGCAAACTGGCAAAGTGCAGCCTGTTTTTTTTTCCCCTTCAATAATCTCTGGTGTGTGCTTTCCTTAAGTAAAAGCCTTCAAACCTGCTTCTTACATGATCGTCTGAGTATTATTTTCCTCACCCTATCACATCACAATCCTCACAGTCAGTTAATACGGCAAGCCAAAGTGAACAGTTCACAGGCATTCATTATGTATTTGTTAGTATTACACATTAAGGAACAAATAACAACAAATGTGACTGGATTTTGCCAGTTGGGCTGACTCTTCAGTGCTTCCTTACGCTGGCTGATATTTTCATCTCTTGAGGTTGAAGAAGGGCACCCCTTTTGTGAACTGTAGAGAAAGCTAAAGCACTGTAAACAACAAACACCTGCCTTTCTAAAGTGCCATGATACTTCAGAAAGATTTTATCATAATGAAACAAGGAGATATTTGGCGGAAAATTAAAAGATTGGTGAAGATGCTGTGTATTAATGAGCTTAGCAGAATTAAAGCTACCTAAGTGGAGTGATTCTATCTTAATAAATGGGTTGTATTGTCAATGGAAATGTTAAAAGTGGCAAAGTTCAAAGTAAATTTCTTATCAAAGTACATCTAGGTCACCATAAACAGCCCTGAGATTCATTTTCTTGTGGGCATACTCAATAAATTTATAGATTTATAATAGCCATAACAGAATCAATGAATGACCACTTTCCTGGGCATTCAACCAGAGTGCAGAAGACAACAAACTGTGCAAATACAAAAAGAAAATAATAATAATAATAATAATAATAAATAAATAAATAAATAAATAAGCAATAAATATCAAGAACATGATGTGAAGAGTTTTTGAAAGCGAATCGATTGGTTGTGGGAACATTTCAATGATGGGGCAAGTGAGGTTGAGTGAAATTGTCTCCTTTTGGTTCCAGAGCCCGATGGTTGAGGGGTAATAACTGTTCTTGAACCTGGGTGGTATGAGTTCTGAGGCTCTTCTATCTTCTTCCTGATTAAAAATACAAATGCAGATGCTGGAAATCCAAAATAAAAGCATTGCTGGAAATGCCCAGATGGTTGAGCAGCAGTGGAGAGAGAAACAGGGTTAATGACTTAGGATGAAGACCTGACAACAGAAGTTGAAGAGAGAGGCTGCTCAAACTGGTTCAGATTGTGTAGAGTGATTGAGCTGGTAGAAATTTCAGAGAGAGCATAGTCAAGAGCCATGGAACAGAGGATTTTAAACTCGAAAGTGCTCATGCAGGTCAGCAAGGTCAGGATGCTGTGTGAATGGGACTTGGCATATGTTAGGACATACAGTAGATAAAGGAGTTCTGGGTGACTTTAAGGTAGATAGGATGCAGGAGCATGTGAGCAAGGTATTGGATAAAAATCACTTTTAAGCCAATGATGTTTTTGTTTGGATCTGATTGTAAAAGTTCCCATTACTGAATGTTGCTCTTCACTGACGTTGGTATGTACATTAATCTATGTATATAAGTTATCTTATGTACTTATATTTATTGTGTTTTTTTATTATTGTGCACTTTATCTTATTTTGTTGTGCTGCATCAGATCTGGAGTAACAATTATTTCATTCTCCTTTACACTTGTATGCTGAAAATGACATTAGACAATCTTGAATCTTGAATGGTGAACAATCATCCAACAAAGCACATAAACAGCAGACAAGGACATGCATTACATAGAGATGGCCCTTCCTCAGCACTGCTACTCAGATGTTTCCAATGGGTAGACCTTGTTGTTTGCTTGTCCAACACTGGGTTCCTGAAACAGATCCTTATTTTTGAGCTCTCTCATAGGAAGAGATTTTTGGTGGTCAGAGGAAAGCATTCAGTGATGTTCTCCTTGAACCTGTGCAATATTCTCACCAGCTCCTGGGAAGCTCAGGCCCCAAGCTACTCCATGTGGAGGAGGAGCATTTGGAATGGTATTGTGAATCTTGAGTCTATGAGCTAGGAACCAAAGGAGTCTAGTAGAAACTATAAAAGGAGCACACCATGTCACTGACTACCTCATGTCCAGTCAAGTACATCCTGCCCACCCTGATTCTACAGGGCTAACCCTGAACCCAGAAAATGAGAGTGAAGAAAATCATTCTCGATCTCAAAACACCATCTAAGTACTAAGTGTGTCTGCAGAATAAACCCACATAAAATCTGGTCTAGCCAATCATAAAAAGGAACTGCATGGTCTCTTTAAAATAAAATCACCTGGAAAAAGTAATGAAGTGATGGTGTATAGTGTGAATATCTCTTTGCTTATCTTCTACATCAGAGGAAAGCTGATGGTTTATCTGCACCGTGTGAAGATATAGTGTGAACTATATTGTTGATGCAATATAGTGTGAAGATTCAATTGTTCACATGGATATATTTGGGACAACAAATAAAGATCTGTGGAGCCCAGACTGGGAGCAGATTCAGTAATGTCAAACTTGCCAGAATATGTCCAAGCAGATTTGGTAATACCACCCACTAGCTATAACTGCAAATAAGATTCCAAAATAAGAATGCTGACTCCCTGCATTCTTACTCAGACATCAATCCTTCAGTTCAACTGAGAGTCCTTGGGAGAATCCAGGATTCCAGGAGCCATTCACTGACTGTACTGGAAAGCACATTCCTTGACCTTGATTGTAAGCCTGTCCATGATTCGATATCCTGAAACAAATCCTGAAACTCTACCTGACCGCCCAACTATCCAGTCCCCCTTTGGTCCCTGATCCTCTGATTCCCAGTACACTCAAGCCCACATCCTCCAAGATCAGGCCCAGATCTTGACCCTGACTCTCATAAGCCCAGTCTCTGATGCCCGCTTTCCCTATCCTTCCAATTCCCCAAGACCATGACTTCCCAGTGTCCAGGTCTCCAGCTAAAGGCCCACTTTTTGGCTTTCAGTTTCTGGCCCTCTCTTCCCTTGAGTACCTGAAGCCTGCTGCAGCCTGAGCAGTTGATCTCGGGGTTTACCTAGGAGATACTGTATATGCTAGCCTATGACTCTACAGTCCTTGGCAGGCTGGTGGAGTGACCTGCTTGCATGTATTTGGTGAACTGGCCACTGTATTTAGAAGACTGGACATTGCTATCATCTCCTTCCTTCTTTTGAGTGAGTGTTGCTTTCTGCCTGATCTTCACAATGAAGTATGCAGCATTCCCACTAACTCCTGGGAGTCTCCGGTCCTTCATGGCTTGTTGTAAAGAATGTGCATTCAGGGTAGTGTTGACGTCCTTGAGGCCATGTATCAGGTGCACAGAGAAGCCTTGTGTAAACAGTAGATGGAGAGGAGTCACCAAAAACTACCATTTGTTTTCTCATCAGGCACTTCCTGAAACATCTGTGGAGTGTCTGTGGACCCCTCATCAGCCAACTCAGAACCCAAAAAGCTAAGAGTAGAAATACATCTTCCTCCATCCCACAAGAGTGCCCAAGAAGAAGGCTCTTTAAACACTTGAATCTTCACACAGTACTGTATAAACAGTCTAATCTTCACACTCTGCAGTATAAGCACTTAAGCTTTGCACTGATTTATAAAATAAGCAAAGGGATCTTCACTCTATACAATATAAATTATATGATATTCAGGTCTGATTTCATATTGTTGTACATATGAAATGTTCAAGCCTCACACCATACTGTTTTATTGGATGATGAAATGGTTAAATTTTCACACAATTATCAAACTGAAGTACTGTGGTGACACTGTCCAATACAAGCACTCTGTGTGACAACATTAATGTGCAGAATAAACAGTCTGTTATTTGACTCCGAGATAATCTTTGAATCACAAATCCACAGCGTCACTAAGAATGCTTATTACCACTTCTATAATGTTGTTTAACTCTGCTGTGCTTTAGCTCATCAGCCACTGAAGCCCTTATCCATGCCACTGTTCCACCTATTCCAGAACAACTCCAACCTTCATCTATCCTCAAAAGCCTTTTTGTCCTAAATATGATGGTCCCATTTTCCCATCATCCATTTCTTGCCCCCTTACACAGATCCCTGTTGGACACTTTGTAAGGTGAAATTTTCATCTTGGCCCCATGGCTTTGAGTCTCCCAAACTCTGAAACCACTTCTGTTCTCTGAGATGGGAGCACACATCGAGTTCAGGTATCTTGTTTGTTGTGAATTCAGCTTTTCTACCATTGGCAACCTTGACCATAGTTGTCAATATTACAGACCCTTCATTTCTTTCCCTATACCGTTCCATCAATCTTCAATCATATCTCTTTGACTTAGCTTTTGGCTACTGAACGTAAAACATAGAACTGTACAGCACCGGACAGACTATTCTGCCCATGATGTGCTGATCCTGATGAAGGTGTTGATCAAGAAGGCTGATTACAGCTGCACCCAATAACCCACTCTTCCACCACTTCTTTATCATATCCCGTCGGTCATCTTATGTACAGATACTCCTTTATGGGCATACAATCAATCTACAGTATGTCTATAAGCTACTTATGTATTTATGTGTATTGGGTTTATCTGTGCTGCATTGGATCCAGGGTAAAAATTATTTTGCTCTCTTTTACACTTGTGTACTGGAAAATACATTAAACAATGGTGAATGTTGAATCAATTTGTCCTTTTTCTGTGTATCATCCATACCCTTCATGTCCTTTCTTGTTGATATGTCTGTCTAAAACTCTGGCTAACTGCCGTCTTCTGCTCCCAGCCCAGGCACCTGAGTAAAAGACGACCTCATGGATATGTGGGTTGGTGCCAGATCTTTCATTGGTTGTTTATATTTGCTCAGAGGTACAGCACAGAGTAGGCCCTTCTGGCTCTTGGAGACGCATCGCCCCAACAACCCATTCAACTCCAGCCTAATCATGGCACAGTTAACAATGACCAACTAATATGGTAAGCAGCATGCCTTTGGACTGTGGCAGGGAACCAGAATACCTGGAGAAAACCCACACAATGTACAGGATGCACAGACTCCTTACAGGTGACATTGGAATTGAACTCTGAACTCGGGGCGAGTGTTACTCTAATCACTAGACTACCACGGCATCCTGTTGATAACACCTGCGAGGGTGCATGGGACATTTTTCTCTGTAAGAACATTGTACAAGAGAAGTGGTTAGAACTTCTCACCATACAACAGAACCAAGTGCAGAGTGCTGCTGACTCTCAGCTCCACTGACCTAGTTTCTACCCTAACTTGTATTGCTGTCTGTGTGGAGTTTACAAGTTCTCTCCCTTGACCACGTTGGTTTTCTCTGATGTTCTGTTTTTCACCCACTGCTTAAGGACATGCAAAGTTGATAGGTTAATTCGCCATGGTTAATTACCCCTAGTGTAGTGAGGGAATCAGGGAGGTGTCAATGGACGCATACGGCAAAGAGTTGACTGGGAAAGAAGAAGAGGGATGGTACTGACAGGAATGATCTGAGAGCTATGATCAACTCGACAAGACAAATCTCTCCTTCTACATCGTGACAATATAAGAATATGAAAATCTGGGGCTAAGCATTCAGATAATCACATGAGCGTATCATCTGAACAGTGAGGTATTCACAATGCAGCCAGCAGTCTGACTCACAACATAAATAGACTGATCACACTTTACAGTTTAAATGGTTTTGTCTTCACACTACACGCTTTAAACAGTTGAATCTTCAAACTGCTCCACTTAAGCAGCTGGATCTTCACACTGATATTCAATAAAAGCCAATCTGTTCACATGTACAAAATGAACAGTATGATCTTTACCCTGGTGTTTTGTATGAACTATTGGATCACAGAGAACAATGTAGACATCTGATCTTCACACTAGTAAGCAGGCAACTCTTCATCTTAGTTTTATGTAATCAGTCTTGTCTTCACATATTCCAGTACAAACAGACGGATAATCACTATGGTATATTGTGTTAATAGTTGAGTACTCATATTCTACAGTGTAAACAAATAGATTTTCACACTGTGCATCATGAACAGCCCAGTCTTCATTCTGGTATTTTTTATATTGCCCAGCCTTCAGATACTACAGTATAGATAGTCTGATCCTCACGATGGTATACCGTATTAACAGTCCAGCCTTCAGGTTGGTATGTTATACACAATCCTGTCTTCACACTTTGCAGTATAAATTGTCAGATCTCTCCAGTGATATATTATGGTCCTATATTCCCACCAGCAGTTTAATACTACCCTCAATCCAAATATCCTACTACTTGAGAGTTTATCGAGTAGGAGGCAGGTTGACTTAGATCCTGGGCTGTGTTTGTCCCCTGTGATTTGGCTCAGCACCCTAGAGTTAGAGAGAGTACATCAACTGCAGAGTCAAACAGAGCAGAAGAGGGGGACGGGATGAGTGATTGTTATGAAGAATCCATGTACTGTAGAACCAGTTGCTTGACTGGAAGCCTGTGATGTAAAGTCTCCCAAGAAATCTGTGGCAGGGAGCACTGTGCAAGTCCTCCTTGTCCTGTTTCAAATTAACCCGCCTCCCCAGAAAGGTCATGCTTTCTTGTGTGAACTTGTTAGCAACAAAGTATAGGAGATTAGTGCATGCCTGTAGAGGTTCATCAGTGTCTGGTATCAATAATTTAGCGGCCTTTTTCTTAGTGCTACTGAACAACAGGACTGCCCCATATTCACTGTCAGCTCCCTATAACCTACCAGTCCACTGAACTTGATAAGTGTCCCATCATCCTGTTAATCAAATTACTTATGAACCGAAATTGACAGTTTTCATTAATTATAAAGGATTATTCTAATTGCAATTCAAATTTATTCATTTAGAACAGACGGCATTCAGTAATATTTCAAGAAATTTGCATATTAAATGGAGAGGGTCGTACATTAAGTATGATAATATATGCATATTTCCTTATTTTTAACTTCTGGGCCATATGTACCGCTGCTGTTTCAGCAGGTGAAAGCCTGAATGTGTTTAATTTGCTCAACAAACACAGGGCTCAAGCTTATCCTTTGGCACGTATCAGTACTGGCCTCACTTATACCTCCCCCTGTGCCTCAGGTCTGCTCTCTCTGCTTACCCACATACTTCCCCCACCGCCATCCCTAGTGAGCTGAGAAATGATGCACTGAATTTCATCTCAGTCAAGCCACATCTGGGAAGGCCTGATGAGAGGTCTATTGGATGAATTCCTGTGGCCCACTCCCCTCGCTATCTGACTCGTGTTCTATTGCCAATGGGAATCTTCTCCAGCATGGCCTCATATAGTAAGAGGCTGTTTCGCCCAGGTTTACATCAGTGGCTTGTCAGCCCTTGGGTTCCTCTTTGAGAAACAAGCTCGCCTCTCTAGTGAGTGGGCTAGAGTCTGATCAGTGTGCAGGTTGAGCCAGCACATTTCGCACGTTTCTGTGTAAATGTAGTGTGTGTGTGTGTGTGTGTGTGTGTGTGTGTGTGTGTGTGTGTGTGTGTGTGTGTGTGTGTGTGTGTGTGTGTGTGTGTGTGTGTGTGTGTGTGTGTGTGTGTGTGTGTGTGTGTGTGTGTGTGTAAGCTTGCTCTTGATTCAGCCATAATTGTCAGCACCTGGTCTACTGAATCAGAGATTTTACAGTTCAAATTGTAAGTTTTGTAATAGTTTTTCTACTTTTTTAATATTCTTTAATGGGCAATGCACAGCAGGTGGAAGCTTAAGTGTTCTGCCAACCTCATACAAGATTACTGGGGTGACACCTTCAAAATAACTGTTAGAGATGCTGATAAGGAGATTGAATTCATTAATTTCATAGCCTACATTTGCAGTCATAGAGATATAAAATATGATAAGTATGGAAAAGCCTCCACCAGAAAATGAATAGAGTGACTGAACCTAATAAACTGAAGAGTTTGAGGCTGATTCTTGTCTAACTGGATTAGTTGAGCTCAGTCACTCTGGTATGGGCAGGTGAAAGTCCCTATCCCTATCTCTTGCCTCTGGGGAGGAGAACAGGAGTGACAGGATGTATGCTCCTGTTGCTCCCTGTTGGTGTGTGTTACAAGGACTGGACTGCTAACACAGGGCATTCAAAACCAGAGCTGCTGACCAAAGAATTAGAAGCTGGGTCAAGGAATACTAAGCAATTTCCAGGTCTGGAAGGATGAGAGGGGAGAACACTTTATAGGTAATTGGCCAAAATAAGGCCACTTCTCAGTGCCAACATGTCTGTAATACTGTAATTGGTGAAGTTTACTCAGTATTATTCAGAAGGCTTCTCATTGATATTGTTAGTTAACACAAAGCAATAATTCACTAAATGTTCGATAAAAAATAGTACTGTGAGCGTTAATAACATTGTGGCCCAGTAATCGGCCTTCTGGGTTGTTACTATTTGTAATAATTTCTTCTTTTGCTTCCTGCTAAACATGCCTTTGACTGTTCTGGCTCAGCTCTGTTCTTCGAAGTTACGGAATCCTTAAATACGGAAATGTCCCTAAATCCCTCCGTAAACTCGCCCTGTCCTATCTCACTCAGCCTCTCATATATCCTCTGTCCTTCCCAATTGGATATTCCAAATCTGGTCTTTGACCACCTCCCTCGATCACCTCCTTCCTTCACTCCCACCAATGGTTCCAGAGCTCTATGTGAACCACTCATGCTCTCTGAAGCTCCGTCCCTGACAGCGAATAAGTTCTTACCTTGGAAAACTTCACATCAATCACTTTGGCCCAACTTTCTGTTGCCGAATTCTCTATCCTTGGTTTGGATGTGATCATTATTTCTTTGTACCTTCTCCCTCATCTTGCTTTAGTTTCTTGTCTGTGTGGTTGACAATTCATGCTCTTGCTTTGTAGTGAGGTGGTGCTTCAACTTTGGAGAACATCTTACAGCAGTTGTGTTTTTGGTCTATTTTGGAAGCACCGAGTTAGGTTTCAACAAAAGTGGACTATTCCCCAGAGGAATGGAGCTGTCAACATGAATGACGCATTCTCCTCACTTGGGTCTCCTGTGCCCATCACTCTGCTAAACTTGGAAACAATAGAACGTGATTCCATCCAGGCTTATTGAAAGGTTATAACTGGGCAACTGGATATAGAAAGCCCAGTGTTAGGAAGCTAATAGCAGTCACAACTTTGTTAGGAGTTTTCATGGCAATGTACATTGTAATCTTAATTCATTTTGTTTTGCAACAAATCAGAACCTTTCCCGCCACTGTCTATAAGGAGTTTGTACATTCTCCCTGTGACTACAGGGGTTCCCTCTGGGTGCTCTGCTTTTCTCCCACTGTCCACAGACATATAGGTTGGTAGGTTAATTGGTCATTGTAAATTGTCCTGTGATTAGGCTAGGATTAAATTGTAAAATTGCTGAGTGGTGCTTTATCTTAAACATAAAATAAATAAATTAATTAAACCGGCTCCCCAGAAAAGTCACTTTTGTGTGTGAATTTCTTAGTGACAAAGGAAACGAGATTAGTACATGCCTGAAAAAGCTCATCTTTACTCATCTCCCTTCATTCGAGACATTCCTGTTTTAATGTTGTTGGATGAAAACTCATATCTTAGCAGTAATGCTGTGTGGTGTTTTCTTGTGTACCAGCCTCATTCCCAATAAAATCTTGAGAACAATATATTGCTTAACCAAATGGGTAAATATTTAATTTGTGACCTAAACTGGCTACATTAAGGAGCAGATAAACAGGCTGATTAATTCCTGTGCACCTTCTTGTCTTTTGTTGAGATACTTCCCAGGGATGAGAGAGGACTGGGACTAACCTAACAGCTCTTTCAGAAGTCTCAGCACAGGCACAATGACTTCTGTACTCTCTAAACACTATGGGCCTGCATCGGAAAACAAAAATGATTGGATGAGGAGCTTTGGCAACTGGTGACACGCAGAGTCAGTTTGCAGCTGGATAAGAAGCTCAGAGGCACAGAAGATAGAGCGGGATCCACGTTTTGCTTACAATGCCACTCAGCATGTTTTACTCATCGCACAGCCGTGCTACCTCATTCCCCTCCACACTCTGATTGGTAGATCTTAGCCTGTCACTTGAGCTTCAAAGCTGGCTTCCAGTCTGGAACCATGCTGCCTTGAAGAAGCCAGGCTCCGTGTGCTGTGTCCACCAGTGCCAGCTGGGCCCAGCTTGGGAATGCATACAGCAAGGTGTGGTAGTGGGGAGCAGGCTGGTCAGCCTCACTGCAGTTCATTGACCCCACTGGGGCTGTGTATGTGCTCACACAGCATGTTGATGGGGCTTGATTTGTTGAGTGGCATATCTTGTTAGTATTCACTAGAAAGGTCACACAAAAACAGGCATCCTTTGGAAGAGAAATTGGCACAACCACCATTGAAATCGTATGTTAGTAGGGAATCAATGCTTTCACTCATGGCGATTACCATGTGGCGAGTAGAGAGACTGCCTCACAACCAGAAACTTGGGTCTAATCCTGTGTCGAGTTTGCATGTTGTCCCTATCACCATGTGTATTTTTCCAGGGTGATTCAGTTTCGTCCCCCATCCCAAACATTGTGGCTTGGTAGGTTAATTGCCTCCAGAATGTACTGTAATTGAATGGTAGAATCAGGGGGCATTAATGGGAAAATGGAATTAGTGTAAATGGTTAGCATGCACTCAATGGGCAGAAGGACCTGTTTCTGTGCTGTATGATTCCATGTTTACATGACTGAAGAAAGTTGGAAGGACGACTCTTACTGAAATATGGGCCCTGTACTCTAAGACAGGAGTCCCCAACTTTTTTTTTGCACCGCAGACCGGTTTAATATTGACAATATTCCTGGGGACTGGCCGACGGGGTGGGGGGGGGGGGTGTTCAAGTAGGGTTGACACCTTTTTCATTCCCAAATAAGGGACAAAAGTAGCAGTCAAATATGGGACACTTGTGTTTACCCTGAGAAAGACTACCATGACCTCGAAGCCTTGCACGGGCACCTGACGTGGTAGTCTTTCCCAGGGTAAACATAAGTGTCCCGTATTTGACTGCTACTTTTGTCCCTTATGCGTGTATGTGCTGATTTTTTTTTCTCTACAAATCAGTTTTGCCTTAATCTTCCCAATTCTAGTAAGTGAAACTACACTGTACATACATTATTTCTACTTTATATAGGCTGTGTATTTATCATATCATTCCGGCTTTTACTATATGTTAGTGATATTTTAGGTTTTATGTGTTATTTGGTAGGTTATTTCAAGTTCAACAGTGTGTGACAGGGAATGAGGAAAGGTGCAGCTGACTGATATAGTTTCATATCGCCAAATCATATTGTTTCCTCACGACCTGGTAGCACTTGCTTTGTGGCCCGGAACTGGTCCGTGACCCAGTGGTTGGGGACCACTGCTCTAAGACTCTAAGCTGGGGATGAATATCATGATCTGTTTCTAATTTAGATTTTATTGTGGAAAGGGAAACTCACAAAGTCCCTCTATTGCTGGGGAATTCAGGAGCCTTTCTTCTTCTTGCTTTACAATGGCTAATGTAACATGTTTGCAGTAAAATGTAGTCTTGTATTCGGTGACCCATTACATTAGCTGGGAAGCTCTCCATGTGCAGAAGGATTCATCAGATGACTGGGTATCCCACTTATCCATAGAACAGGTTTGTTCTATGAGGAATGTTCCCTGACAACCTCTTCCCACAGACCACATGGAACTGATACAAATGTGCTTCTGAGGGAAGAAGGGCTCCTGAGAACTCATCTTTGCTAAATGTTAGGCAAGATGGGTTGGGCAACTTCTATCTGACTCCCTCTTCCTCACTGTTGATTTCTACGCCACGTAAGAAGGAATTCAATATTCAACCTTTAGTCCAGTAAGCACTGGTTTTGTAAAACAGAATAGCCAATAGATCTACAACTTACAGAATGCAGCAATTGCAAAAATATGTTTTCCTGCTCTGTTGTTGCAGCTGACAGCAACTCATAGTCAGTGGCGGTAGGTTCAATCACTTGATTGCAAGTGATAGAAGACTCTAGCTGTAGTAAGGAACTCCAAAGATACTGGATTCTGTTAAGTGTTGCTCTGCAAGCATATGCTTATCTGATCACACTTGATCTTTCAAGGAAGACCAAGAAGGTTTCCTATGTACCACAAGCAGCCACCACCTAATCAGAGGAGATCATTGCTAAGCACAAAATGGTGGCCCTATTGACCTGATCTTAGGTCACTTTTTTTCAAATGCAGCTGATTACATAAGACCATAAAGCATAGGAGCAGAATTAGGCCATTTGGCCCATCGAGTTTTCTCCGCTATTCCATCATTGTATTATCCCTCTCAACCTCATTTTCTTGCCTTCTCCCTGTAACCTCTGACACCCTTATTAATCAAAAACCTATCCACCTTTGCTTTTAAACTATCCATTAACTTGGCCTCCACAACTGTCCGTGGCAATTAATTCCACAGCTTCACCACCCTCTGGCTAAAGAAATTCTTCCTCATCTCTGTGTAAAGTGAAGTCCTTGATTTCTGAGACTGTGCCCTTTGATCCTAGATTTCCCCACTATAAGAAACATCCTCTCGATGCCCATCTAGCTGGGCATTTCAATATTCTACAGGTTGTAATGAGATTCCTCCCCCCCCCCCCCCCCATTCTTGTGAACTCCAGCAAGAAAAGGTCCAGAGGCATCAAATGTTCCTCATATATTAAAGTACATATAGTGCTTTCAGATGACCTTAGGGACATTGATATGTAATCCGTTAGGTTATATGCTTTCTTCTCCATATCTTGTTACTTCATGTTCTTTGCAGTTCTGTTGAACTGGTCAAGCATTATAAATGGATTCAAGTGGAACAGAAAATGTGGGAAATACTCAGTAGGTCAGACTGCACCGGTGGGAAGAGAAACAGGATTAACATTCCAGGTCAACTGTGTTTCTCTTCCCACGGATGTGGCCTGACCTGTTCAGTATTCCCAACATTTTCTGTTTCTATTTTTGATTCCCAGTTTCTGCAGTCTTTTGGAATTTAAAATAGACTGAAATCTATCATCTGGCAGGGGTATGGATTTAGGTAATGCAGGGTTATCATATATCAACCTGGAGAGTTGCCAGTATGTGGAATAAGCTACCAGAGGAAATGGTTGAGGTAGGCACACTAATTATATTTAAAAGAACGGTTACATGGAATGGAAAGGTTTCAAGGGATTTGGGCTAAATGGGGGCAAATAGGACTAGCTTGGATGGAAATCCTGGTCAGCATTGGCCAGTTAGGCTGACAGGCCTGTTCCCATGTTGTGTGACTCTATATCTCAAAGTTATGTTGACTAAGGATTAGCACTTGCAGAAACAGTGGAAAATTAGTGTATCTATTATTAAGGGGATGGCCAACCAGGGACGTTACCTTCCAAAGACCTGGGCTCAATCCTTAACTCTTGTACTGTCTGTATGGAGTTTGCAAGTTCCCTCTGTGAGCATGCAGGTTGAAATATTCGCTCTGTTTCTTTGAGAAGAGTCATTGACCTGAAATATTAACTCTGTTTCTCTTCCCTACACCCATTGTGAAAATCCCCACTTTTAGAGCCTGACTCCTTTCAGTCCAACAGCCTGAGACTGGGTGATCTCAATACTGACCAAGTATCAGGCTGTGGACCTTCCAGACAGTGTAGAAGCCAACAAAAAAGTCAAAGTGAGTTTATTCTCAGATGCACAAGTATGTTAGGGAGTATTTCTCATAGGCCTGGTATTTTCACTCTATATAGTCCATGGCAGGTTCATTGGATTCCCGAACAACTGAAATTATCATTCCTCAGTTATTCTCTCCTCCTCCCTGTCACTACCTCACTTCTTCCTTAAAGTTTTGATACCTCTACTCATTACTGCCATTCCCATTAGCTGCCTGTGTTCCATCCCACACCCCTAGGGTCAGACTGTCCCACGTACTTCTCAGGCATTTAGCTTCAACCAATACGTGTATGTATTTGGAGTGCATCTGGTGACTTCAACCATTACTTCCAACTTATGCATTGTTCTGCATTTCTACAAGCAACTCTAAGTGAGGGTAGTTCAGAGAGAATGCTGTGCTTTTCTCCTGTGGATAGTGGTGATGAGTGTGAGAGGCTGGCTGGGATCATCGGGGTTCTGAGCTTGCTGATGTCCAGTCACCATAGGTGCCATTCTGACAGACAGTACTGGGTATAACCTCTCTGGTTCGAGGGTACTTTTCCTCTTGTCATCTCCCTTGTCCAGCTCTTCCCATTTCCCTCATCACCTTCCTTTTTCATGACTGCTGTCCAGTGAGCATCCACATGCTGGGCCTTGTCCCATTTACCTCTCAGTCTGCCCAGATGCCTGACTAATTCATTCTTGTATTGTTCTGATTGTCCTACCTGTATCTCACCTGTCTCTCTCACTCTGTAAATGTTTTAACTGTTCCTGCAATTTGTACCGCCCTCCTTCTGCACTGTCTTGCTGTTTTCTGTATTCATCCTTTCCTTCTGTATCCCTACTATTTGTACATGACATTGAATAACTGTTGTTTTATTTTCCTTCCTCTGATTGGTTTTTCCACCATTGCCAATGTTCCTCTGGGCTCCAGGTCTAACTGTCCAATCTTCCTTAAGTTTATGGAGTTATACTCTGTGAGTTCTCTCATCTTCAGAATTGAGTCCATAATGTTGCTGTATCCATTTTATGTAGAAAGTGAAAATTTCTGCACTATTGCCCATCTTAGGCTTTGGTTCTCTGGTTTTCCTACACAGGGTAAGACACTCAGACACACACAAGCAATTCCCTGAATGAATATACCACCCTGAACAGTATTTCCACCCAACCCAAGTTTTTTCAGTAGTCACACCAAACACATAAACATGTACTCCTCTGGCACCCTGGATGATCAGTGACCACCTTTTGCAACTGGTGGCCCTGTCACAACGTATTACCCAGTGATGTCTGACAGCTGTTCCCTTACATACTCATCACTACGTTTTCACATCTACCTCTCCTGCTCTCCACCATGTTCTTTGATACTTCCCAAGCCCTTAGTCATTGGCCTAAACGGATCTAAGCATGGGATGTCGCAATCAGAAATTCTCACCCTCCTTAGTCTGCTGAGGTTGCTGGCCAATTAATTGATCACAAATAAACCCCGGATGAGCTACCAAATATTGTGACTATTGAAGCTGCCAGAGAGACACTGGAGTTGCGGACATGAATTTCTTTATTCATCATGACAAACAGACTCTTGGTAGAGGCTCACAATTCCAAAATTACATCACATATTTATACCCTTAAGTATAAAGTAACAGTGGGTGATTCAATATAACCTCAATAGTTACAATGACATAGTTTAATTCAATACTCTGGGTTGACTATGCTTCCTTTGAATTACATAGCTGCAATTACATATCTGAGTGTTCAAGCACCCCTGCTGACACAGATACTCTAAAATCTTCTGAAGGCAGAAAGCTAGACACCAAAATACATAATAGATCAGCTATTGATTGCAACTATACCTGTGACCATATACAGTTTAGGCTGAACATATATGTCTGTTATGCTAAGTGACACCATCAACCTGGTCTTCCAACATAAACTCAGTCACAATGGTGCAAGTAACTTAGCCATGTTACCTGTTTTGATGCAAACCAATTAACACAACCCCATTGTCTTAGCCATGTTGCCTGTTTTGATGCAAGCCAATTAACACAACCCCATTGTCTTAGCCATGTTGCCTGTTTTGATGCAAGCCAATTAACACAACCTCATTGTCTTATTTTCGGCTGATGAATATGCAATCTTTTAGTCTGTGGGCCAGTTTAACTTCAATTTACTGCTTACAATTTACAGTAAGAACTGAAGACTATTTCTTGTTTGAATTAATATCTGCTATATTTATAAAACTCCAGAATACACCCTAGCATGAATATGTAAGCATAAGTCCAATAAAAGACTCATTTGCAGCAGCACTACAGACACACGGCATTACATACACATCCTTCAGAAGGAAGACATAAATTAAACATCAATTGTACAATTTTTTAATGAGAAAGAACACAATTAGACCAAAAGCAGACCAGTTCATTATAGTGCAAAGTGCTCACCGGGATCAAAGTGTTGCTATTCTGTGGTTATGATTAGGGTTGTGCAGGTTGATTCAAGGAGCAAACGATTGATGGGAAGTAACTGTTCTAAAATCTGCCGGCGTGGAACTTGAGGCTTTTGCACTTTCTGTCCAATAGCTGTGAAATGGTGTCATGGGCCATGTGGTGGGCAATAAAAGTTGCCTTCTTGAGGCAACGTCGTATGTAGCAGCTACCAGTGGTGAGGAGGGATGCACTGGTGATCTACTGGCCTGAGTTTGCTACAGTCTGCAGTTTCTTACGTTCCTGTGCCCATTTTAAGAGATATGAAACAAAGTGATACTGAGCTAACAGCTCATTACTGCCATGTAGCTGACCAGGGAGACACTATTGATTCCTGTTCATTGATACTCTCATCCCAGTCAAGAGAAAGGGTTGGACACAAAGGGAAGTTGCGGTGTAATCATTTCTCATCAATCAGAATTATCTTCAGCAGCTAAAATGTGAATGGCTGCTTTTCAAAACAGTCATGATGGGAAATATTCATCCTGTTAATGTGTTATTTAATATAGCTCTCAAACAATAGTCAGTGCACAGCAGCATCTTTGGGAGTGAGATGACAGGAAATAGACTGAGGTACAGGAGGGGCTGCTAAAGACTTTGCCACAGGTTTGTTTGTTTATTTACTTAGCAACACAATGTGGCGAAACTTCCGGCCCTTTGAGCCAAACTGCCCCAGCAGCCCCACAACCCTGACTTTACCCTAACCTTGTCACAGGGCAATATATAATGACTAATTAACCTTCCTGGTACATCTTTGGACTGTGGGAGGAACTGGGGCAGGAGCCTATGGGTCACAATCATACTCGGACTTCATTAGCACGTTTCACATTGCCTTCAGAATTTACCAAAGGACTTTAATTGTTTTGAAGTGGTTACTCCGGTAATAGAGGCAGCCAATTGGCATACAACAAATTCCAACAACAGTAATGTGATGATGACTAGATCATTTGCATTCTCCCAACTTGGAAGTATATTCCCATTTCATCAATGTTGCTGGTTCTAAATCCTGAAATTCACTCCCCAGCAACACGGTGGTAGAACCTTCATCAAAAGGATTGCAGCCACTCAGCATCACCTTCTCTTGGGTAAATAGGGCCTTGCCAGTGATGTCCATGTTCCAGGAAATTAATAAAATAATTTAAAAAATCTATATGTGTATTATATATCACAAGAATGCAAAGAAGCATTATTCAATTAGATTGATCATGAAGCAAATTAATCTATAATTTTGATAATTTATTTGCACGTACACTTTAAGATAACTTCCGCACAGCTTGCTGAGAGACATGACTTTTCCTGACTTAAGGATAAATTGCTATCTGTCCCAGAAGACATTCTGCTGGGAATTTTCTTCCCCCATTGTTAGCAACCATTCTAATAATGCAGGCTGTTGTACCATGATGGTAACAGCTGTGGTTGGGGTGACTCGGGTCCCCAATGATCCTTCGGGCCCTTTTCACCTGTTGCTGTTAATGTCCTGAATAGATAGAAGTTCACAACCACAGATATGCTGGGCTGTCCGCATCACTCTCTGCAGAGTCCTGCGACTACGGGAAGTACAGTTCCCATTCCATATATAGGGAGAGGGGGAGGGGGAGGGGGGAGAGAGATGCGCGTTAGAGTGCCTGGGACTTCTGCACAGTACTGTGATAAGTTTATGTATTGCACTGTACTGCTGCCGCAAAAAAAAACATATTTCATAACATACATGCGTGATGATAAACTGATTCTGATATGGGTCTCAATTGTGAACTGAGAGTGGGAAGGGGGCAGTGAGATGGGAATCATGGTTGGGAGAGGGGCGAGAGTGGGAAGCACCAAAGAGACATTCTGGAATGATCAATAAATCAAGTCTTTAGAATCAAATTACCTTGCCTGGCGTCTCAGAGCTGGGTGTGTCTGCACGTCTGTCACTCCCACCCCGGCACTGCTTCTCTGCCATCTTTCCCATACCCCTCCCAAGGCACTCCACTCTTGCCATTCCCAACAATCTTTGCTTCTGCCAGATTTGCAAACTCGCTCTCCACTCCACATTGACAACTGCAGCACTGTGCAAAAGTCTTGGGCACCCTAGCTACTGTATATATATGTGCCTACAACTTTTGCACAGTACTGTATATATGTATCTATGTTGAGATGCATTCTATGTTGAGTTGGAGTTTACCCTCCAGTCTTATGGCACCTCACCTGTGGCTAAGGAAGATGCAAAAATCCTAGCCCTAGCGATCTCCTCTCTTGCTTTGCATAGCAACCTGGGACAGATCTCTTACAGCCATAAGGATTCGCCAACCCTATATGTTGACAGAAGACTACTGTTAATACTGAACTGCTCCATGATATCTATGTACTCTTCCCTGAAAACATGATCAGCCACATTCTTCTTAGTGAAAGGACAGCAAAATTGAATCAACAGCTCAAATATTACTGGAGTGGAGAATCTTTCAGAGAACACCAAAATGGCATGGATTTGGAATGTCAGCTGAACACCATGGGTGCCAGTGAATGGGAGTGCCAATTGATCCTCCTGAACTCTTGCAATCCACAGAGAGGAAAACATGGTGGTGACAACTTAGTCGGACAAAGGGAAGCAAAAGTAAAGAAAAGGAGAAAAAGTTAATTTATATTTTAATAAATCACTACTTTAACTAGCAGAGAGGTATGGAATTAAACACAGAAATCTTGTATTTCAGCTCAGTTGTTGGCTGATGTATAGACCGAACTTCCAGTGGAAACCGTCTGATTTAACAACTCTTCCTGGGTCTAAGGAATAGACCAGCATGGTCACATAGTGGATTGCACAGCACTTTACAGTACAGGGGACCTGGGTTCAATCCCTGCAGCTGCCCGGAAGCAGTTTGTACATTTTCCCCATGACCCCGTGGGTTTTCTCCGGGTGCTTCGGTTTCCTCCCACAGTCCAGACACCTACCGGTTGGTAGGTTAATTGGTCATTGTAAATTGTTCCATGGTTAGGCTAGGGTTAAATCAGGGGTTACTGGGCAGTGTGGTTCACAGGGCCAGAAGGGTTTATTCCATGCGGTATGTCAATAAATGCAGAAACATCATTACTGGAAGACAGCTCTCACAGTCTACACATTGTGAAACACCATCTGCACTTTTCGTGGTGGTTTAATCAGTAATGCAGCAATTTCTCTAAATGCAATGATTTGTAAGAGAGCCAAGTTCAGTTTATTAGTATGTTGCAATAAGAATCCTATCATAGCTCATGTTTCTGTGTATATGAATGTGTTTGTGTATATGAATGCGTTTGTGTATATGAATGCGTTTGTGTATATGAATGTGTTTGTGTATATGAATGCGTTTGTGTATATGAATGTGTTTGTGTATATGAATGTGTTTGTGAATAATCTCATGAGTGTATTTGTATATTCTGCTGCATATGTAGGTGTGCATATCTGCATGTGTTTGCGTAGTATGAGTGCAGACCTGACCCTGACTGTATATGTCTGTATGTATGTGTGTGTTCTAGTGTGTGCTTGTGGGTGTTTGTGTAAGGATGAGGGATGAGAGAGAGAGAGAGAGAGAGAGAGAGAGACAGAGAGAGAGAGAGAGAGAGAGAGGGTGGGGAGCATATGTTTCCTACACCTTTAGGATCATGCTGGCATGCCTACTTCACTGCTGTAATATTAATGTGCTTCTCTTCTGGTGCCCTACCTCAGGGTCAGAGCTGTGTTTCTCAGTGAAAGACATGTGACTATAAATCTCCTTAAATAATACAGCAGGCTGGGAGGGTCAGAGAGGAAGCACACTGTTAGTCTGTCTGAGAAGGCATCGACGCCTAGCAAAAAAAAGGCAAGATAGGCAGGGAGATGGCTGTCAATGGAGCAATCTACAGGCCTTGCTTCACTTATTGTGTATAAATTGGTATAATTTGCACAAGAAGTAACAGCAAGATATTATAGGCCATTGGACAAATATCAGTTAAATATTCTGCTGCATGAAGAAAACAGCTTTTCTTCTCAAACTTGTACAGCTCCAATTTCCTCTCTGCTTTCAAAAGTGTAGCCTAGCTCCCCATACATCAGTTACTTGCCCATGCCAGATCTTCTTCCGCTTGTTAAACTTAGAAGATGCATGTCCATAATATATGCAATACTGTGGGTCTGCTGCTGATGATATTGGTGGGGCAACAAGTAATCTGTTTTTTTTGACGTTGACACAAAATTGTCTTGAACACAGGCATTAGCCCCACCAGCCCCTCCTTAAACCAGCAAATGTGAAATGAGCATGTTCATTAATGTCCCAACCTGCATTTTTAGAATGAACACTTTGTCAACACTCCTGTCATCAGCAGAAGGAAGATATTAAATATTTACACTGGACTTTTAGTGCTGTTAATTGTGTTTAGATGAGGCTTTGGGTTTTCTCTCTCTCCCAGCCCAGCAGCTTCTCACTGGGCATGGACTGACCTCACTGGTCTCCTGTCCTGATTGTTGGGCCAATACTCATAGCTCCAGGTCGTTCAATCACCCTACCATACCCTTGTCTCTTCACTCTGCCACCACTGCCAGTGTGTTCCTTGTAATGTCAACATAAATTGCAGAAGTTGCAGAGAAACTTCCATCATGAAAATCAGCCTTTCCTTTCCTCGCTACCTTAGGAAAGCAGCCAAGGTAATCAAGGACTCCTCCCACCCTGGAGATAGTCTCCTTTCCACCAGGCTCAAGGACTCCTCGTCTCACTGTTGTAAGGCTTTTGATCTCACAATCTACCTTTTTGAGGCCCTAATTGTCTATCTGCCCTGCACTTTCTCTGTAACAGCAGCACTATACAGTATTTTTATTCTATTATTGCTTTAGCTTTATTGCTCATCCCTTTGTAATACCTCAGTGTTCTTACATTTTGGAATGATCTGCATGGATACCATACAAAGCATAGTTTTTCACTGTATCTCAGTACACGTAAAGTAAACTCTTGTATCAAGTACGGAAGGAATTCAGGTGTGAACGTGGGCAAGTAGTGTGGTTTGATTGTTTGCTCATTTGCAGAGACTGTTTGTTCCTTTCACTACAGATGCTGCCTGATCTGCTGAGTGTTTTCAGCATCTTCCTGTTTTGTTGGAAGAGCAGCTTTTCATGCAGTGCCTCAGAGGACGCAGTAGCACAACTAGGCAGGTGGCTAAGCTGGGAAGTAGTACTAAAATGCTGAAGGGACAAGGGCTAACCTTCTCTGTTTTTAATACAATCTTAATCACGGCATCATACAACACAGAAACAGGCCATTCGGCCCTTCATGCCCATTCTAAAATCAAGTCAACACCCCGAGTAATCCCATTTACCAGCCCATCTTCTACACACTAGTGATCCAGCTGCTTGTGTAGATCCTCCTGAAACATTCAGACCTTAGGTTACAGATTTAAATCATCCTCTACACCTCCTATGTCTTTCCTTAAGCACATGCCCTCTACTTTTAGACATCTCTTCTGCAGGGAAAATTCTTCTACTTTCTATCCCTTTATCAGGTCCTCTTTCAGCCTCCCTCGCTGCAAGGAAAACAAACTAGCCTCTTTTGGAGACTTCTCATGCTGTTTGGCTTTTGGCCAAAGGGGCAGGTCAGTGGGCCAACATGTTTTGAAACTGGAGGGGATTCTCAAGGGATCACAGCTGGGGGATGTGGAATGGGTTGGGAAAATGGCCAGCTCTCACCAGGGAGTCAAGGGATGTACGTGAGCTAACAAAAATCTTCTGTGCTTTTCTTGCTTTTCAATATGAACTACTGGTCGCTGTTCAGCTGTTGTGACTCAGCTAGAATTACCTCCGCTACAGTGGATAACATGATAGTTTTCTCCCCTCTTGCCCACTCCATGCTGCAATATAACACAAGATCCAGGACTTGATGTGGGCATTGATGTACCGTCAATGGCAAATAGATATCACTAATGTTGAATGAATTCCTGTGAGATTTGAAGGTAATAGAATGGAAACCGTAGGGTGTGCCCAGTATTTGGGATCCAGTTACCTGTTGGTTTTTGGTGGTAAGGATTACATGCAGCTATGTCCTGGGCTTGTTGAAGCTACTGATTTTGAGCCCTGTAAATATACTGCCCAGTGTAGAACAGAGCCAGGCAGACCAGCTAGGTTTAAATGTTAAATTAACTATTGTAAGCTAAGAAATATGATCACAATAATGCAACCACAAGAACAATTCTGGTATTTCCTATTGAAGCTTCCCCTAAAATACCCCTGCCCCTTTGTGACTTTACCCTACCCCGGTAATTAGCATTAGTGGGGAGGATGATGTACTCCACTTAGTCATAGAGTAAAACAGCACAGTAACAGGCCATTTGGCCTAATTTGTCTGTGCCAAGCTAGTCCCAAATGACCCGCATCCTTTTAACCCTTTCTTATCCATGCACCTGTCCAAATGACTTCTGGCAGCTCCATCCTCTGTGTGAATAAGTTGCCCCTCAGATTCAGATTAAAAATTTCCCCTTGCATTTTAACTTTATGCCCCCCAGTTCTTGAGTTGGGAACAAGTCTGTGCACAAATTTGCACTTGGGATACAACTTTGGGCAGACAGCCAACTGGCATAAAGTGCCACCTATGGTGGTGTAAGGTAATAGAAGCAACCTTCCAACCCAGGTGTGGAGTTCTATCTCTGTGATGGTGTAGGAAACTTATTTTAGGGGTGGGAAAGGCCTGTATTTACTGGCCATCCCTTAATTTCTGTTGAGAGCAGGCGCAGTGAATCACCTTCTTGAACCATCGCAGCTCTTCCAGTAAACTTGGTCTCACATGCTGTTATAATTATGGAGTTCCAGGAGTTAGACCCAGTAACAATGAAAGGTGACTTGACAGTTTAACGCCTGTTCTATCATTCAGGATTTTTGTCCAGGTTTTCTCCACCACTCAATAATATCATGATCTTTGGTCTCAGCTTAATTTTCCTGGCCAAACACTTTTTAACCCTTGATCATCCTGACTAATTGCATGCCTTCAATGGTTTAAAATTCAGCTTCCGCTGCTCCCTGGGGTAGAGAATTCAAAAAATTCTCAACCTTCTGAGAATTGCAACACCCTGAGATTAAGCACTGCCCCACACAACTTGACCACATCACCACGTATTCTAAACTGCCCCACCAGGGGAATTATCTTGTTAAATCACATCAGAGCCTTAAGTGTCTCAATGAGATCCCTTAAACTCAGTACAGGCTACTTTCCTGAAGGTGCTGGAATGCTATCCCACAGACATCGTCCATAACTGCACCCAAGCGTCCATTACCCATCATCAATGTTGAGTAAGTGTTTGCATCAGTATGTTTTGTGTATGTGAATGACGTGCTTCTGTATGGGCATTGTGCACTCGGTCAGATTGTATGCAGTGGCTTTGGATCAGGCTGTATGCTGTGCATGTGCATGTTATCCCTGTACACATGTGTGTCCTGTGTATCTTACATGCATATTAACATTCAGCAATTGGGAATCTGGTCTAATCTGGTTCCCTCCTCACAGAAACTTCTGTCCAGGAACACTAAGGATGGTTTTGGTGGCCTAACAACTGAATTAGCTAAGCCTGCACCTATTAGGGACCAAATCCTTCAGTTAAAACATTTCTTTTCTGAAGCTGTCGATCGGTAAAAGGTTAACAAGATTCAGTGGTGCTGTGCAGACTGCTTGTAGCCGCAACGTCAAATACAAATTGTTGGAGGTCTCAGCTACACGTGGTGCACACCTATGCTAACTAGCAGAATCTCCATCAATATAAGCTGTCAATCAGACAGGAGCAACCACAGACCTTTGACCTCTCTTCTGCTTCAGCAACAATATTCTGAGCGCACAACTCTGATTTACGATAAGCTATCGACAGACAGTCAGCATCCTAGAATTTCCTTCAAAATTTTTTTTAAACCATCCATATTTTAGACATCATTAGCACTGGGTGTAATGCATTGGATTTATTCATAACAGCTTGTAAAGCTGGTGCAATGGGAATGAAATGTGGGTTCTTGTAACCATTCAGGCCTGTCAGGGCAGTGTGTAATTCATACATGCCAGTGTACAGCAATCCAACAGGGTGAGTTCTTCCTGGAACTGTGGTGCCTGCATGCTTCAGTAACAAGGAAGAGAAATTGTTTTATATTAGTTTAATAAAGCAGGAGACGAACGCTACCCCAGTGCTTCAACTGAATTACACACTTCATGAACCAAATTAGTATCACAATGCATTGCTTTGTTCAAAAGGTGATGTTCATTTATGAGCTCATTTTTCACCAAGATAAATATGACATGAGTCACAACTCCCCCGAAGTAAATATTGTAAATAATAAAAGCCACTGCCAAGGCAGGTGAGAAATGGCTTAATCTTTCCCATTTATACAGTGTGTTTGAGCAGTCACTGACCAAGTTGTGTAACAAACAACGTGGCTAATCTTTTCCATTTACTATCTGAAGATGAGGAGCTCTGGGCTCAGTAATATGTAATAGTTAATATGCTGTATGATATGTTTGTTTTCTGTGTAATGCCTTGATTTTTAAAAAATTCAAGCGTTTACAAAATGCAGGCATTCATAGAGGGGTCTGACCTTACATATGGATTGAATCTTGGATTTTCGGAATCCTTTTAATTTCAGAGATTTCCTCCTCTCTAATGGAGAAGTTGACCCCCTTGAGAAGGAGGCTGGCTCACCCTCTAACATTGCAGCCAGTGATGTTTGGCCTCAAGCCATTCCCTTGCTGAAGGCATTGTGGCAAAAGGCAGTGTAAACCCTGGATGATGTCTGTTTTCCTGCTGGCTTGTTTCAATCTGACTTATGCTGCACTGTGCACCATTCTGACATTTTTGTAAATTTGTTCCTGTTCTGAGATTTGGCCAGTATTTTTTTGCTCATTTCTAATTGCCCTTTAGTGGTGTTGAGTCACCTCATTGATCTGGGGCGGTCCTACCAGTGAAGGTGCTTTCACAATGCTCTTGGAGCAGAGCTCATGGATTTAAACCCAGGGACTATGAAGGACCATGATGTATTTCCAAGTCAGGAGAGTGTGCAACATGGGAGGGAAATTGCTGTTGCTTATGTGCCTATATGGAATGTGCTATTGGAGCAGCCTACATGAATGTTTTTGCAGAAGGCACATGCTGTGGCAACTGTACGCCAGTAGTGGAAGGAATGAATGGTTAGGGTAGTGAATAGGATGCCATTCAAAAGTTTGTACCAAAATTTGGCATCCGCAAACATTTGATAGTGTGATTTTGAGCAAAAACCGAAAATAATGCAAATACTCTGCAGATCAGGCAACATCTGTGGAGAGAGAGAGGAGAGTTAAGGATTCAGAATTTGGGTCAAAGACCCTTGAATAATACCAGGAACCAAACTTGTTTTAAGTTGGAGGGAGGAGGAGAAGTATAGAGAACAGAGGGCATGTCTATAATAGGGTGGAGAACAAAGTTGTTTCACTATCAGTACTGATAGTTGAACATTTATCAGCTGGTTAATGTGAGAGAGAGAGAAAGAAAGGGAGGGAAAGAGAGAGAGAGGGAGGGAGAGAGAGAGAGGGAAGGAAAGAGAGAGAGAGGGAGGGGCAGAGAAAGCTGGAAGTTGGAACTGTGCAATGCAGCTGCGCATAAAGAAAAACTTTGTTAATGTTCAGAACTTGAGTTTGAGGATCTGGGTGGCCCTTTGGTGGCCGAATGAGATTATTAATAGAGGCAGGGGTAACAGTTTCTCTGCTTGTTGGCAGAGGAGTTGGATGGTGCAGACCGTGCTACAGGATGGCATTGAATTGATTGCAAAGGCGGTGTGCAGTCTAAAAGCGAGTGACTGTTTTAGACGTTTCTCTTGTGATTGCAAGACCCTGTTGCACATTGGTAATGTAAAATGCTGCAAGTCTATTTCCCTTGTTTATTGGAGGGACTGATGGTGGGGGAGCTGTGCGGCCTTGGTTGTAGTAAGGACTAGGCCTCAAGCCACAGGCTTGCCTGTTGCAGGAGAGGAGAGACTCGAGATGGTGTGGTGCTGCATTGATGCTGGGTTGGAGGTTAGCCCTTCCCATTGTGCTGCCCTCTAGTGTGCAAACAGTGGAATGACAAGCAGGATTGCGTGTGTGAATTCATGCATTTATCTGCAGACTGATGAGAACTGCTTGTTCTTGCTGATAACACCCGTGCACCATCAATTTTACAGGCCAGGTCACTTAGGGACTAGGGACTTGAGATATATACTGGATGTATATATTGTGTGACTGAATGTTTACTTGCTATCTTATATGTTTCTTGTGCTGTGTTGTTGCTGCGTTTTGCACCTTGGAGGAATGCCGTTTTGTTTGTCTGTATTCATTATCATTTATATATGGTTGAATGATAATTAAACTTGAACTAGAACTTGAAGTTAATGGTGTGTTAAAATGACAGACCAATGTCCTGTGATTGCTGTAAGTAACTGCATATGATGCTTGGGGTGAAATGTAAAATTGAGGCCCCACCTAACTCTCGGATGGGTATATCCCAAGACACTATTTGAAAAGATGCAGGGCTGTCTGACCTGTTGTCCCATTATGTCTTGACATATATAATTAAAAATGCACATGATATGATCATTAACTCATTTCTGCTTGTGGGAGCTTGATGTGTTTCTTGCATCACCACAGTGATTATGGTTAAAAATACCTCATTGGCTGCAAATGATTTGGGATGACTTAGATCCTGAATCATGCAATGATAATGCAAGTTCTTGATTTTTTCCAGATAAGCATATCTGTTGTGTGCATTTTCTTGGTGTCAAAAGCAGTACTATATACTGTATGTATAACGAATACTGTATGAGAGTTTTCACAATTAGCAAAACCATGATGCTGGAGTAAATTTTATATTAAAATCATAAGAGTACTTATTAGAATTTACTCGGGTATGCTCTCTGACTCAGGATTTAATTCCATGACATTTAAATTTGTCAAGCTCAGTCTCCTGAAACGGTTAAAGTACCAGAAGGTTCAACGTGTACTTTATCCATTCTGAGAGTGGATCTTTTGAGATGCTACATGTGTTGTGCTGTTTTGAGTTTTATTCCTTTCCCTCTTCCAGCTAGTAATCTCTTTTGGTTCTTGAGTGATAATGCTGTTGTATGACTGGAGCTTGGGAACAATTTAGAAATAGTATTTTAGTCCCTGAAGGCATGCTTAGCCTCTGCATTGCCTGTCCACCCTGGACAAACTGTCCGAGAGAGATAGTTTGCTTGGATTTTGCATTCAGTAATTTAGTACCACAGAGCTGTGGATGTGTTCTATTCTTGTGTGGATCTGACTGAAAAAATCATTTTCCACTGGTATTTTGCATGTCTTACTAAGTATTTGGACAATTTCTGCCTTGTACTATATCTGCAATATCTTTTATAGCAGACAGTTGGCCTTGATCTGGCATAGGATTATGTGAACAGATTCTGCTGCTAATAAACTCAAAGACATTTTACAAGCAAAGAAGGGGAATGGAGGGGAAATAGTTTTTTTTTGTGTTTTGGCTCTTATCATTATAGCTAAAGGGTTTACAGGATTCTAAGTCTCCTCTTGCTTCAAAACTACAAGCTACTTTTATTAAAGAATCCAGTTTCTCGCTCTGTGTTGGAGTTCTCCGGAAACAAGAGCAGAGATAATAATTGAGAAGAGACTGGCTGAGGAAACTTTCAGTTATACTGTTACATTAGTTGCTTTGATTCTGATTACACTTTATTATCCAGGTTATATTTCCCCGCAGACCTACTCCACTGACTTTCTTTAACTACTTACGTTTGTGGTGAGGTCAAGATGGCACTAAGCTGCAGTGTCCGTTGACGCCATAGTCAGACACAGTAGTTGTTTTTTTTTGGGCTTGTAGGAATAGCTTTGGGACACCATAGTGATTTAGGGGCCAAGTTAAGGTTTAGGGACGGGGATGAGGGAGAATGAATGGTCAGGGGCAGGAGCCTGTGTTCAAAGTCCAGATTAGAATGCTCCACAGTAAAAGGTCAGTGATCTTGAAGATTGGGTCAACAGGTGTTGAGGAGACCCGTGATATCCAGTTCAGTGAATCTGGAATCGGAGGTCCTTACAGGCAGGAGTCACGAGGGCCAGTGAACCCCCAGGCCACCAAGATCTGGAAACGCGAGTCTAGAAATCAAGGCCCAATGTGTCAAACTGTGAATAGTGAGTCCTGGGGTAGATTGGCGAAGTCCAGAGGGCAGCTGAAGGTCAAAGACCAGAGGTAGAAAGCCTGAGAGGTTGAAAACTGAATCAGGAGGTGGAGGTTCAATGTCTGCGAGTCTTTGAGACTTCAGGACCATGAACAGGAGGACTGGAGGTAGTGTGTGTGAATAGGGGCAGGTGGGTGAGAGGTAGGAAAGGGTTTGTTTTATTCTGTTGATGGTGTTGTTACATGTGTCGTTCTGCTAAACATTGGCGGCAGAATGTGTGGTGACCCAGCACATCCTTGGGTGTGTTGGTTGTTAATGAAAACAATGCATTTCAACTGTATGGTTCAATGCACATGTGAGAAATAATTCAGAATCTGAGTCAGAATAAGACTTACAACCATCTTCTTTTATTTATTACTGGCCTCTTTACACGCCCTCAATAATTGGCAACTGTGCCTTAGCTGTAATTTCCAAAGATGAGCCAACTCATCTCCCACCACACCCTGTATCTTTTCTTTAACATCATACTCTTCAGCAAGCCTGAATTGGTTAATGTTAATATTTCCAACATTAAATATCCTATATAAATCAGTTGTCATGCATCATTCAAGGATAAGCTTTGACAAAAGACACCCATTTAAGTCACAAGTCAGTTTTATAAGGAATAGAGGCACAATACTGTTCAAGGAAGCACTTTCTACAAATTACTCTCTCCAGTCTTTTACCAGTTCTGGCTTATCTATTTAAATTCCTGTTGCCCCTTGCCTCCAGAATTTCCTTCTTTTGACATTATTTTCTTCACTCACGATCTTTCCAGCTTTATTAGAGAGCACTCAGGAAAGTTGGATCATGTCTTACCCTCCTGTGAAACTCTGACTGCTACCTGTCATGAGAAGCACTGCATTGCAATGGAGATGGGAAACAGAAACAGAAAACTCAAGGAGTTCTGGTAGTCTCTGTGGAGAGACTCAAAAACACAATCAGTATCTCTGAATCTTCATCGCGAGAAGCACAGTGGAACCCATTTGGTGATTTTCTGGTTACCAATACACCACACATTGAAGTTATTTCACTTCTGACCCAGTTGAGATGTTGTGACGCAAGGGAGGTTGCAGATGCAAAGTGCTGGAGGAACTTTGAGGGAAAGAAAGCAGTCAATGTTTTGGGCTGGACTCATGTTGGGATGGTATTTTATATATATATTTCTCTCTCTCAGAGCTATCACTTGCCCTAACCACACATGATTAGTACATTTCTTGGTCTTCTGGGAACTCAATGACAAAAGATGGAAATCCAAAATATCCCAGAAAATTCTTGAAAATGTCCAGCAGGGAATGCAAAGGGAAAGAGAATAATAGTTCAAGTTCTATCAGAAGGTTTTATAAACTTTTCCCATTTAAAGCTGAATGATTGCATAAAACTGTCACACGTTCTCTTCTGGATTCCTACACTAGTGGCAACTGCTTTATTTTAATTTTTCAATGGAGCATTTTGAGAAGAATTGGTGGGAAGGGGTGGAAATCAAGTCATGAGGAGGCATTTGTAAAGGGACTTTGAAAGCGACCCCTCTTTATGCAATATGCAGGCTCTCCTAGTTCCATAGAACATTATGCCCTTGGTGAGGTTCAGTGTTAGAATCATCAATCTTCTACCTCTGTACAATTCTCAGCAGAGCAGCACCTGGAGATCGTTGATAAAATATCAAAAAGAGTAGAGGTGAAAATACATGAAATTCTCTGGATCAGACAAAGCCCATGTATCCCTGACAAATTCTCATCGTTCGTTTCACCCATCCATGTACTTGCTATACTATCTCTTGAGTAACTCAGCAAGTTGTTACCTAATCTGTTTGCTATACTGTAAAACCCTCTCAGTTCCATAACCCTTTAGCTGAAAAATAATTCGCTGACCTCTTCTCTCTTCGCTGACTTCTCTTCTCTAACTCCCCTGGTGTTTAATTCGTGTTTCCTAGTTTCTGGCCAATTTGCTCGGATCGGAGTTACCCCGTATTATACCGGTTTACAACATTTTTGTCTCCCCACTCTCAGTTTCCTGGTTTATTCCCAAATTGTACCCACCTACTTATCAGTGTAGTTTGGTGTTTATAGAAACACTTGTCTGCTTCTCTTTATTATTTCTCCCTTCCTTTTCTAGCTTAATCCACCAATGAACTACTTTTTAAAAAAAACATTGACTATGTTTCACTTTCCTATGAGGAAGTGCCTTTAAAAGAAACTGTTGTACAATTAGATCGGTTGCTCGGTTGTCTCTTGGGCTGGTTGGCTTTGCATGTATCATCACCTGGCAACAGCATGGTTACCTTTTACTGAGCTTCCAAAGCATTTTGGAGCATCCTCTAGTGGTGACTCTCCAGAATGACAAGAGAAAACAGCTAATGCTATATCCACACCTATTTAAACACAATTTTTCCGCACTGCAAAGGGGAGTTTTTGATGGGTCAGTCTTGTCACTGAGAATGCCAATTGCTGCGTCTTACTCTTCAGATTTCTAAGCAACCTCACGAAGCTGACAGTTCTGTGCGTTCTAAGGTCAATGTAGGACCTGCAGATTCTGTTACAGGTGGGCTATGAGAGGGCAGGTGCGTGGGTAATTTATGAGGTGATGTGCTCCCTACCATCAAATCAGAAGTTGCATGTGCTTTCGAAACAGAACGGAGTTCATAAAGATGAGAAATATCCAAAGCAACACACACAAAATGCTGGGAGAGCTCAACAGGTCAGGCAGCATCTATGGAAATGAAGAGATAGTCGATGTTCCAGGCAGAGACCCTTCTGCAGGACTGAGAAGGAAGGGGTTATGGGTGGAGTTCTAAGTCTTTCTCCTCTTTGGGCTGTCAAGGGATAGGGATTCACAAAATTGAGTGGTAATATTGCATTTTGTTAAGGAGTCTTTCAGAGCATCCTGTTCTCCCTGCTAAATTCTTCCTTTCAAGGAGCTTGGAATTGAATGTCTGCTCTAGGCCTCTGGAGCTAACTGAGTGTAAAACTAGGGCTTCTGTGTTGGGCATGTCACCTTCAGCAATCTTCCTACTGGAGTGGAACTACAGCAGAGAAATGGAAGGGCCATCAAACCATAGAACAATACAGTGTGGAAACGAGTCCTTTGGCCTAGCTCATCCATGCTGACCAAAGATGCAGAGTTACTCAGAGCCATAGATCAAGAAAGCGTAGAGAAAGGTCCTCTGGCACAACCTGTCTGTGCTGATCAGGAGTGTTGATTGATACTACTTTACATCTGGGGACATCTCCTGCTTTCCCTGCTAATGGTTGTACTTGGAATTTTGACTATGTTAGAGCCAGGTAGTGTTTTTCACATGACCAGCCTCAAGATGTCCTGTTGTAGTTTAGAGAGTCTGCCCACAAAGGGACAGGCAATTCAACTCCTCTGAACTGTGAGGTATGTGCAGTGGAAACCGACTCAGACGCAGCACCTCTCTGCTCTCCTCCAGAGTCAACTAAGATTCACTCATCTTGTCATCACTTAAACAGGGAGAGAGAGAGAGAGAGAGAGAGAGAGAGAGAGAGAGAGAGAGAGAGAGAGAGAGAGAGAGAGAGAGAGAGTGTGTGTGTGTGTGTGTGTGTGTGTGTGTGTGTGTGTGTGTGTGTGTGTGTGTGTGTAAATGATGGTGGTTTAAACTGCAGACACTATGCTATGAACTGCAAAGGGATAGTTATGTTGTGGCACAGATCCTGGCTGGGTGCAGAGTTAATGATTTAAGGTATGCACTTTAGATGATATTATTTTTGTAAACTAGTTCTGTGACTGTTTGGTTGAAGTAAGCTGCCAAAATAGGTGAGCAGACAGATACTGTGTCATTACTGCTTGGCCTTGACAATTCACTCATTCTACTCCCTCCTGAAATAATTGATTTCCAGGATGCATTATTACAAAGCCAAGCCAGCTCCATTCAGCAAAACCCCAGTCACTGGCTTTGGACCAAGAAGTGCAGATACTGCAGTGCATAACCCCCCTCTGATTCTCTCCAGGCTCTCTCCCTCCCCCTCACAGTCTCCTCTCTGACTGACCCAGCAGGGAATTCAGTGTGTTAGTTGATCAATCAGCTTGCACAAATTGTATTTGAATAACTGAGCCTCGTTTCTCAAGACCATGCTCACCACATCTCATCACTAATGATTCTTCCTGCTGGAAGGCAGCAAAAGAGCCTCGGCCTTCCAGTCGCCTTCCCCCCTAAAAATCAATCATTCCCTTATGAATTATTCAGATGTTTAGCGTGGTCTTCTGAAATATACAGGGAGCATAGCTGGAAATTTCATTTTGTCTTAGTGAGCGTCTACACAATATAAATAATAAAAAAGACATGGCAAAGTTTTTTTGTGCTGGAAAGGTAACCACAAAACTCTTTAAAATTCCTTTTCACTACGACTTAGTGAAATTCTTCCACTTGTTCCTATGCGACACATTTGTCTCATGCATCTTTGTATTTACTTGCATAGTATAGTTTTAT
The DNA here is from genome assembly GCF_048418815.1 of Hemitrygon akajei. Lineage (NCBI taxonomy): Eukaryota > Metazoa > Chordata > Chondrichthyes > Myliobatiformes > Dasyatidae > Hemitrygon > Hemitrygon akajei. The sequence goes on along the minus strand of NC_133138.1, from coordinate 85,825,985 downwards.
GAATGACCTACATAGGGAAAACTTGAAACTTATCAGACATTTATCTTACATAACATCCCAAATTGGTATTTTCTTTCCTCTTTCACTTGCTGGAGACCTTCTTACCTATTAGATGGTGCCATGGGTCAGAATGCAGCGGTAAGTGGCATTGTTCTCCCATACTCTGATATTGGGCTTGCAATCTCCTCTCCTCCAGCCCTTCTCCTGAAGGCAAGGACTCCTTGAAGAGTCACTGTTCACTCTCCAGCAAATCACATTGGACTGTTCAGCAGTCGTTAGAATCATATGGAGACAATTCCTGTTTTTATTGGTGGAAGCAGAAGATTTTCATCTTTTTCATGGACGAGGGATTCTATGGACAATAGCACCACCACAATTATAGTTATAGAGTATAACAGAAGCACTCCCTTCAGCCCATCTAGTCCATGCTGAATATTAATCTGCCTGGTCCCATTGATCTGCCCTCCATACCCCTCCCATTCATTTACCTATCACAATTTCTCTTAGATCTTGAAATCAAACCTGCATCCACCACTTGCGCTGGAAGCTGGTTTCATACGCTCAACATCCTCTGAGTGAAGAAGCTCCCCCTCAACTTTCTGCTAAACATATCACCTTTCATCCTTAACCCATAACCTCTAGTTCTAGTTTTCACCCAACCTCAGTGGAAAAAGCATTTACCCTATCTACACCCTACATAAATTTGTATACCTCTATCATATCTCTTCTAATCTATTCACCCTTTCCGTATTACTTCAGAAAACTTCATCAAGACTGTGCACTATACTGGGATGAAAGCTTTGTTTCAGCTTGAAAAATCTCAAAGCTGTTCAATCTCTAAAGCATTTTAGGAGATGAAAGGCTCTATATAAATTCAGGTATTTCTCTCTTACTTTAAACTAGTTATCCATCTTCTCTGGGCTTGCTAACTCTGGGGGGATATCTTCTTGGAGATGCCATCTCTTGTACTTTTGCCTTCAGTTACCTAGTTACAACTGTCCAGTGACTGATTAACCAACCATTTGCCTCCTCAGAGTGAATTAGAAATTGAAAAGATGTTTGAAAGACTATGCTCTTGGACCATCAAGTCTTGGAAGGGATAAAAAAAGAATTAAGGAGAATGGGAGATGATAGTGAAAAATTCGCTAAACCAAAAAATTTTCTAAATTGAGACCAGATCCTTAAACTTTGCTTAACAATTATATTATCTGTTGTTTTATTTGCTGAAAAAGAAGAGTATGATCCAAGAAGAGAAATAATAGAGGAATTTTTTACAGAATTAACTTCTAAGGAGTCCCATGATGGGCAATCTTTATGATAAATATAATAAGACCAAAAAGTAATATTCCTTATATTGGCAGCCCAATAGGAAAACCTAAAATCTTTCTTTATCCCTAATTGGCCAAATTAATTTGATTAAAATGAAGATTCTTCCTAAATTTTTATATCTTTTTCAGGCATTACCTATTTTTATTCCTAAGACCTACTTTGATTATTTGGATTCAATTTTAACATCTTATATTTGGAATAATAAACAAGCTCATTTAAGTAAAGTTTACTTACAAAGAAATAAAGAGATGGGTGGATTAGCCCTACCCAATTTTAGGTTTTACTATTGGGCTGCCAATATAAGGAATATTACTTTTTGGTCTTATTATATTTATTGTAAAGATTGGACCATCAAGTCTTATCTGTCATCAACTATAAAAATGCATGAATAGCTGCTTAGGAAAATTATAAACTTTTTCAATTCCTGGAATGTTTTTTTTTAATTTTCCCTGTGATTTCTCTCACTGTTGGCCAGGAATCCAATCTTAACTTCCGGAGACATCAGGGCCAATCTTGAGTAGTTGTTAAAACTATTTCACCCAGAATCCAATAATGACTATGTAAATGAGAAGGCAATATAGGTTGAACAGGAGGAGATTGACAAGACAGGCAGAATTTGATGGAGGGAAATGGAGAGTCAATGTTGTTCGAGTGAAAGCCAGATGAGGGAATAGCTGGGAACTAAGGCAATTTAGGTTACCTTATTTTCAACGCTCATTGCATTTTTTCTGCTGCTGGTGTTTAGGGCAGCAATGAAAGCCCTCCATCTCCGGCAGTGTTCAGAGCTTCCTTTGTTCTGTCAGTGGCTTCCTTGGTTTTCACTACTGTCAGTCATGCAAGTCCTGGGTGGAGATTCACGAATGTCAACACATTCAGGTATGGAATGGTTCTTCAGTGCTCCTTCCATTACCAGTCAGGGTTGTTAGCCCTGTGCTGAACCCCCAAACCTGGAGGACCAGTGGAGTACTCTTTGTCTGTCCTCTACGCTGTGATCTATTTGGCATGAGTGACCCGACCAAGTGCCAAAGCACAAAGCCCTGACTCCAGCCTACATAGTTCTCCAGATCATTGAGACACACAAGCCTCCAAATGGTCCTCTTGGAGGTTCTCATTGCATACAAGCAGCATAAGGTGATGCAACAGCTTCCTGCCCAGTTAACAGACATGCAATCATAGTCCTCCATTACCACATGCAAGACAAAGATTTGAAAGCCTTCAGAACATTCTAGAATGGATTTCTGGATCTCTAGTGAGTGACCCCAAATGGAATCTATACTTTTGTCCCTGTTCCCCTCAGCTCCAGTAACTAAAAGAAGAAATCACATTGCTAGAGCCCCTTTCAGCATCATCTGAAATGCTTTCAAACTGATCCGTACCCATGATATGCAGATTCCAGCAATAATACGGATGAAAAAGCTATGGAGGCAAATCCAAAATGATCATTGGGATGAGGCAGCAGAGGGTGGCACATGCCTTGGGACTGTAGACCAGGAAGGAAAGAAAACTGGATGCTAGTCAAGCAGGCTGTTCCTAAATTAAAGAAAACTTCTGGAAAAAGACCTGGGGGCCGCCATTTTGCATGACCGGATGTGGACAACCATCTTTGCCGGCGTCACCAGGCCCCGCCCCCGACACGCCCCTGATTGATTTACTGTTTTATTCTTTGTGAATCGTTCTAAAGAGCAATTGCCAGTCCTGATGAAGGGTCTCGGCCCGAAACGTCGACTGTTTATTCTCCTCCGTAGATGCTGTCTGACTTGCTGAGTTCCTCCAACATATTGTGTGTTGCAAAGATAGACTAACTTTCCTAACAATAAAGTAACTTGTATTTATACAAACCTTTTTAATTCATAAGATTTCTGAAGGAGCTTCCAGAAACAGAATCAGAATCAAGTTTAATATCACTGCCATATGTCATGAAATTTGTTGTCTTTGCAGCAGCAGTACATAGCAATACATAAAATATTAATGCAAGATTACACACACACACACACACATATATATATATGTGTGTGTGTGTGTGTGAGTGTGTGTGTGTGCATGCATGTGTGTGTGTGTGTGTGTGTGTGTGTGTGTGTGTGTGTATATACACAGTGGATTCCAGTTAATTGGGACAGCCATTTATTTGGGACAACTCTTAAAGAAAAAACTAATTGAGAAAATAGCCAGTATTCCCTTTGTTTATTTGTGACACTATTCCATTATTGGGACAGGACACTGCTGATGAACGGTTTCTAACTAGAGTCAATCACGTACGCTTGCATGGCTGTTAGATACTACACTGTGCTTAGAGTGAACAGTTTTTAAATGGTGTCAGTTGCACGTGTTTGTGTTCAAAAAGCAGTGACTTTTGTCACTGATAGTTGACAAGAAATAAGCAGTAAGAGAATTCAAAACTGTTTTGCTCACTGTGGTTTCAAGCATCAGACTTGGAAATGCCTGAAACAGCCAGGAGTGAAAATGAAATGATTCCATTACTTCAGGAACCACGAAGAATTTGAAGGTAGCGACAATCATTAATGAACAATCATTAATAGGCTGCCAGCAACGGTGGTGGAGGCAGATACAATAGGGTCTTTTAAGAGACTTTTGGATAGGCACATGGAGCTTAGAAAAATAAAGGGCTATGGGTAACCCTAGTAATTTCTAAGGTAGGGACATGTTTGGCATAACTTTATGGGCCAAAGGGCCTGTATTGTGCTGTAGGTTTTCTATGTTTCTATGACATACACTGAGACACTGCTTCAACAGGCGGACTAATCGATCTGAGTGTAGTTGCAGGGTCTCCTACTCCAGTTGACAGGAAAATGTCTGTCCTAACATACAAATTCAGCTCCAGCGAACTGGGCATCCAAAATCTACAGTGAGATCCACCAGCCAAGAAAGTGGTTCTGCAAAGCTATGTACATAGAGCATGAAGAGCCATTGCAAGGCACAGAAGAAGTGATGGTTATTCACTACAACCAGGGAAGAATACTGAGGTTGAGAGAGTGGAACTCCCCCGTGTAACAGCTTTTCCACTCTAAAATCTCTCTCTCAACCACCAGTAGTATTAGTATTGTTCTAATTAGGTCTGTATTTCATTTAAATGCATAATTTGCTACTCACTTAAATGACAGTTTGTCTTTTTTATACCTTTTTAACTATTTCTAAGAAGCTGTCTAATTGGGCCAACTCATTAACTGGGCTAAAATGTTTTGGTCCTGGTGTGGAAATAGGAACCAAGCCTTAAATGGAAAATAGTGAGGTAGTCTTCATGGGTTGGTTCATTGTCGATTGAGAAACGGGATGGCAGAAGGAAGAAGCCATTCCTAAAATGTTGATGGTGTGTCTTCAGAACTTCATCAAAAACATCACTGAGCAAGATATATAACATAGATAAATAATACATTTTTGATCAAAGCTGGTCAGAGAGGAAACTTTCTTAAAACAAGGGTGAGTTGTGCAGGTCTAAAGATTACTGCTAGAGTTTCAAAGGCCCTGGTGGTAGAACAGCTAAAATCGAGGAGTGGGAAGACCAGGATTGGAGGAGAGCTGAGTTCCTGGTGGGTTGTAACACTGATGGTGGTTAAGGTAAGTGCGCACGGTGAGGGGATTTGTAAACAACTGCAAGAATTTTAAGATTGAGTTATTGCTGAACCATGAGCAAACATAGGTCAGCCAGCACAGAGGTGATAGGTGAACAGGACTTAATACAAAGCAGGAGGATGGTAAGCCTTTAATTGCTTGCTTGCTGAGAAAAAAAAATCAGTGCATGTTGGAGTACAGTAATAAGGCCCTCATTTTGCAGTGTTCTGATACCTCATGCCCTCTTGTACATAACGTGCATTGTTTATGGCTCCCACAGTAATAAAGTGTACAAAAGACCCTCATTATAATGTAGCTTTCAGTGTAATGGGGCTTCCCTACAGCTCCCAAAAGGGAGCATTATAGTGAAGAACTGCTATTTAATGCTCGACTATTGCTGGTTTGGGTCTCTGCACGATGGTAATTGCTTGGAGCCCCTGATATTGAAGATAAGAAATTTAACCCTTGAGCAGCTTGCAGCTAGCAGAAACCTTAAGGATGATGCTTTCCAACTGAAATATAATGTGCATTATTGATTAATGGATTCGGTCAGTGAAAGCGTTACTTCAATAATCTCGGAACTAATTAGGAAGTTAAGGGTTGGCAAGTTATTAACCATTAATCTTCACAGTTACAGACGTACCAAGAGAGTTTGCAAAAAATAAAAGGGAATAAGATTCCGACAGATCAGGGTATAGACATAAACTTGACAAATACAGTGCTTTAGGACTGCCTGACTATATCAGCATAATGCGAGTAGGAAGCAGTCTGTCATTCAGGCAATGGCTGGGGATGATTGGCAGCTTAGCTAGCTGAACGCTGGCCCATTTCCCTATCATTTTGGTGCCTATCAGTTACAATTTGCAACACGGAGTGTCAGTAATGTAAAATAATGCTGACCCCTGCTCCTAGCCTGGGGCCAGCATGTGGCTTTGTGCTTCATTTCTGTGTGCAGAAGCCTGTTCAGTTGTGTGAGCAGCAGATTTTCTCAATGTCAGTATTCAGATGTTGTCTCTGAATTGCTGGGAGCAGGGTTCCTCAAGGGTAAAATCTCTGGCCTGGCTCAGCCTTATGACACTGGGATGGGAGTTCACATATTCTATCATTGCACTTCTTGGTCACTGTTCGAAATGTGGAGGGGCATTCCACCCTTTGTATATGATAACGAGCCAGCTTTTGATTGTGTGCAGTGTCACCTGTCCTGAAACAGAGACTGAGACAGTAAGAAATACGCAGTGGGCTTAATTCTATCTGATGATAAAAGGGAACAGAAAGGGGTAAAAGTCTAGCTTTAAACTTTTCACTTAGCTTATTCCCAGGTTTTCTTTCTCTGCACTTTAATGCAAGCAGGAAGAGTTTGAAGCTGCATTTCTTTCACCCTTTTCTACATTTCTCTCCTCCAATGCCCCAAAGACAGAACTTGCGTCTGGGACTGTAGTAACTTTTGTTCCTTCACTGATCACTAAGTGTGGGCACGTAGGTGAGGACTGTCTCCACCATCTGCCAGTCTGTGGAAACCCGACTTCTTTCAATTGTTAAGTGGGCTTCCATCTCCGTTGTAAAAGAACATTTGGAAGATTGCTACCTTTTGGAGCCAACACAGTTTTCTTTGAAGTGTGGTCACTCTGGCAATCAAGGACAATTAGAGGCTAATTGATGCACAAAAAACACCCATAGGCATGTCTTGTAAAACTATACAGAAACATTTTTCTTTCTTTCCCTATATGGGATAAATATTGGCCAGGATGCTAGATTAGAAGTTTCCTGCTTTTCTCCTCACCAAAGTTATTCCTCAAGTTGCTTCACGTCAGCCTGAGAGGAAGGCACAAGATTGCAATTCAACACCTTATCTGGAAGACAACACCTTGGTCGTAGCTGCATTCTCCAGTGCCATACTGTGTATGATGGGGAACTAGACTTCAAGCTCAAGTCACTATAATGGGACTTCAACTCCAAACCTTCTGACTTTTGGAGAGGCTGTTTCTGAACTGCAGAGGAATAGGGTAGATCCATAATACCACCATAGTTGAAAGCAAGAGCCTTTGAAGTTCCATGATTCCCTACCAGCATGCAATGAAACACGATCATCTGGCACAACCTCTAAGTAGGAAGAGAAGAAAGTTTGTGGAGAAATGGAGTAGTTGACTGGTGACCTTCTGCAATGGATCACTTAACAGGGATTAATTTTTCTAATAAAGATATCAGCCAGCTGGCAATGTGTGGAGAAGCCAGGCAACAGGATTGGTTTTAGGCTGACTCATGTGACTTACTTTTGGCAGGATTACGATGGGTGGTACCTGTACACAAGCATCTGTTAGTGTGAACTGAAATTATGTCACATGTTTATTAAGGAAGATATTTAATAAAATATCAGTTTGTTTCCAGTAAAAATCTGAATTATTGTCCATGACTAACCTTCATAATAAGTGGTACAACAAAACTTTCAGGTCAGGTGGAATTGGAGGCAGTTGCTGGTTGTGCGTGAGCAGGTTATAAGGGTCAACGGGACTGCTGACGTTGTTCTGTTGGCATTAACTCAGTGGGCTGAATGCTGTAAAGATGAAATTCACAAGAAAATCTCTGTCCATCTGCTCAGTTTCTGCTGGATGAAAGGATCTGTCATTTGGCTGGATGGTGTCAAATTACTCTGTACAGGAACTTTAATCCAAACTGCACAGAACCATGGTTGCAACTAAGACAAGTAGTGCAAACAGAATATGGTGTACATTGAACATAGACAACAGAACACATTTCCTTTGAACTTACCCTCTCTCACCTCAAATGCATGCCCTATTGTATTAGACATTTTGACCCTGGGAGCAAGATGTCCCAGGGTGTCTACTATGTCTATGCCTCTCTTTATTTTCTGTAGTACTATCAGGTCTTCCCACAGACTCCACCACTGCACAGAGATCAACCCTAGATGGTCCAAGATTTCTAGCACATGCCTTCTAATCCAGGCAACAACCTGGCAAACATCTTCTGCACCCTCTCCATATTCTTTTTAAAAAGGGGTGACCAGGTTTGAATGCAATATTCCAGATGTGGCCGAACCAGAGTTTCATAAAGCTGCCATATAACAGATCTCAGTGCATTGACTGGTACAGGAAAGCATACCACCTGCCTTCTTTGCCACTCTTGGTCTTCAAGTTCTCTCTGTACATTAACACTGGTTCTGCCATTAACTGTGTACTTTACTTTACATTTGATTTTTTTTTAACAGTTCATACCACAGACAGTTCTAGGTATAAATTTATGAATGCCTGCAGCATTGGAGGAAGCCACTTAGTCCTCATGCTTGTGCTGGTTGCTAGACAAATGCACCACTTTTTTCCCTAAGGCTTGTGCTAGTCCCTGTTTCAGATATTTATCAGGTTTTCCAGTTTAGAGAGCAACCCACTCTCTCTGCTGTAATACTGTACCCACCATCTGTGAAAACAAATTTTTCTTTGGCTCTCCTGTCACTGGCAACAGCCAACTCACTCACAGAGCATTGCTTTCCCAGTTTTGTGAAGCATTCTCTTTTGTTACTGGCACCCAATACTGGGAGCTCCTCCCTGTGAGACAGGCCAACCCTCCAAAGGAAGGTGAATTCCTGGGGAGCCAGTAATTTTCTTTAATCATTTTTATTAGTTGTAAATGTTTGGAGAAATTTCCAAAAGAGGAACAAAGCCTGGAGGATGAAGTAATGTTGGGAGTGAAGGAGTGGTATGAATGGGAAGTGGTGATAAAACCCTCCAGAAAATGCTCAAACTTTACTTGCTGGTGAGCCTGACATCTCTGCTAGGATTCCCCTTCTCTGGAGCCAATAATGCGGGATGACACGGAGTTGTTGTCCCACCTCTACAGCTGGGTTCAAGGATCTTTGTGGCAGAGTGGAGCAGCTGGTAGAACTGCTGCCTAACAACGCCCCAGGTCTGGGTTCGATCCTGACCTTGGGTGCTGTCTGTTTACACATTCTCCCTGTGAGTGTGTGGGTTTCCTCTCAGGGCTTCCCAAACTGGGCTCCACAGATCCCAGGGGTCCACAGCTTAAAGAAGCTCTAGATGCTCCAGTGTTCACAAGCATCACCAAGTTGTGCAGACTGGTAGCCCCTGTAAATTGTCCGTCCTGTGTAGGTGAGGGGTAAGATCAGGGGGAATGGGAAAGAATAGAAATGGGATTATCTTGGGATTATTTTAAGTGGGTGGCTGGTAGCCAGCATGACTCAGTGGGCTGAAGGGGCTGTTTCCACAATGTATAGCTCTCCATGAAACTGAGCTGCAGGCCTGCTGTGCAGGTGAGATAACAATGAAAAGGGAACGATTCCAGTTGGGAAATCAGTCAGACTGGACTTCAGTTTGGTTGTGATGCTGCTTGTGGTCAAATAGTCAGGAGGTTCTGACCATCTGCCTCATGTCTGAAGAGTGAATAGGGGTGGGGTTCAAGGGAGTGGGGGCCAACTCTCCTCTGAGAGGTGGAAATAAATGGGTATGGAAGCAACAATAATAGCTGACAAAAGTCTGTGTAAACTCCAGAACTGAGGGAACACAATCTCTACAGACGATATCAACATGAATTTCAAGTTGAGTTCGGTGGTGGGGGAGGGAACTTGAGAGACCGAGAGAGAAAATAAAGAGAACTAGTAAGGCAGGAAGACAGTGAACAGCAGCTGAGGCTCAGATATTGGTGATTCATTCTGAGGGCTGTTTTAGCCCTCATAAAATATTCATTCTGGTGTGGACGTGCTCCATAATTGCCATCTCTAGCCTTGAATTATTTATATGGTGGGCCGCTCAGACACGCTCATTTGCTGATACCTAGGATAACATTGAACAAGTGGATCCCAAACACTGTAATGCTGCTACTTTGCATTTAATAGCAGGATTCTATTACATAAGGTGTGAGGCACTGGCCTCTGTGCATGTTATTCACCTTGGAACTGATATAATTTCAGTATTTGTAATATGCATATGACTCACTCCTCTCCTCCCTGGCTCTCAGTGTTGAGAAACCTGGGGAAAAATTTGATAAAACTTAAACAAATATTCACCCTTTTATCTATATGCATGTGTAAAATTTGAACTAGAAACCATTACTGTATAATTACAGATCATTAGATACTCCATCCTAATGATACTTTAGAGGTGATTTCCTTAAAAATATGAGAAGTCTCTCACAATTTGCATTTGTTAAGAGCCGTTCTAACACAGAAGCGGATGATCGATTATGTTGGGGGTTATGGCAGGAATTGGCTGAGGTGGGGTAATGGAGATATCAAAAAGGAGGTTTTGGTTTATGGAAGAGATGCAGATGGAAGCAGAAGCCGAGCAATATTCTACAGTTTGCGGGTTATGGATTGGGACATTGACCCCCTGACCATTCCGAGGGCTAGTGTGTGGGTGAAGGGGCAAGGGTGCTAAGGTCAATGCCTATTCTCACTGTATTGATCTCTGACTGAGGGGTAAAATGTGGGCAGAGGAGAGAAGAAAATGCCTTCTTTATCACATTTGGCCGCTCTGCTTCTTGGGCTAGTTGCATCCAATTTTCTGCTCAGGAACACAAATCAGTGTATTGTTCACATCGTACACATGCATGATGGGGTTCAAGTCAGCTAATATGAATGCTTGACAGCTCTGTTCACAGCTGAACCCATTCCTCCTTAATCCACACCACCCATTCTGCTTTCCTCAGCCCACTTCTTCGGGTCTTAACATCTATTTTGAAGCTCAACATGCAGATTTCCCAATTATAGTCATCTTCTATTTAAGCAGTCCCTTGGAATTGAGTACGGCTTGCTCTGCTCTAGTTTTGTGGGTTCTGAGGTGGCTGATTAGGTTAATGTGAGACTCTTCCACAGGTGGTGCAGATAGTATCTGAGGGGGCGGATAGTTTGTTAGGTGACCTACTTCCCCCACCACCACAGGCAGCCTCTGTGTTCTCCCAGTGTGTAAATCTGCTCTCCAGTCATCCTAGTCCTCCTCGTCATTAGATCGAGTCCCTGCTCTGGCAAGCCCATGTATAGTTGGTGAGCAACAACTAATTCCTGTTGAGGAAAACTGTGCATGGGCAGCTCACATACCACAATCTGACATTCAAGGCTGTCAATATCAGGCTGTCCCAACAATGGTGTGCAGAATGACTTTGTATCCAAGAGTCATAGCGCAGAATCGATGGAGGGGGTTCATCTCAGCAACCCCCTGCTGTTGAGGAACCCGTTCCAATAACACCACCTCCAATACAGATAGAGCCAGACTACATTTAAGAGTGAAGCTAGAATGGCAGATAAAAGTGACTCACTGGAGATAAGAACAAAGAATGTGGGGTTCACCTGAACAACGGATGTGGAGTTCACTTGAATAAAGGATATGGGGTCCACCTGAACAAAGGGTGTGGGGTTCCACCTGAACAAAGGGTGTGGGGTCCACCTGAACAAAGAGTGTGGGGTTCCACCTGAACAAAGGGTGTGGGGTCCACCTGAACAAAGGGTGTGGGGTTCCACCTGAACAAAGGGTTGGGGGTCCACCTGAACAAAGGGTGTGGGGTTCACCTGAACAAAGAGTGTGGGGTTCACCTGTATAAAGGATATGGAGTTCACCTGAATAAAGGATATGGGGTTCACTTGAACAAAGGATATGGAGTTCACCTGAACAACGGATGTGGAGTTCACTTGAATAAAGGATATGGGGTCCACCTGAACAAAGGGTGTGGGGTTCCACCTGAACAAAGAGTGGGGGTCCACCTGAACAAAGAGTGTGGGGTCCACCTGAACAAAGGATGTGGGGTTCACCTGAACAAAGGATGTGGGGTTCACTTGAACAAAGGGTGTGGGGTCCACCTGAACAAAGGGTGTGGGGTCCACCTGAACAAAGGATGTGGGGTCCACCTGAACAAAGGGTGTGGGGTTCACCTGAACAAAGAGTGTGGGGTCCACCTGAACAAAGGATGTGGGGTTCACTTGAACAAAGGGTGTGGGGTTCACCTGAACAAAGGGTGTGGGGTCCACCTGACCAAAGGATGTGGGGTTCACCTGAACAAAGGATGTGGGGTTCACTTGAACAAAGGGTGTGGGGTTCACCTGAACAAAGAGTGTGGGGTTCACCTGAATAAATAGTGTGGGGTTCACCTGAACAAAGGATGTGGGGTTCACCTGAACAAAGGGTGTGGGGTTCACCTGAACAAAAGATATGGGGTTCACCTGAACAGAGTGTGGGGTTCACCTGAACAAAGGGTGTGGGGTTCACCTGAACAAAGGATGTGGGGTTCACCTGAACAAAGAGTGTGGGGTCCACCTGAACAAAGGATGTGGGGTTCACCTGAACAAAGGATATGGGGTTCACCTGAACAAAGGGTGTGGGGTTCACCTGAACAAAGGGTGTGGGGTTCACCTGAACAAAGGATATGGGGTCCACCTGAACAAAGGATATGGGGTTCACCTGAACAAAGAGTGTGGGGTTCACCTGAACAAAGAATATGAGGTTCACCTGAACAAAGAGTGTGGGGTTCACCTGAACAAAGGGTGTGGGGTCCACCTGAACAAAGGATATGGGGTTCACCTGGACCAACCCGAGTTCATGTTGGTGAAGTGTTATTTCTGCACACTGAGAGTGAAGTCTCCATAACCTCACCTAGACCAGGCTGGGCAAGCTAGCGACTTTTCCGAATTGAAGTTCTCCATGGTGAAATTCTTTGAGTCGATGTCAACAATGTCAGTTGATGGATGTTGCTGTTCCTGTTCTGGATGTAATGGGCAACCACTGGAGTTAGGTATTGTTGCATGTAAGTACAAAAGCCGTTTCCAATGTAACATTTGAATTCTTTTATACAGCAATACCCAGTACCAGGTACAGTGCTGTTTACTCAAAAATCATATTTGAACTTAAACAAGCAATTTCGTAATGCAAGTGGGCACCATTTGGAAAGGACACTGAAACTTTTTAACATACAATCTGGAATTCTGTGGGATAACAGGTTCCATCTGCATTGCCTTGAGCTTCCAGGCATCTCAATCATTTGTACTCTCCTCTCTATTACCCATGTCACTGACTATAAATCGTCACTGACTGTCTAAGGTAGTTTTGGTGCAGGGTTAGTGCAATCCTGTGAGCTAGAAGTGTGGGAAAGGAGAGGAATTTGGGATATAACTAGGTACTATTGCATGCCCATCCCTCTCTAGACTGGCAAAATCCAACAGGCTATAAAGAAAAAGCAATTCATAGCCTGTAGAGCAGGCACCTGGAAAACCAGCTTCAAAATGCCATTGGATCAGAGGGAGTTTGCCTGTGTTCAATATTTGAGTTACAAGCAGAGAAACAGTGGAACATTAAATGTGATTACCTATTTACTGATAGAATTACTACTCAGCAGTGGGATAAACAATGGCTGCTTTCTTTAATATCACACCCATGATCCTGGGCATGATCAGAGTCATATAAAGTGTAAGCAGAAACAGCTTTTTTTAACAGGAAAGTAGTAATAACACAGAGGCAGATACAAAGCTTAAAGTGAACCCTGTTGACTTACAGTCCAATTGCATTATGTTTTCTCACCACACCAAACTCCATTCACCCATTCTTCTGCCCCCCTGCTCCTGGTGTCATCGCTTCAGTAGGGGGCAGGCTGATATGGTGACATAAATAGGATACGGTCAAGGTGAGATTATGGAAACTTCACTCATCATGAGCAGAGATAACACCATGCCAGTATAAAATGAGGTTGTTCTCATATCTTTGGTTCTTATTGCCAGTGAGTCTCCTTAATCTGCCATTCAAGTTTCTAGGCTTATATTTATCTGTACTAGGGATGGCTTTGGGGGGGGGGGTATCTGGTCACTAATGACAGGGATTCGCAGGATGAAACCCCACCTGCATCCATTCTGCACAGTGACCCTTGCTGTAGTAGCCATTTGACTACACAGTACAACCAGAATGGATGGTCCCCAGCTGCCACAGCAGAGTAAAATTCAGTTTGCTCCTCGGTGAAGGTCCTGAAATACCAGGTCCAGAACCTCAGATTGTGGAGTGGGAATTGCCCATGCGCGATTTCACTTAACGTGAAGTAGTTGTTTCACATCGGCCATAACATGGGTTTCATAGAGCAAGGTCTTGATCCATTGACAGGTGGGTCCAAGATGACATGGAGACCAGGTCCTGCACTGGGAGAATATGAACAACACACACAAAATGCTGGTGGAACTGGTCAGGATGAAGGGTAGTGCAATGATGGGGGCACTTTGGGGAAAGTGTGTATTTATGAGAGTATAACCATCAATTTGTAAAATGTATGAGTGTTAGGGAGAGCCAGTTTTGAATTTTTACATGCCATCATTGGAACTTTACTTCATTCCTTCTGGACAATTTAATTATTTCATCACTGGACAAGTTACAGACAATTATTCAGATGGTGCAATGTTAAGAGAAATCATCTGACCTTAAACCAGCTGGAGTTTCACAGAAGGACTGAGTCATTATTATTGGAACTATGTTTTCTAGTACCTTATTACAAATGCAATTGAATCATACTTTCCTAGAACTGGCTAATCTGTAAAACTACTAAAAAGACAAAAGGGCAAACTTCTGGTCTTCGTTTTGAAAAAGAAACAGTCAGAGGACATATTTTATGCTTTTATAAGTGTGGATTCAAATAACCCCCTTTATAAAGTTACAATACACACAAAATGCTGGTGGAACACAGCAGGCCAGGCAGCGTCTATACGGAGAAGCACTGTCGATGTTTCGGGCCGAGACCCTTCGTCCTGACGGGTTCCACCAGCATTTTGTGTGTATTGTTTGAATTTCCAGCATCTGCAGATTTCCTTGTGTTTGCCCTTTATAAAGTTTCTCAGACATATATACAGGTAGCAATCATTCCTCTGAACTTGGTAGCTATTGAAGGATGGAAATGGCAGTGAGACAGGATAAATGTATCTGACATCCTCGGCTGAGGCTGTTTAATCAGCCAAAACAACTGAAAGAACTTGCTAGTATCTGTCAATTAATGCCTAAACTCAGAAAGGACATTCAATGCTTGGTTTACAGCTTCAACTAATGGATAGACCAATAAAGAATCCCCCCCCCCCAACTATCGTATAACAACTCCCTTTCATTTGGTTAGAAAGTTAAGGAGCTCACACTAAGTGTTTAAATGCACAGCACAGTTGGATGCAAACCCAGGCATGATCTTCTTCATGTATCCATCACTAAAGTATTCGATCTTTTGTCGAGCACAAATGTGTTGGAGAATTCACATGGATGGTGACAGCAGGATTGAACAGTTTAGAAGTCCTACTCAGTACTAGTTTGTATGACCCTGTTGCGGTAGTCAGTCACATAGGCAAGGAATGTTCTTCCCCTAATACTTGTACCTTTCTTCTTAGTGCCTTTCCTACTTGTTTGTTATCCACAAGTACACAGGGCCCTGTGCCACACTGGATCATTTCAGACAAGTAGTGTGCTTTGTGGGTGCAAGAACACCCCCCCCCCCGTGTAAGGAGGGGCTGGGGAGAAAGGGAGCAGGAAACCCCTTCATTGTTTCCATGGAACTGTACTGCTCAAGGTCTCTGCAATTTTTCACTCAAACCATTGAGGTTATTTAATTTATATTAGCTGCAGATTGTCAAGAAAGGAGACTTTAATTCAAATTGTACAGAACCAACCATATTAACCCAACTACTTGATTTGTCCAGGTAGGACTTTGCAACATTATGAACTTAATTAGTCCCTCCCAGAATTTTGTTTCCTCTTGAAGAAGGTTTCCTTTGATGGAGCACAGTGCTTTGCATTGCCAGTGTCAGCAGTCTGCTTGACTATGAAGAGCCGCACAGTTATAGCCTGCCTAACCATATCTGTTGTCCCCTTGCACTGTGAGATCAGGCATTCAAATCATCATGTGTTCAGAAATAGTGCTGGTCTGTCTGAGGTCCACAATTTACATTATTTTGCATTAATTAGATATTAAGCAAAAATTAAATCCTGGTATTGGTCCAGGGGTTTAAAGAATTTTTACTACCTACATTTAATGATGCGAGTAAGACTCAACTGTAAGGCAGAAACTAGATTGAAAGAGGTTGAATTAGTAGGTTAATTGGCTACTCCATATTGCTCATTTTGAGTTGTAGAAACTGTGAGGGATTGATGAGAATATGTTGGAGATTAAAACATTCGGATGGATGTAGGATTAGTGAGTTGTGGATGGTCAATATGAGCTTGGTTGGCTGAAGGGCTTGTTTCTATGCTGAATGATTGATTCTAAACACTCACTACATTCTGTGGAGATAGGAGGTAAGAAAGGGATACATTGAAATGAATGGCTCCTTATGTCTTCTTGGCCCTACTTTAATTTGTATTGAAAACTGTTTTCCATTGATTATGTCTCTCCCTGACCACAGCAGACTGGGGGAAGAGGCCAGTTTATTTGTTAACAATGACAAAGGCACACTCATAAACTGTGACATGTTGCATTAATTTATAGCTGCTGAGTGACTTATTAAAAGCGACAAGTAAAATCTAACAGGGAATGTTGGCTAGAGTGAAGAATGATTTGTTGTTTCTCTTTCATTTGCCTATGATTTGTTGACAGGTTAGAGTTATGGACTGTGGGATCTGAACATGAATCTCACTCTCTCATTACTCGGCATTAGATACATTAATAGTAATAATTGCATGAATTAATCATTCATAATGTTTTAATAAATGTTCAGTCAGCATCTCATCTATGCTGCCAAACTTCACCAGTCTGTGCAGCTTGTAAGTGGGGACTTTTCTCCCAATGGATGAGGACAGGAACTGTCCCAGTGCCCGTTTCCATCCATTCAACAGTTTTTTGGGTCCAAAAGAATGGAGAGTTAAGAAGTTAATTCTATCATTCTCAGACAGAATCTGGAGCCAGCTATTGATCACTGGATATTGGAACATGAATGTCTTCAATTATACATAAACTCTATGCCTCTTCATTTAAAGAGCACCCTGATTCTGCTTGTGTGAAGGAAACTAAATACAGGTACCCAAGGTTTCTGCTTTGTAGATGATTTGTGATAAATGAATAAGGAAAGCACAGATTTATGTGACAAATGTATAGGCTTGGGGACGTTTACTGGTACATTGGGGATTATGCTGTGATCTCCCTTTCTGCGTAATGTGAAGCTACAAATCACTGGCCTTGTTTATTTGATGCTATTTAGATATGGTAGGCCTTGTTCCACAATACTTTGTGGGGACAGGACTTAAAGAAGAACAAAAACATTGTGGGCTGATTCCTTGTGATGATGTTTTTTTAACAGCAGCTTACACCCTGTAAAATCCTGCTGCAGAACTGAAGCTCACTTGATGCTTAGGGATGAGGTGATGGAAATTTGTTCGCTGTTTGAGAGCAGTGTCATATATGACTTCAGCTATGGAATGTGAATGCAAGCATTTCAGGGTTCTATTGCACCGTACTGGTGTTTGGGCTAGATTCTGCATGGAAGATTCCATCATCACCAGGACTGCCTGAGGCATTTCCTTGCTGTGCCAGGAAAGGAAAGAAACAGGGAGATTAGGGATGATGCTGGATCAAAAGGGTTACACGAGAGAGAGAGAAGGCAAGTGTGTGTCAGATAGCACTGGGGCAAGGTTTTGTCAAGGCATCTGATGAGAATTGGTAACTCCTGGACAGGTGTTAAGGGTGGGGTCGTAGATATCTTGACCATAAGGTGTTGGAGTGAATCAGGATGAATTCCTGGTATTGTTCCTGCCTTGGATTATTACTGGGAAATGGTTCGGAGCCATTCTTGTCACTGGCATTCTGAAATAGGGCTTTAATAACACTATCCTCTGAGGTGTTTGTCACCCTTAACCATTGTGATGGGCCTTCACTCTCTCTCTCTACAGAAATCCCCTTGACTGAGAAACACCCACAATCTCCAAGCACTCTGCACAAAGGAACCAGGCACCCCGGTTAACCCACAACCATTTCACTTGTTCTCCAATGCACAATAACCCTATAGTACACTTCGTGGCCTTGGGGAGTTTCTAAACTGCTGTATCTAATTGCTGTAAAGCTTCAACTTACATGGAAAGGTTTAAAAAGTTCCAGGCTTCTGGCCTAAAGAAACTAAAATTAAGTAACTACTTCTTTGCCTTGATATTCTGAAGAAGTTTCAGATTAGATGGTGCATGATCTTGTAGTTTTCATTGCCTTAAGATTTCCCAAAGTGCTAAACAAAAATACAAAGAAAGCAAGTAGATTTGTGTCAGAGTAAGAGAATGAAATACAATTTGGAAAAGTATTGTGCTTAATTATTGAAGCTCTGTCAGAAGCAGGGAGTAAGATCTTCCTATATTCTTATGAATATTTGGACTACATGCAGGTTTCATGAAAAGGGTCCTATCTTGTGTTTTGTATGTGGGCTCTTGTAGCTATGCATTTTAAAGATACAAATCTCAGTTTACAATATCAGAAGCCCAAAAATACAACTGTCATCTGTAACTATAAACCGTTCTTGATTTCCTTTTATTTATATAAAGAGTTGAGCATTCCTGAAGGAATGAATTCAAATAGAAGCTTTGTTGCCAAGTTATGTAGACTAGGAAGACTCTGAACTGCTCTGCCCTAATCCAAGAACCAGAGAGTCAGAATCAGGTTTAATTGTGACAGCGATACATAATAACAAAAAAATCTATAAATTACAGTAAGAAATATATATATATATATATATATATATATATATATATATATATATATATGTCAATTAAATAAGAAAGCAAATAAAAAAATAGTGAGGTAGTATACATGGATTCATTGTCCATTCTGAAATCTGATGGTGGAGGGGGAGAAGCTGTTCCTAAAGGTTGAGTGTGTGTCATCAGGTTCCTGGACCTCCTCCTGGATGGTAGCAATGAGAAGAGGCATGATAAGGATCCTTAAGGACTAATGCTGCCAACATTGGTACTCTTTCTACCTCAGGGAAAGAACACATCCTCTTGATTGCTGTTAAGGTTTGTGGGTTAGACAGTTCTTAATTGTATTTGGAAAAGTCTGGCCTCCTGCCAGTATTAAAGAGTCTGCCAGCACTCTATGTTCACACCAGCTATTGAACATCATACTTGGGTGGAGTCTTTGGGCCTGTTAGGGAACCAGATGCCCAGTAAGGTCGGCAAAGGAAAGGAATTTTCATTAGGAGAGAGAACTGCTTGCTTTCTGCAGACAGCTTGATTCGCGAGAGCAGTGCATTGAAAGATGCATTGTGATATTGCACGGCCATGCCTCTGACAGAATCTCATATGATCGTGACACCTGTGCTTTCAGAAAAATGGCAAAGGAGGGGTAAAGGCATAATGGCAGAGTGAGTTCTATGACAGGTATAATTGACCCTGTGAAAACAAAGTGACCTTTCCTGAGAATCAGATACAAACATTTTTCTCAATATATTGCTTCAGATGATATATGATTTTAAAGAGAGAGACCAAGTACAACAGGAAATGCCGAGGACAATGCATACATAATAATGAATGCTTTCATGTCAATCTGCAAAAAGGATTTCTTTACAGAAAGAAATTCCATCAAAACAGCACTGTTCTTGTGCTTATGATGTTCTAAAAGAGTTCTTAACAAAGTGTTAGAACAATAATGTGGTCAGTCAAGTTGAGTTTATTGTCATATACACAAGTACATATATGCACAGATGCAATGACAACCTTACTGTCACAGACAGAGCATCAGATAAGTAGCATTTACAAGGAAAACAAAAATTATACACATTTTTACAAGAAAACAGAATTTATGAAGTTTATTGTAATATAAAGTGGTAAAGGTGGTCATAGAGTTGTTAAACTTTGGTGATTAGGGTCTGTCAGTTGGTTCAAGAACCAAATGGTGGAAAGGAAGCAGTTGTTCTTGAACTTGATGTTGTGGGACTTCAGACTTCTGCACCTCCTGCTTGATGGTAGTTGCAAAAAGATGGTGAAGACCTTTGGTGATCGATGTTACCTTCTTGAGGCAGCTTCTCCTCCAGATATTACCAATGTTGCTAAGTTGCAGGTTCTCAGTCATTTGTTTTCAGTGGTTGGGCTGAGGAAAAAATATTTGTTATATTACAGGAAGAACTCAGCTTTTCTTTTTTGAATATGAGCACAGTTTTAAATGACAGCTAGGGGCTTATCTGTCTTGACAGTGAAGGTCTGTGGTGTCAGCCTAGGTTATACGGTTAGTTCCTTGAGAGGGCTTCCAATGAGCTAAGGTTAATGTTGTGGAAAGGTAAAATCCTGCAGGTGCTGCATATCCACTCAGCAGGTCAGGCAGTGTCTGCGGAGTGCTATTTTGGGCTGAAGATCTGCCATGTGATGTTGTGGAAATGTAGCACCTCATGTGTTGGAGCATCTAGTCACCATTCACACTGTTTGCAATGACAACATAAAATCAATGCTGATCTCAGCGCGTAGGGTGTCAGCTGGGCAACACTGGATGACATAGAATCAGTCGTGGTGGTTGCTCCTGCTGGAACATCATATGTGAGTAGGTTTCGATGAGGACTTGTGGGCCCATTTGCTGATGCCTTTCCTGGTCAAATAGCCTGGTGGCACTCAGCATCTAGTTGGGACAGGTGGTAGATGGTGATCGATCTGTGGCTTTAGGAAAAGTGTCTGATAACGGAAATTTTGTCAGATTCACTTGGACTTCTGGCTGACATAGTGAGCACAGCGTGGGAGGGGATTGCAACATCACCACACTTACACTCTATCCACCATTCCTGATGACCATTGGCCCCACATTCCTCCACACAAATCAGGTATCTGAATGTATAATAAGTAAATGTATTTTTCCCAGTCTTCCTTGGGCTGAAAAACTGAAGAGAGGCCATTGTGATGGAGAGGCAACAATCTATGGCAGTGGCTGGGGGAGAATTCATGGATTGATGGACCCCTGAGACACACAGGAATGCATTTTTCAATAATTAATCTCTGGAAAAAAACCACTCTTTGGTAGTTTGAGTGCACTAGGCCCTTTGGGAGATGAATCAGCAGACTTCAGTGAGATTGGGGTCTGTTTTTTGGAATGTATCCTTGTGAACTGATGCTCTTTCTTTAAGTGATAAACCAAGTGAGTTGTGCACCTTGTCTATCTGTACCCCTGGGATTTTGTGGCTCTGGGATCTCCAGTTTACGCCAGGATGGTTCAACAGTGAGTTGCACACTTCTTGAAGTCCTAAGTGCATACTGGATGTTGGGAAAATATTGGACGAGTTATGGATCCCAAACCATCCAATTTTGTCACAAGAGAGATTTCAGTGAGGAATGATTGCTAAAGCAACTTAACCCATAATATATTGATTTTGGATTGCATATTACTTTTGAAAAAAGGCTATGATATCCAATTTCAAGGTTTATCAATGTATCATTTCACATTGTAATGCTATCCTTTATGCAATGAAGTACTTTCATCAGAAGGGATTCTCTTCTCAAAGGACAGTGGAAACAAGAGTCTTTGAATATTTTTAATGCAGAGTTAGAGAAATTAATGATAAGCAAAAGGGTGAAAGGTTACCAGGCTGAGCTGAGATTACTATCAGATCAGCCATGATCTTATTGAGAAGTTGAGTGGTTTATTTCTGCTTCTGTTTGTCTGTGTGCTTATAAGGAATTTCATCAACTTATGCCAACAATTTATATCATCAATGCAGAGATAGCAAATACAATGAGGACTTTGAGAGGAAGAGATTGTCATACGTTAACATGTTCATAAAGAACTCATGGGGCTCATAAACTCCCAAATGTGCTGTATCTGGGGTAACTTTGAATTTTATTCACTGTTATAATAAAGGAGATGTGGCAGAACTTTAAAGACAGTAAGAGCCGAGGTAATGTTATATTTTTTAACCTCTTTATTGTTGGAAGGGAGAGATTAGTTGGAGAGGATGTTCATGCTGTTTTGGAACTGAGGTTCTGCATTGGTTTAATGCTTTATCAAAGACACAGTTAACCTAACAATGCCCCTTAGGTTTCCCAGCAAGTGGAATAAATGGCTTGTGTTAAATTAACTGTAGTGATATTCCTGTGGATCACCTTTTAGCAGCAGCATCAATTCATTTAAACAAACAATAGTGCAGGAGCAGGAGTAGCCTTTCCATTCTGATCCACATTCAAGATCATAATTGATCTTTTACTCAAACCCATTTGCTTATATTGGCCACCCCGAGTGAGAAACACACCACTTATGGATACTATACAGTTGAACGAGCTGCTGTAACGTGATGGCATTTGGAAGTCTAGAGTAAATATATACCTTTGTTACTGCGAACAGCAGAACTAGTTTCTTCTCTCTTACTCCCTCTATTCACTTAATATTGTCCTTTCTAGTCAGTTTTTATGCGCTTGATGCCATTCGTTAGCATAGTGTGATGGTAAAGTTACCATATTGAGTGATTTTTGTGTACTTTCCTACTTCTGGTCAAAACTGGCTTAAAAATCTGTACAATGGAATGTGTTTGTTTCCCTGGGTGGCCTGTTTTCCTTAATTCCCTCACTACTAAAAGATTAATTAAACCTACTGAAATAAGAAAAATAATCACCCAAACCACAGATAATATTGGCAATAGAGTAGACATTAGGATTGAGTAGGAATTTACCTGACCAGCAGAAAGAGAGTCTGTGCTGAAGATTCTTTGACCAGTGCACTTGCCCATTACAATAGATATTATTAAATCAACAGAGTACTTCTACATGTTCCCTGGCAATGAAAGAATATACGTCCCACCTTCCAGCAAATCACTAGATACAGCTGTTTGAAGATAAAACCGAGGAGCCGCTACCAGTAACATAAAAAGGCATCCGACCCTGGCTAATGCAATTATGAGGTGGTGGAAATCAGCCCTCAGCACTACAGAAGAATGGGCTTGAAAGACAGTGACAATCAGATAAGCCCACACAAAGAAGAAGTGTCAGGCCTTATTGCTGAAATAAATCAGTCTAATCTGATGGAGCTTCTCTTAGCTTCTGTACTGAGGATGTGAGTTTACTGCATCAAAGCTTAATGACGAGGGAAAGGGCTTGAACCTTGTGCAGCATCAGCAGGCTGGCTCTTTCTTTCCTCCCTTGGAAATCCAATACATATTGACCTGTGTACCGCTGAGAGCATTTTGCCTGGATGTCAGCAGGTTGTTCAGGAACTCGTGTATTGGAATTGGCCCTGATTGTTTCGTGAATTTAATAAAACACATTAGACAAGCACGAGTTTGACCAGATTAGCCGGCAATCAATAGGTATCACGCGAGAGAGTGTGCTTTAAATAAACCCTGTCAAATTGCTCAAAACATTTACTTTAAGCCAGGTGCTGTTTTCTTTTGGGATGGACAGTGTGGTTAGTTAACAATTGTTTCATTCTTTAGAGTGAGTTGTTCTGTGGAGAGATTGGAAACACTCAGAGTAAATGGGGAAGAACTTGATAAAATTGGAAAGGATAGTTTGTGGAGTAGGAAAAGAGAGGCTTGCATTCATGTGCGACTTCTCACAGTCTCTGATTTTTCTGAAGCACGCTTCAGCCATTGAAGTGCTTTTGAATTGTAATATCTGTTGTAAAGAAGGAAGTAAATATAGTTCAGGAATAATGTGAATTTCTTGACTCTCTGTTTTTGGTGCCTGGAGAAGGGTTCTGAGTAAACAGTGAAGGCCAGTTCAAGCTTTACACACTGAATAATTAGTTCAATGTCATGACGTTGGTTTCTGTGGAAGGAGGAAGTCATATTGCTTTTCTACTTTAACCTAGTGGTTAATGGATATTTCTCTGTGCTATTAGTATTTTATTTGGACAACAGCAACATGTCCAATATGTTTGTTTTGGTTGGAATTCAGCGAGTCATTGAGCATCTGTACCTGTACTAATCCTGGCTAGGTGGATATTATCTTAATCTATATTAATAATAAAGATTATCTTAATCTATATTATTGTTTCCACACTCCCATCAACTACCCCGCAATCCTACCATTCACTCTCACAGTGGGAGCAACTTACAAAGTCTGATTAATCTTCCAATCTGTATGTTTTGGAATGTTGGAGGAGACACATGAGGTCACAGGGGAGAAGGAGCAGACTCCACATGGAAAGCACTGGAGGTTGGAATTCATTGGAAGCCACTGGAGCTGCAAGGCAGTGGGCCATTTCTGATGATGTAATGAGCCATCCGCACATTGCCAGTACCTGGAGCCAGTGATGCCTTCTCTCTGGGCCGGGCAGTCCTTGACTAGACCCTACCTGAGCAGGAGGGGAACACAAATGTTTTGTACCACTGGTTTAAGGCAGAAATGAGCTCAGCTGGGCCGTCTTTAGGCTCTTGATTCTTATGGCTCATGCCCATAAATGAAGCAGAGGCGTTGTACAAAATCCAAGAGCGTTGATCAGCATGCCAGCAAGAAATAAACCTTTTGGAGTAGAAAGCAGGCATTAGAGAAAGGGAAGTACAGAAAGAATAAACTGACGTACTAATGCCCAAAATACATTACCTCAAGAATCACCACGTTCTTTTAAATGCTGTTTTCAATGGAGTCAGGTAATGTCACTAAAGACTGTAAGCACAATGTCACCTAAACCAAACAAGGATTATGCATTTTCTGGTGAACTTCAAGGTAGACTTGATTGGTACAACTTCACAGAGAGGACGGCGAAGTTTCATGTTCTGGAGCTAACTGCTTAAAGATGGCCCTGTAAACCTGCCTCAAGTGGCTGATGCTCTCCCTCCTGGGTCAGTTCAAGTCCAGTGTCAAAGATCTCAGCACCATCTCAGCCTGGCACTCCAGCACGGTGTTGGAGGCTCTGGGTTCTGGGTTAAAATTGGCACCCTGCAAGATGGTTGTGGATATACAAACCAGACACAGAAGAAAGTACAAGCCAACCAATGAGGTTTTCAGCTCTGAATTTCCTGCATTGGCCGACTTTGGAATTGGAATTGAACATGGTATCCCCATTGGGAGGCATAAATTCTGCCCCTGAAGCACCAATCAATGTACAGTAGGTAGTGCTGCTGCCTCAAGTCTTCAGAGATTAGATTTGATCCTGATCATCAGGGCTGTCCTTGTGGAGTTTGGATCTTTTACTTGTGAATCCGTATATATCTATGATTACTCCCAGTTTCCACCCACATCCCAAAGACGTGTGGGTTGATAGACTAATTTGCCTCTGTCATTGTTCCTGATGTGTAGGTGAGTGGCAGGAAAATTGGAGGGGCGGAAGATAGTTGGTGTGCATTCGAGAAATAGTAGGTAACAGGCAAACAAGGGTGATATAGGAATAATGGAAATATTCTAAAGATTGGTATAGATTCAATGGGCTGAACAACTTCCTCCTGCATCATAAGGAGTGATGAGAGAAGATATGAGAAATCAGATCATGAAATGCTGATATTCCTCATTTCATACAATCAACCACAGACAGGAAGCAATTGTTTGGAAGTATTGTCAGCGAGAGGAGGCAGTCAATGCCTTTTGCACAAAACTCTCTGTTGTTTATGAATCAAGTGCTGCATCATGGTAGCGTAATGGTTAGCACGGCACTATTACAGCTCGCTATCTTGGACTTTGGAGTTCAATTCCAGCACTGTCTGTAAGGAGCCCCTATGTTCTCCCTGTGCAATACATGCATTCTCCCCAGGTGTTCCTGTTTCTGCCCACAGAATGAAAGTGTTAACTGCCCTGTGATTAGGTTAGGGTTAAAATCGGGGTTGTCTGGGATTGGTGGGCTCATGACTCGAAGGGCTGGAAGGGCCTACTCCATGGTGTATCACTAAATAATGTTCAAACTAAATTTATTAACAATGTACATATATGCCACCATATTATACAGTGCCGTGCAAAAGTCTTAGGCACTGTACTGCTGCCACAAAAATAAAACACATTTCATGACCGATGAGAGTGATGATAAACCTGATTCTGATATGGGTCTCTATTGTGGACTGAAAATGGGAATGGGGCAGGGAGGGGGGAACCGCAGTTGGGAAAAGGGGAAGACGGAATGGAGCAGGAAGAACCAAAGACACATTCTATAATGATCAATAAATCAATTATTTGGAATCAAATGACCTTGCTCCGGTGTCTCCGGGCAGTGTGTCTGCACCCGTGTCATTCCCCACCCCTGATACTTCTTCTCTGTTGCTTGTCCCTCACCCCTCCCACAGCGTTCCACTTCTGCAATTCCCAAATTCCTTTGCTCCCTTCAGGTTTACAAACTTATTTTCTGCTCCACATTGACAAATCCAGTACTGTGCAGAAGTCCCAGGCACCCCAGCTGTATATATGCGCCTAAGACCTTTGCACAGTACTGTACTACCCTAAGATTAATTTTCTTGCGGGCATACTCAGTAAATCCAAGAGAATCAGTGGCCCACAGGGCAGGCAAACACGTGGCCCACAGTAAATCCAAGAGAATCAGTGGCCCACAGGGCCAGCAGACAACCAATGTGCAAAAGGCAACAAACTATGCAAATACAGAAGTGAAAAATAAAGCAATAAATATCAAGCATGTGAGATAAAGAGTTCTTGAAAGTGAGCCCATAGGTTGTGGGAACAGTTCATTGTTGGGCAAGTGAAACTGAACAAGGCTCTCCACACTAGTTCAAGAGCTCGGTGTTTGAGGGTTAATACCTGTTGTTGAACCTGATGATGTGAGTCCTGAGGCTTCTGAACCTTCTTCCTGATGGTAGTAGCAAGAAGACAGCATAGCCTGGGTAGTGGGGGTCCCCGATGATGGGTACTGCTTTCCTGCAACAGCACTCCATGTAGATGTACACGGGCATTACCCATGATAGAGTGGGCCCTGCGCACTACTTTAAGTAAGATTTTCCATTCAAAGGCATTGGGGTTTCCATACCAGGCCATGATGCAAACAGTCAATTATACTCTCTACTACACATCTGTAGAAGTTTGTGGAAGTATTAGGTGCCATTCCGAATCTTTGCAAACTTTTAAGGAAATAGAGGCACTGCTGTGCTTTCTTTATAATTGCTTTTACAGTCTGGACACAAGACAGATCCTCTGAAATGATAACACCGAGGTATTTAAAGTTGCTGACCCTCTCCACCTTTGATTCTCCCAAAGAGGAATGGCTCATAGACCTCTTGTTTCCTCCTCCTGAAGTCAATAATCAGCTCCTTCATCTTGCTGACATTCAGTGAGAGGTTGTTGTTGTGGCATCACTCAGTCAGATTTTCAATCTCCCTCCCATATGCAGATTTGTCACCACCTTTGATTCAGCCAATGAGAGTGGTGTTGTCAGTAAACTCACTATGAACACGGCATTGGAGCTCTACTTAGCCGTACAGTCATAAGTGCAAAGCAGGTAGAACAGTGGCTAAGCACACAGTCCTGTGTTGCACCTATGCTGATGGAAATTGTGGAGATGTTCTTGTCAATCTGAAATGACTGAGGTCTGCAAGTGAGGAAATCCAGGATCCAACTGCACAAGGAGGTATTGAGGCCAAAGTCTTGCAGTATTTTGATTAGTTTTGAGGGGATGCTGAAATAGATAAACAAATAAACATTATTTATGGGGGATTTAGCATGACTGAAAGCAAAAGAGGGTGTCAGCATGAAGGTTAAGCCTTGTGGCTAATGGAATCTCTCACGTCCCTTTGCTGCTGATAGCCTGTGACAGCTGAGATCCAGTGATCTGTGTTTATAAGGAAATCCAGATCTTGGTGTGAGACAGCAACTCCGGGCAAGCACACGTACTCCAGTGCACACACACTCGGAGTGTTACCTCGTGACAGATTTCTTCTCTCATTCAGAGGTTGTTCTGACTGGATCCCTGATCATGGGACCTTGTATGTAAGCATAACCAGTGGTGTCTGAGACTTGCGGCCCCGGCAACTTGAAAAGCAAAGAACTTCAGCAGCTGGAACTTTGAAGTAAAAAGGGTGAAATCCGAGCAAGACTCCACCTCCATGATGCTGCTTGATCTGATGAATATTTCTATCATCAAAGAAAAGCTCCCTGGTTTCATGTTGAATACATCAACCTCAGCTAAGGAGACAAATAAACCCACCTCAGCACATCTCCAATCAGAGTAATTTAGTATCGAATAAGATTACCCTGGTTGTGATGCACTCCATGATGGATTCGGTGATTCATCTCCACAGCCCAGGCTCACACGTGAATCGTGGTCCCACGTTAAATGGGTGCCCAACATTTTGAAGTTGAACTGTACCATGGCAAATACTTTTCCAATAATTCCCTTAACTGGATCATTCTTCATAGATTGTCCTAGATACTGAGAGATGGCTGGTCAATTAACAGCAGACGGTTCAATAAACAATGTTCAATAAGCACACCAATGCATCTTCCACCAGGAATCACTATATTGTCAGCACGGACCAGTATCACATGTAACTATCCCTGTTGGAATAGGGAAGGGAGGGATAGTGATTGGGTTTAAAGACCAAGTCCAATGGTAATTTTATTTACTGGTCTGATAGCTACCTCAGTATGAACCCTATGTTAAACATGGGATCTTACTGACCTCGGTTTGAATTCATTTCTGTGGCAGCTGGAAGGCTGAGCCAATGTTGCCACCATTGCCTCTTGAGCCAGTCACCTGCCACCTAATCAAGGTTTGCTGAGAATTTGACCCCAGAATTCAGGATGATTGGTACTGACAAAATGCTGTAATGTAAGAGATGATGTGTGGATCAGGTCATTACACTGAGGTTTTGATATTGACCTCGTTGGTGGATCTAAAAGATCTTGTGGAAAGTACAGGAGACTTCCTTGCTCTAAAAAGGTGATTTTTCCCTCAGTTCTCACTTCTGAAAGTAGATGAGCTGTTCATTTTTCTCTTTTCTGTTTTGGGGATTTCTGTGCTGCTTCATTCGTCAAAGTTGGAAACCCAAAATAAAAACAGAAGATACTGGAATTACTGAGGAGATGAGACAGCATCTGTGGAAAGAGAAATGGAATTAATGTTTCATTAGACCCTGAAAGGCCACTGATGTGAAATATTAACTTTCTCTCTGCCCCACCTCTCTTTCTCCTCTATATCTTCTCTCCCTTTCTCTTTCTCTTTCCCTCTTTGTCCCCCTCACTCTTCCTCTATCTCTCTCTCTCCTTCTCCACACTCCCTTTCTCCATTTATGCAGCCTGAACTGTAAAATGTTTCTAGTATGTTCTATTATTATGATACAAGAAAGAAGTTATTTTGTGTCAAATCTTTTACAATCACAGTGTTCCAAAGTTGTTTCACGGTCAATTCTCTCCTGAAGTGGAATCGCTGTTGCAATTTTGTAATCGGTTTGAGCACAGCAATGTGATAATGATCAGATAATCTTTTTTTAATGGCGTTAGCTTTGGCATAAACTTTGACCAGAACACTCGGGATAATCACTGGCACTTCAGTGAAACTAGACCAGGGAATGTTTACACGATCTGAGAAGTCAGATGGGCTCATGGTTTGACACCTGATGCAAATTTGACCTGCAGGGCTCCTCAGCTCTAAACTTAGTCCACTACCCAGCTCTGCCATCGGGCAAGGCTGCAATCTCAATGCAACCTGTGTCTGAAATTGCTGTTAGAATTTGCATAGTTCCTGACGCTGATACCATTTTAAACAAGTGGAATAAATGCATTATGCACAAGCACTGGATGAGCTGTGAACATTTTCTAGTTTGCTTGTAATAATGTGGTACATATACAATGTAATCATTAGTTCAGCACTAAATTCAATCCATTCACATGCCTGTGCCCGTCCCAGTTATGGGGTAGCACTTCAACCAGGGATTGTGATGGAGGATAATGTAAATGAACAGAGGTGCAGTGATGCACTTGACCAGGGCACAACTTATGTGACGACTTTAAAACAAAATTTCACCATAAAATCGAGAGCAAGATTTTTTGCTGAAAGTCACTTTGTTTAAAATGTATCATGCAACAATTACAACTGTTGTGTTCAGTGGATCATTAGCAACTACAGATTATCCACAGATCCCA
Source organism: Hemitrygon akajei (assembly GCF_048418815.1). Taxonomy (NCBI): domain Eukaryota; kingdom Metazoa; phylum Chordata; class Chondrichthyes; order Myliobatiformes; family Dasyatidae; genus Hemitrygon; species Hemitrygon akajei. Next base: position 85,796,172 of record NC_133138.1, on the reverse strand, counting down.
CTGCAAATGATTGCTTTGGTTTGGCTGTGGAGCATTGAGTTAACACTAGGGTGCCCATGTTCTGTTTTGAAAATATATAGATTTGGCCTCACTTTATGGCAGCTCATGGAGCCTCTGCCACCCAGTTACAAGGATACATGTTCAACCTTTCACTTGGCCCTGCCTATATGGAGTTTTTTCACTTTCCTTGTGACTGTGTAGGATTCCTCTGGATGCTTCGGTTTCCTGCTGTATCCCAGATACTTGCAAGCTGGTAGGTTAATTGGTCACAGTAAATTGTACCCAGTGTGCAGGTGAATGGTCGAATCTAGATGGGGGTGGGGTGGAGATGGTTGGGAATGTGGGCAAAATAAAATAGTTTTGGTGTTTAATGAGTTACTGGAGACTGCAGAATCTGGAAAATTTGGAGCAGGAGGAACTAGCGGCATAGTGGTTAGCACAACTCTTTACAGTACAGACAACCGCTGCCTGTAAGGAGTTTGTACGTTTTCTCCATGACTGCATGGGTTTCCTTCAGTTTCCTCCCACAGTCCAAAGACGTACTGGTTGGTAGGTTAATTGGTCATTGGAAATTGTCCCACGATTAAGCTAGGATTAAATCAGGGGATTGCGTGACTCCAAGACCCGGAAGGGCCTATTGAAGCTGTATCTCAATAAGTAACTAAATAAATAAATAAACTTGGCAGGTCAGGCAGCACCTATAGAGGGAAATGGGCAGCTGACATTTTGGGTTGAGACCCTTCATCAGGACAAATCCTGTTGAAAGCTATCAGCCTGAATCACTGACTATTTCCTTCCATAGGTGATGTCAGGCCCCTGAGTTCCTCCAGTTTTTTGTGTGTTGTATTAACGTTTGATGGTTGCCGTGACGAGCGAGGTCAAGAGGCCTGTGTACTGCCAAATGTGTTCTGCCAAGCTGAATGAACAATATTAGTGAATATTCAAATGTAACCATGAAATGAGTAATAAGAACAGAAGACTACAATATCTGGCAGAATGACAATAGTAGATATATGAGCAATTAACAGTTTGCTGTTAAATTATGAGGGGCATAGATAAGATATAAAGTTGGTCTTTTTCCAAGGGTAGGGGAATCTAAAACTAGAGGACATTGGTTTAAGGAGGAAGGGGAACAATTTACAGGAGTCTGAGGGTGAAGGTTTTGACATATACTGTGACATATAGTTTTGGTACATAGTATGGAACAGGCGATTAGAAGAGTTGACAAAGTCCAGTTCAATAGCAGTCTTTTAAAACATTTACAACAAGCTGGAGGAACTCAGCAGGTTGGGCAGCATCCGTGGAAACGAGCAGTCAACGTTTCGGGCCGAGACCCTTCCTCTCGGAGGACCCTGACGAAGGGTCTCAGCCCAAAACGTTGAACTGCTCATTTCCATGGATGCTGCCCGACCTGCTGAGTTCCTCCAGCTTGTTGTATGTGTTGATTTGACCACAGCATCTGCAGTGTACTTTGTGTTTTAAAGCATTTGCAAGGCTCTTGGTTAGGAAATAAATAGAGGTATGAGCTAATTGCAGCACAATTAGTGAAGATAGGCAGCTGGGTCAGCATGGGCAAGTTGGGCTGAAGGGCCTGTTTGTGTGCTGTACTACTCTGTGACACTGATATATGCAAATAATTATAAAGTGACAGTAGACTGAGCATAAGCACTGGTTTGGGAGTAAATGAAGATGAACCAGAATAATTACTAGGCTCTTTATTCTGTGCAAAGTCACTAAGTTGTGAGCATTCTGACAAGGCCTGTCACTGGCCTAACTCCAAGCCTAAACTTTTGCACCCTATGGTCATGCTTTGTAGGCAGAAGAGAGAAATTGCTTGATTGGAGGAAAGATCCAAAGCAATGAGTGTCATTTCCGGAGGAATAATAGCAGTAACTTGATAATTCCAGCTGTGTTGTGTAGAGTGTTGTGTATTTAATATTTGAGCAATATTGTAAATATATTGTTAAATAAGGCATTCTTTTTGTTTAAATAACTTCGTGAAATGCATACATCATGATGCTACCCTGTGCGCTTCACTTAAAAGTAAAGAAATTGTACTCACATGCTCTGCTTTCTTGTTCTCCTTTCAATTAGTTTTTATGTTTTGGAGTTACCAAACATAACACAGGACTTTGAGAATCACACTCTAGTGGCCAAAAATAACGTATTTGGAAGTTGTAACAGTGAATATTCATGTCATTTCTGGCAGTTATTTAATAATGAATGTTGTTGTAGTTTATGCTGAGATAGTTTTACCAAGCTGACAATATGATTTACTTCTTTCCAGTAGCTAACTGGAAAGGATCGTATGGGTTCTTGTTTACTTCCAGAACGCATACTTGTCAGAACTCAGGATAATTGCCGACACAAACCTAAGTGGCATGGTAGTGTAGTGGTTAACACACCAGTACTGCTTTACAGTACCAGCAACCCGGGTTCAATTCCCACCACTGCTTGTAAGGAGTTTGTACGTTTTCCCCATGACCATGTGGGTTTCCTCTCATAGTCCAGAGATGCACTGGTTAGTAGGTTATTATAAATTACCCCATGATTAGGCTAGGGTTAAATTGCAGATTGCTGTGCAGCACGGCTCAAAGGACTGGAGGGTCTACTCCGCTCTGTATGTCAATAGATAAAAAAAACTGTTGGTAGTTAAAGTTCTGATTAAAGTTAGAACCTTCTTCTTTCCTGCATCATCTTTAGAAGGAGCGGCTCTTATTTCCTTCTCATCCCTATGCGGCTCATGGTTGCTGATCTACAATTGCCTTAACCCTGCACCTTCATTAATAAAGAGACCGGTACTGATTTGGTCACTAGATGGTCTGTTGCTATGTTCGAGATTCCTTTCACTCCCTGTGCGTCACTAACAAGGGCTCTATCTCTGAAATGTACGCGGCAATAAATACCAGCTTTATAAAATTGTGACAGCTTAGAGACAGATGTATTTTGGTTAAAAAATCATGCCTTTGGGTAAATCTTTCTAGTCTACTTACAAAGACAAAATATGACCCTGGGAATAGTTATAAAAAAGAGTCAGTTTTATTACAACAGTCTTTCCCCTTTCAGAATGTGCAAAATACTTTAGAGGTTATGAATTATATGCATTGTTATAATGGTGGAAGTCTTTTTGTGCAAAGTAAGCTCCCATAAATAGCAAGATAATTCTCATGGAGGGATAAACAGCTAAACAAATCCTATGGGTTACTGGGTCCATGTCAATCACCAAGCAACCATTTACTTTACTCACCCTGTATGACCATCAACTGCTCCCAGAGTCTACCACTCACCAGAGGTCAAATTGCAGTGGCAATTTACCCACCAACCCTTGGTTGTGGGAGTGAACCAGAGCACCTGAAGGAAACCCACACAGTCACAGAAAGAACATGTAAACTTCCCCCACACTATACTGGAAGTCTGAATTGAACCTTTGGTCTCTGGTACAATGAAGCAGCTCTTCTACCAGCCAAGAAGAGATCTGAAAATTGGACGAGGATTTTAAAACTCTGGCATCAGTGAATCAGGCACTCGGTGGTGGTGAATAGTTGCAGATTAGGGCATGACAGCAGTACTTGGAAATTAGTAAGAGAATATTGATAAGTTATCACTAACAGGCACCCCTGTGGTAAGATCAAATGACGACCAATGTGGAGGCTACTGAATAACCTGAATTTACAAGCCTGAGAACATTGAGGCCAATTAAATGCTGCTTTGATAGGTCATCACAAAGTGAAGATCTAAACCAGTGTTCTTCTGGACTCTGCAGCTGGTGTGCATTGCAGTCTCTTAACCTTGTACTCCATCAATAAAAGGGCTTGTGAAACATTATGTTATGAAGACCATACTTTTATAACATCACACAGATCATCACACGGGTCAAATGAATTTGAGAAATGGGGGTCATAATAGTGTGACTTAAATGAATTCACCTGTGACAGACTCAATTCAGTTTTACCAGACTGACAATATGATTTACTTATTTCCAGCAGCTGATTATATGGGTTCCTGTTTGCTTCCAGAGCACTTGTTGGATCTCAGGACAATTGCAGACACAAACCTAGGGACACTGAGCAGTCAGAAAGAACTTAGAGAAATGCTGATTGGAGTTTCAGTTACAGCACTGAGTGTGATTACATGTGCGATGGGGGAATCACAAAATACCTTGCCTGATTCTTTGCAAATCCCCATCGATAATGAAATGAAACATGAGGGGAGATATGGGATTTGAGGCAACAACTTGAGATAACCTTATTAATCGAAGGCAAAATCCTCGCTTTGTACCATGCATAACTTTGGCTGTAACTGTGTCAGATGTGGTCTCAAAGCTCAACTAAGAGCAGCAACCATGACTTAATTTAGACTCCCACCGTGCCTTTTGTGACCAAACAAATCTACAGCTCTTTGCCCTGAGTGTCAGCCTGTTCTGTTGCTTTGAAAGCTGTTTCATATCTGTTGCTTGACCCTGTGACTTGGCTTTGAAAATAGTTTCAGTGTAGGGAAAACGGAGGGGAGGGAGACAGAGAATGAGAGAGAAAACAAACTGACCTGGTTGGCCCTGATGATATGAAATTGATCTGATATTAACACATAGATGCTAGAAAATGGACAGCACAGCTGACTGGCCTTCTAAACAGATATTTTTCCTATATTTGGGAAATTTTGATGCATCAGCAAGTCTCCTTATGTCCTCCTCTTGTTTATAAATTCCAAGCAAATTTATCCCAGAAAAAAAGGTCTCAGCACTTGTTCTTGTGCACCATTGCTCAGTTTGGGGCGTGTGGCTGCTGCTATTTTTAACTATTTCAGCTGGTTCATCAGTTTAAAAGTATTTGTTTGAGGTGTTGAAGCCAAAGTGGGCAGCTGCAAAGGCCTGTGCACTTCAGAGTGGCTCAATGGGCTTTCGAAGGGTCTCCAGTGCCTGTCCCAGCTCTCTTCTGGACCTGCCATTTCCAAGAGACATTGCCACATAAGGGCCTGTTTGAGGGACAGTGTGCTGGTTGACAGGGCCATCTTCCCCTCCTGACAGATGGTGTGTCTCTTCACGTCAACAGACCACTCGTAGCTGGAGGCCACAGTGGACCAAGCCACTGGCTTTGCCAACATTCCTGGCAACAGCAGTAGGTCAGGTACAGGGATCCGGTGTCCGTGCACTTCATAACTCAGGGCACTAACTGACGAGGTGTTGAAATGTCTAAGTGACAGGCGGCAAGAGAGAGAGAGAGAGAGAGAGAGAGAGAGAGAGAGAGATATAAATATATATAAGTATATATAGAAAGGGGGGGGGGAATAAAAAGCCAGTGGCATGGTATGAGCCCATGCTTCATTCCTTTTTGGGAACATTGGGGAAATTGATGCATATAAAATTGTTAAAGATGCCAGCACACCACTCTCTCAAACTGAGCAATGGGGGAAAGATCCTCAGCACAGGATAAATCCAGCAACCTTTATTGGAGATCCTTTTCTCTGCTGTAGTAATTATAAAACTGTCAGGGAGAAGGGGGTTATAGTGAGGCTGAAAATGAAAAAGTAAGTGTCGGACAACAGAGATTCTGATAATTTTGTTGAATATCGCATTGAATATTATCTCCTGCTGGAGAGTGTGATGAATCTTTGGGATTCTTCACCCCAGAGAGTCTGTGAGGCTAGATAATTAAAGTGGAGGTAGATGCATCCTTGAACAAGTGGTGGATTGAGGGTGATGGGAATCTTGGACAGAGGAGAAGATGAGGCCTGGGCAAAATCAGCCATGATGATATTGAATGGTGTGACTGGATTAAAGGACTGAGTGGCCTTCTGCTCCTAATGTCTTACGTCATGGTGTTTCTCTCTTCACATACCTCTTCTGTGCATCTAGAATAGGGCTGGTGGGGGAGAGGCAAATACAGTGCTTACAAATAAGTGTGTGTTCTGTTGGGATCTTTTCCAATGTAAACTGTAATGAACACCTGAACCAGCAACCCTTAGGAGTTAATGGCTGGTCTTCCCACATTAGGATGGACTGAGGGCCCTGGACGGCTCAAGGGCATGTCATCAAACCTAATCCTACCAATTCAGGAGGTGCATCCAGCCATGGTCAGACCCTTCCATGGTGCTGCCTAGCTGAGGTCCACTTAAGTTATATCATGACCACACCAGGCAGGGAAGCAAAGCAACAGACTCTGACATAGACTTCTTTCTACACAAACCGTGTTTTCAAGAAAACACACACACACACACACACACACACACACACACACACACACACACACACACACACACACACACACACACACACACACACACACACACACACACACACACACACACACACACACACACACACACACACACACACACACACACACACACACATCCCTGCATTTGGATAGTAAGTGTTTACCACTCCTGGCTCTGTTTTGCACTGAAAGATCCCAAATTTTCCCCAAGGTGAATTGCTTCAACAGAAGCAGCCTTTGTTTTTAAGCTGTTAACTACTAAACTCCAGTGTATACTACCAAAGCCTCTTTTATGCATCTTTTCACCTTTAAGGCAGTCCTTAAAACTTACCTTTTTGAACAAATCTTGGGCAATCTGCCCAGATGTAATTTGGGGCTAGGTTCTGTTCTCAGATGCTCTGTTTCTTGGGGTGCATTGCAAGATGAAAGGTATCATATATAGTAAATGAAGGTTGATACGAATTGTTATATATAGGTGGATGTTAGTGTTGTATGTAGGTGTAGGTTGATGCTGTATATAGGTGGAGGGATTTGGTATATATAGGTGGATGTTGGTGGTTTATATATGTAAATGTTAGTGTTGTATGTAGGTGTAGGGATTTGGTATATATAGGTGGAGGTATTGCCGGAGACTTGCAAACCTGTTTTTTGTTTATACCACCCTCATTCTTACTCTAAATCAAAGCCAGAAGCTAAAGTAAAGCAGAGGTGCTTTTAGGAAGAGCCACGACTTGGCAATGATTCTGATTTGCCATGAGTTTTACTCAATCGATGAAAATACAATTGTATAAATTCCCTCAGAGAGTGAACATTTCCTTTAATTCAGAGAAAGAGTTTTAATCAAATTCTATTTTTTTTCTCTCTCTCACTTTCTCACTCCAGGTTCTTCTTGAAATTCTTTCTGAAATGCAATCAGAACTGCCTGAAGAATGCAGGAAACCCCAGGGACATGCGAAGGTTCCAGGTGAGTGTGGTTTTTATCTCTGCAGCCATCTCCTCTGAAAGCTAATTTGTGAACAAATAATGATTCGTTTGTGGAGACTTCGCCCTAAGTGGTAACGGCAAGGGAAAGAGATGTATTAGATGGCTTAAAGTGTTAAAGAAAAAATCTATCCTCACTTGAGTCATTTCTCACAGGGGAGAAGAAGGAAATAAAATGTCTGTAGTTTTTAATGTGCTTATGAACAATAAAAACCTCTATTTGACTTGGTGCCTGACAAGAATCCTTTGTTGTTGGAAAGGATCTGTGCAAGTGCATGTTGTCAAGTTCAAGTGTAAATCAATTTATATTTGTTGGAAGGGTTGCTGCATTGTCTGACCCTTGTTCAAGGCTCATCTCACCTTCACTAGTCTGCATGCACATGCTTTTCCTCTGCTCAGGAATAGTTTGTACACTTCCAATGACACGCCTTGCCATCCACCACACCAGCATTGAATGTAGACGCTTCCCCACCGTGTCTAATGGAATTAATTGCTTAATGCCTGGTCTCGATCAGTAAAATGGTGGGCTCAAGTGGATCCCACCAATGAGCCTGTTTCAGCTGGTGGCTGATTGGATAGGACTTGGAAAGTTAAGGATGGCAATGGAAGAGAAAAGGGGCAAGGAAGCAACAATTCCTAAAGCACAGAAAAAGAGAAGGAAACCATTTGTCCCACCTTTGATGGATGCACCCAACATTCACCCATTTGCACTGGATTTCCCCCATCCCTTGGTTGGCATCCTGCTCTCTTTTAAAAGTTGATAATTTTCCTCATACTCTTGGTGTTAAATGTAATTGACATGTGACTTCTAATTCTGGACTCTCCCGTCAGCAGACGCCTCTCTTTGATTAAGCCTCTTCATCATCCTGAAGGCCTCTGTATGGGCACCATCTCTGTTCTGGAATAAGGCTCCAAGTTGCTCAGTCTTTCCTCATACCTGATACCAATTCTTTTGAATTGTGCTTAAGATTCAGGAAAAAGGTTGAATACCTTGCCAACCATTTGTATCTATTCCAGAGTCTGCACTATAGTTAAATCATGAAAAAAAACTCATAGGAAGTGGTAGAGGCAGGTTCGGTATTGTCATTTAAAGTAAAATTGGATAGGTACATGGACAGGAAAGGAATGGAGGGTTATGGGCTGAGTGAGGGCCAGTAGGAAGAGTAAGAGTGAGAGTAAGTGTTCGGCACGGACTAGAAGGGCCGGGATGGCCTGTTTCCGTGCTGTAATTGTTATATGTTTATATGGAATACCACCATTTCTCTCCCCTCCTCTCCTGCGACTGCATAAATGAATTAAGGTTCACTGTGACAGCTCTGTGACAAGTCTCCGTGACATGTCTTGGCAAATGACACAAACCTGTATTCTGATCCCAAGATGAAATTCTCCAGATGGGCTGAGATTTGACCAACATTTTATAAAGCTCCCTGGGGCAGTGTGTCTGTTGCAGTATTTATGGGAGGTACCAAGCAACATGCAAAACAACCAACTCAGACCTAGCAAAGAGCAACCTGTACTTGCAAAGGAACATTTGGAATCATACTGCTGCAGCATGGGACTGCAATCACAAGGCCTTTCACTGACCAAGAGACCACTCTTTGTTCCCATATTGGGTCTGCTATCATCAGTCCTTTTACTGACCGTGAGACCACTCTTTGCTCCCATATTGCAGATAAGATCAATACAAAATCTTCCTCAGCCCAGCTTTAGTCAATAACAGAAGGTTCCTCATTGGTTGCTTATTATGTAGGGTTAAGGTAGGAATGCTCCTATGTTAGTGATGATGAACTGGCCTTTCCGAATCAGGGCAGAAATTGAGCTGTTGCAGCAGAAAGGAAAATCGATTGACAGCAAAGTCTGTGTTAATGTTCATAGGTAGGGTGGGTTAGAGACTATTCTCATCATAATGGCAGCAGCAGTTGGATCATAAATCTGGGTTTGCTTTTCTTGAATGTGTTTTGGTGATTCCTGCTATAAATGGCATAGATTATGAACTTTCTTGATTAAAAAGGGGAACTTCAAGTGAGAGACTTTCCCTGCCAGGTTCACCTTTGTAGAATCTGGATCTGGAAGGTCTTGGGAGCAATAAGGAATGAGGTATTGGGGGTGTGAAGCACTGGGGCATAGAGCTTCAGCAGATGGGGCATTAGTGAATGAGTCAACAGGGAATGAGGTATTGAGGGGGTGGAACACTGGAGCTTGGAGCTTCAGCAGGGAATGGGGTATTGGGGGTGTGAAACGTTGGGGCATGGAGCTTTAGCAGGGAATGAGGTATTGGGGGAGTGGAACACTGGTGCTTGGAGCTTCAGCAGATGGGGTATTAGTGAATTGGTCAACAAGGAATGAGTTACTGAGCAAAAGAAGCATCTGGGAAAGTGTTATAAGAGTTAACAGATTAACAACAGGCCATGGGGCATAATGGAATATCAGCAGTTTGGCCTTTGTGAGATGGGATGTGAGGGAAGGAGATGCAGGAGAATGGTACATCAGAGAAAGGGCCGTTAGAAATAGGGTAATGGAGGTGTGATATTTATTGGCTGTGTGGGAGCAGCAGATTGAATATCAGGGACTAAGGCATTGGAAGTTGACAGTGGCGCATCAGGTAATGGACCTGTGGGCATTCAGACACAGTGGGAAGGAGCAGTGATATTGGAAAATGTGGAAATAGGGCTTGGTGGGGGATTAGATACTTGGTGGTAGTGCATTGGATGATGACTGAGGAGCAATGGTATAGGAAAGGGGTGTTAGGGATGGGTAAGGGCCATTGGGAGAGCGGTGAAGAGTAGTAGAGAAGGTGATGGTTATCAATAATAGGAGTGGAGCATTGGTGGTAGGTGACGGCATGGGATCTTGCTGAGGAGCATTGGGATGGATGAGGGGCATTGAGATGGGTTAGGGGCGTTGGGATGGGTGAAGAGCTTTGGGAATGGGTCATCAGGAGATGGAGAATCATGCAATGGGGGAAGGCGTTGTGGGAGATGAAGCACTGCTGTCCTTGTTTTGTAGGATGCTCATTAAGACTGGGTACTGGCTGTAGGGTCGTTAAGGCTGTGGATGAGCATTGGGGGTTGGCCTCATGGCACAATGAGACTGGACGTTGAAGGTGGAGCATCAGGGTTTGATCATGACTGGCTGTGACCTGTGGGTGAAGTATTGGGGATGGAGCAGGAAAATTAGTTTTACGTATGAAGTTGAGCATCAGAAGGCATTCCACTGACATCCAGGGTGGGGTGTGGGCACGTGATTAGGGGCTCCAAGCTATTGGCAGTTGGAGGGTGGGGTGGTGCAGGGAATGGTCACAAAGTCAGATGCTTGACGGGGGGCCTATCTGCAAGACAATGGCTGCCTGGGATTACTGCTCACCTTCAGCTCCAACTCTCCCATTAAGGTCACTCCCATTCGCAAGGTTTAGGCAAGCAAAAGAGTTTTGTGCAGTTGCCATAAAATGTGCACAGCTTGGGATATTAGGTTAAGGCTCAGGTGGCCAAGGAGGGCTGAAGTGAATTTGCTTAAAAGTTAGGTTTTAGGTAAGATTTAATCAACCCAAGTCAAGTTGAGTTTATTGTCATGCATTCAAGTACGGTGAGGTACAGGTAGAATGCAATCTTCCCTGCAACAGCATCAGAGATATGTATATAGGTAGAGATAACACACAGAATATACATTGTATATGGATTACACAAAGCAGTGAAGGAAAAAGCTGTGCAATACAAAACATTAGTGCATAATAAAAGAGGTTGGAAATCCTCAGGTTTCTATGAAAGTTTTCCCCTGCCATTTAAGCATATAGTGGCCCTCAGTTTTCTGTTGCTGAGGTTGGATTAAGGTTATGCAGGTCACTTCAGGAACCTGGTGCCTGTAAGAAGATAGCTGCTCTTGAACCTGGTGTTGTGGGACTACAGGTTTCTGCATCTCCTGCCTGATGGTAGCAGTAAGAAGCAGACATGGCATAGCCCTGTACAAACTGAAAGAATGTATATCTTCATGTGCAGGTGCAGGATTGGCATTGGCTTCAGCTCCTATGTCTGCTCTTACACTATTCCATTCCATCTTGCTGGGACTTTCTGTTGACAGTCACTGACCAGGCTTCAATAGGAAGAATGATAGAATTATTGATGTACCTGCTGTGAGTCAGAGCTCCAACAATACTGAATTTACAATTACATAGCACCTTCAATGAAATATCCCATGCACTTCACAACAGTGGAGTGAAAGTCTCTGCTTATTGTGAGGAGAATTGGATACAAAAATGGGGAAGTTATGTTTGATTATTGACCAAAGTCAAAGTCAAAACATAGTGTTTATTGTCATATGCATAAGTATGTACATGTGTTTACAGGTACAATAAAGTACTTAACTTGCAGCAGCATCACCAAGATGCTGCTTCACTCACTGATTTTTGAAACAAATAGCATCATGGGTCTTGATATCCTAGATGTGGAGTGCATCTAGCCCGGGGAGTTACCATCCAAAAACAATGGTTAAAAGAGATGAGACAATAAACCTTCTTTCTCAGATGGTTTGGAATCCTCTTCTTTAGAAGGCAATGGAAGTAGAATATTTGAAGGCAGAGTTAAATTATTGGTTTGAATGTGAGGAGAAGTTATTAGTGAATGTGGAGTGCAGCTTAAATCAGTTCAGTCATAGTTTTATTAAGTTATGGAACAGACCAGAAGGACCAAGCACTTGCGCCTAATTTGTATGTAATCATCTGATAAATGAGATTTTAAGTTTAGTGATTTCGTACTTGGTCAAAAAGATTTAATCTTACAGAGCAATGTAATAGGAGACGGTGAGATGGTGAGGTTGAAAGGTGACCGTAGTGGTAGAGCCGGGACAGCTGAGGGCTGATGATGGGGTATTGGAAGCGAGGGCTGGTGGAAAATGAGGGCATTGGGCTGCAAGTGATAAAAGACAATGGAAGGAACCAGTTCACGGAAGGATTCGAAAAGAAGGATGAGCCAGAGAAGCCGAATGCTGAATCGCTGGAGAGATGCAGTGCTGGTTTTAATTAGCATTCCAAGAAAACTAGGCATGAAAGCACATCTATGTTAGCCTCATTCAGTTTGGAACTTGGCAGGCGTGTGACTGCTCTTAAGTAGTTAGGAAATGGAAGTCACTTGTAAGACACAATAGGTCTTTTTTACTGTGGACCCTCGGATATACGGTGAAGAAATACTTGTCTAGCTGAATATTCTTGACAAGCAGACATGTGAAAGGTCCACCAGGGAGTCCACAGGATGATATACATGATGGCTCAATTAATAAGTACTCCCACTCAATACTCAGACTAATTTCCATATGGTGATGACTTTTACTGTTATCTTGGTTCCACAGTCAGCACTTCACTTATGTGATTGGTTGGATCCAGGGAAGGTTGCTGATCTGTTGACTCTAAGAAGCATTACTGTCAAACTAGCAAAAGCCCATGGTTGTTGAGTCTTCAAGTATGTGAACAGTTACTGCTTAATTACTTGTACTGTGTCAATTAGCATGACCTTAGAAATTGGCGGTAAAGAGAATGACTGGCTTGTACAAATGAAAAAGTAAAGAAAAAATACTTGGACCTTATTGAAGTGTTTAGCTAAAGCTTCAAAATTGCTGCGGCCTGTCAGTTTCAACAAACACTAAAGCAGTAATATATGCCGTCAGGTCTCAGTACTGTAACACATGTAAGCTGTCAAACAAACAGATGTTTTGTTGTCTCAGTGTGTTTCAAGCATCCACCATTGGGTTACAAGTATTCCTCTAACAGGGGATGTGTGTTGGCTTCTTGCTTTCTCATTTTAAACAGCATTTGATGTTATTGAAAGCAAGAACTTATATATGGATTTTTTTTACTGTCAAGAGTGTAATCTATTAAATTCCCATTCCAAACCAAATCAATCCCTTCCTGGAGCACCAAATGCTCAATTACACCTTGGGCTGAAGTAAGTTTTTATGCAAAACTAATTTCTATGTTTCATTGATTAATTATTTTAGACTGATTTACATTTTGTTTTCCTGCGCAATGTTCTTCCTTTCTCCCTTGAAGGAATTGATTCATTCTGGGGGCCAGCATGACATACTGCATTTACTCTCAGGTGGCTATCCGTCTGAACAGGCTATTCATTAGAGGGGAGGGTATCACGAGTGTGTGTAGTCTATCCTCACGTGATGTATACACATACAAATAAACATAGAGGTCCACGCACACAGATCCACAAAACTTTAAGTAACAGTTTGCATTTTAATTGCATACTCAGATTAAAATGTCCCAAAGTCCTTTGCAGAAATATTATCAAACAAACGTACACTTCCAGACAAACACTTCTTTTCACGATGGGCCTTAATCCAGTATTTGTTACTCGTCCACTGATTGGCTTTGAGCTGAGGTTGTGCTGGATACTTTCCAATGAGAAGTGTTGCTGTGGATCACTGGGACAGACAGGCACAGGTTTTGGTTCCTTTACTTCTCTGATGGTTGATTTTTTGGCCAAAGGGATATTGACACCCAGTACAAACAAGAGAAAATCTGCAGATGCTGGAAATCCAAGCAACACACACAAATGGTGGAGGAACTTAGCTGCACAGGCCGCATCTATGGAAAAGAGTACAGACACATTTTGGACTGAGACCCTTCAGCAGGACTGGAGAAAAAAAGATGAAAAGTAGAGTTAAAAGGTGGGGGGGGGGGGGGGGAGAGAAACACAAGATGAAAGGTGAAACTGGGAGGAGGAGGATTGAAGTAAAGAGCTGGGAAGTTGATTGGTGAAAGTGACAGAAGGCCGTGGAAGAAAGAAAAGGGGGAGGAGCACCAGAGGGAGGCAATGGGCAGACAAGGAGATAAGGTGAGAGAGGGAAAAGGGGATGGGGAATGGTGAAAGGGGGTGGGCATCACTGGAAGTTCAAGAAATCGATGTTCATGTCATCAGGTTGGAGGCTATCCCAACAGACTATAAGGTGTCCATTTCTGACACCTCCCTCTCTTTCTCAATCTCTCTGTCTCTATCTCTGGAGACAGTTTATCTACTGATGTCTATTATAATCCCACAGACTCTCATAGCTACTTGAACTATACCTCTTCCCATTCTGTTATTTGTAAAAGTGCCATCCTCTTCTCTCAATTCCTCCGTCTCTGCTGCATCTGCTCTCAGGATAAGGTTTTTCGTTCCTGAATGAAGGAGATGTCCTCCTTCTTTAAAGTAAGGGGCTTCCCTTCATCCACCATCAATGCTGCCCTCAACCACATCTCTTCCAATTCACACACATCTGCTCTTACCCCATCCTCCCGCCACCCTACCAGGGATAGGGTTCGTCTTGTCCTCACCTACCACCCTACCAGCCTCCATGTCCAGCACATAATTCTCTGCAATTTCCGCCATCTCCAATGGGATCCCATCATCAAGCACATCTTCCCCTCTTCCTCACTTTTTACTTTCCACAGGGATTGCTCCCTACGTGACTCCCTTGTCCATTCGTCCCTCCCCACTAATCTCCCTCCTGGCACTTATCCTTGCAAGCAGAACAAGTGTTACACCTGCCCCTACCTCCTCCCTCACTACCATTCAAGGCCCCAAACAGTCCTTCCAGGTAAGGCAACACTATGTCCAGTGCTCCCGGTGTGGCCTCCTGTATATCAGTAAGACCTGACATAAATTGAGGGACTGCTTTGCCAAGCACCTATGCACTGTCTGCCAGAAAAAGTGGGATCTCCCAGTGGCCACCTATTTTAATTCCCCTTTCCATTCCCATTCCAATACGTCTATCCATGGCCTCCTCTACTGTTGTGATGAAGCCACACTCAGGTTGGAGGAATAAAACCATATAATCTGTCTGGGTAGCCTCCAAACTGCTGATATGAACATCGATTTCTTGAACTTCTGATAATGCCCCCACCATTCCCCACCCCCTTTTCCCTGCCCATCACCTCCCTCTGGTGCTCCTCCCCCATTTCTTTCTTCCATGGCCTTCTGTCCTCTCCTATTAGATTCCCCCTTCTCCAGCCCTGATTCTCTTTCACCAATCAACTTCGCAGCTCTTTACTTCACCCCTCCCATTCCCAGTTTCACCTATCACCTTGTGTTTCTTCCTCCCCTCTCCCCACCTTTTAACTCTAAATTAACTTTTAATTCCTGAACCTGTCCAAATGCCCATTCAATATTGTAGTTATACCTATCTCTACAGCTTCCTTTGGCAGCTTGTTCCAGCTGGTGACATGGGCTCAGAATCAGAATAAGAATAGTTTACTATATAATACATAATAAAAACATAGATTACAATGAGAAATATGTATATATTTGAGCGTGTGTCTTCTGGGTCCTGTACCTCCTTCTTGATGGTAGCAATGAGAAGAGGGCATGGGTGATGGATGCTGCCTTTTTGAGGATTTCTTTTGAAGCTATCCTCGATGCTGGTGTCCATGATGGAGCTGGCTGACTTTACAACTTTCTGTAGCCTTTTCTGATCCTGTGTAGTAGCTCCTCCATACCAGATGGTGATGCAACTTGTTAAAATGCTCTCCATAGTACATTTTTAGAAATTTGCGAGTCTTTGGTGACCACAACAAGTCTTCTCAAACTCTGAATAAAGTATAGCTGCTCTCATACCTCCTTTGTATTCAATCAATATGGTGGGCCTAAGATTCATCTTCAGAGATGTTGACATCCAGGAACTTGAAACTGTTCAACCTTTCCACTGCTGATACCTAGATGAGGACTGGTGTGTATTCTTTCAACTTACCCTTCCTGAGGTCCACATCGATTCCTCGGTCTTACTGACATTGAGTGCAAGGTTGTTGTGACACCACTGATGCACCATCAATAACTCACTCTGAGACGTAAGAAGTGAGATATCGGCTTTTATTGACTGGAAGAATGAACAACACAACATCCTGGAGAATGAGGGCCGGCCTCAGGCCTCATTCGCCTTTATACAGGGGTTTGTGGGAGGAGCCACAGGAGCAGTCAGCAGGGGTCTGTTGGGAGCAAACCACACTGGTATATGTAGTTCACCACAACCACTCAACCACCAAATCCGTCTTGCTCCTGTACACCTCCTTGTCACCATCTGAAATTCTGGCAACAATGATTGTGTCATCGGCTAATTTATAGATGGCCATTGAGCTGTGCCTAGCCACACAGTCATGGACGTAGAGAGAATAGAGCAGTGGGCTAAGCATGCATTCTCGAGGTGCAGCAGTGTTGATTGTCAGTGGGGAAGAGATGTTATTTCTAGCCTGCACTGACTATGTTCTCCCAGTGAGAAAGACAGGGATCTAGTTGCAGAGAGGTACAGAGGCCCAAATTCTAGAGCTTGTTAATGTTAATTAGAACTAAGGGTATGATTGGGTTGAATGCTGAACTGTAATCAGTAATTAGCAGTCTGACGTAGATATTGCTATTGTCCAGGTGATTCAAGGCCGAGTGGAGAGCCAGTGAGATTGTATCCGCTGTAGACCCGTTATGGCAATAGGTAATTTGCAGTGTGTCCCTGTCCTTGCTTAAGCAGGAGTTGATACTGGCTATGACCAACTCCTCAAAGCACTTCATTACAGTAGATATGAGTACCACTGAGTGATAGTCATTGAGGCAGTTCTCTCTGCTCTTCTTGGCACTGGTATGTTTGTCACCCTTTTGAAGCAGTAGAGAGAGATAGAAGATGTCCTTAACATTCCCACCAGTTGTTGGCATAGGTTTTCAGAGCCCTACCAGGTACACCATCAGTGTCTGATGCCTTGCGAGGGTTCTCCCTCATGAAAGATGTTCTGATGTCAGCCTTCGAGTCAGAGATCACAGGGTCACCAGATGCTGCAGGGATTCAAACAGGTGTAGTGAAAAGGCATTGAGCTCATCTGAGAGTGAAGTATCACAGCCATTTATGATGTTAGGTTTTGCCTTGTAGGAAGCAATGGCCCACAAACCCTGCCAGAGCGGATGTGCATCCGAATCTGAGTCCAATCTCAATTAGAATTGCTTTATGGCACTTAAAATAGCCTTCTGTAGGTTGTACCTGGATTTATTGTATAGTTCTGGATCACCAGTTGTGAATACCACAGATTTAGCCCTCAGCAGACTATGAATCTCCTGCTTCATCTGTGGCTTTTGGTTTGGGTATGTTCTCAAAGGCACACACTCACCCACAGAGGTCTTGATGATGTCAGTGACAACTATGGAGTATTCATTCAGATCCAAAAATGAATCCCTGATTAGTGTTCAGTTCGTCGACTGAAAGCATCCCTGCAAGTGCTGTTCAAACTCCCTTGACCGTATCTTCTTCATCTTTACCACTGCTCTGTGGCTTTTAGGCTCTGCCTATACACCGGGAGTAGAAGTACTGCCAAGTGATTCGACTTTCCAAAGTGTGGGCGTGGGATGGTGATATAAAAGTGGTCAAGTGTGTTGGCTCCTCTGGTTCCGTAGGTGATACTTGTCAAGGCTCCTCAAGGTGGCCTGGTTGAAAACCCCTGCAATGATTGGGTAGGCATCAGGATGTGCTGTTACATGGTGCTCAGCTACCCCCAGTGCCTGCTTGATGTTGGTCTGAGGAGGGATGCTTACTGCTACCAGAATGATAGTGAAAAGCCCCCTTGGCAGATAAAATGACAACACGTGACTGCTAGATATTCCAGGCTGGACGAGCAAAACTAAGACTGAAGCGTCATATCTGAGCACCGCAATGAGTTAATCATGAAACATACTTGCCTCAGAAACCTTTAAAAGACTCAACTGACCTGTCTTTGTGGAGAATGGTGAATCCATTGAGCTATAATCCTGCGTATGAAATGGCAGACATGAGCCACATTTCTATGAAATGAAGTATACAGCAGTCACTGATGTCCCTCTGGAACTGCAATCTTGATCTGAGGTCTTCAGTTTTTTTTTCAGAGACTGTAGGACAGTTGGGAGTTGATATCTAAGGCAGGCCTTTATGTTTCAATCAGGCCTGTAGACCAGCACACCTTCCTTGCTTCTGTTTTCTGAAAGGGAAAATGCACTTGTGACCTGAGTCAGTTATCTGGTGTCCACCGATTTTGAGGATTGATAGATTTTGTAATCATCTTAAGATGATGCTCCTTATTGAAGTATCCAAGGCTGTGACTGTGGGTTTTGGCTGTAGTAGTCCTAATTGTGAATATTTGATGATTCCCATCGGAGCTGCATGCAAAGAAACGTCACTTATTGATGCCACCTTGAGTCAATCTGTAAGGATTTTGTATGTTCTCCCTGTGACCATGTGGGCTTCCTCCTACATTCCAAAGACATACGGGTAAGAAGGCTGATTGGGTCACATGGCTATAATTAGGTGGTGCAGGTTCATTGGGCTTGTTGGGCATGTTACCATGTTGTATCTCTGAATAAATAAATATCATCCTGTGTGTGAAAAAGTTGCCCCTGGTGTAACCTTTAAATCTTTCCACTTTCACCTTAAAGCTTTTCTCTCCAGCTTTAGACTCCCTTACACTGGAAGTAAGACTGTGAGCATTTACTTTATCCATGACCCTCGTGATGACATCTACCTCTCTTTTATATACTTCTCAGACTCCAATGCACCAGGGAAAAAGATGTCTCAGCCTTTCCAGTCTTCTCTTATAACTCGAGCTTATCCTTGAGAATCTTTTGTGCACCGATTCCAGCCTAATACCATCCTTTCTGTAGGTGGGCAGGACGTCTGAGCACAGTACTTAAAGTATCTTCAAACAACAACACACACAAAATGCTGGTGGAACACAGCAGGCTAGGCAGCATCTATAGGGAGAAGCGCTGTCGACGTTTCGGGCCGAGACCCTTCGTCAGGATGGATACTTAAAGTATCTTGCCGGCTTTTCACACATTTGCGTTCAATGGCAAGGCTCAGATAGTAACTAAATCTATGGCAAGTTGTGAACGGTGCCTAGACCAGTAGGAAGGTGTGACTGGTGACCATCACCAGCAAGGTGTGTATGGAGACTAAAACATACCTGGCAGAGTTTCATAGCAAAAGATGAGGGCTGGCATCAGAAATCTGGAAGAAGTGTAAGTGACATTTAAGGCCAAATTTGAGGTAAAAGATTTAAAAAAAAATTAATTATTATGTTCTATTCAATAAGAAATAAGAACACAGGACAGGAGTAGACCATCTGGCCTGTCAAGAAGGTCATGTCTCATTTGGCTGTGGACTCAAATCCCCCTACCTGTGTTTTCCCTATAACCCTTGCTGTTTTCTCAAGGATACTCCCATATCTTTGGTTGTGCTAATTTTTCCCACTCTTTTTGACCAGTTGTCCTTGGGCACATGGGATGTTCCATGTAAAAAGCATTGATTGACCTCAAACTTGTTGGTGGCACTCCCACTGAAAGGGAGGGAAGTCTTCATTTGGCCGGCACAAATGAGGAAGTGTCCTCACTTGGCCAATCTCAGGGAGGAGCTTAGCTTGCTTGAGACCCAGGGTAAATGTTTTGCTGATCACTGGAAGGCAGATTCTGCTGCTTATGAACCGAAAAGCCTTTGCAAAGCTCGATGCAATTAAAACAAGAGCCTGCTTAGTGGCTTGGGAATTTCAGGCAAAATAAGTGGGGCAAAGCTCTGTGAGTCATTTATTATGAGAGCAAATCTATTAGCACTTTACTTTTTGTCTTTCATTTCTCAAGTGAGGCAATTTTAATTAAATTAATCTGACTGCCAATCTATCAATGATCAATCACAAATGCCGAAGCTCTTTCTGCGACAGCTAGCAAAGGGCTGACAAGGTCCGATAATGAAAAAAGGAATATTCTTGTGAATTGAGTCAATTAGCCTGCATAATGGGTGGATTAAACAGCACCTAGTTTATTGCACTTTCAGATGTCAGCTCCTGAGTTGGGAGATTCTGCAGCAATTAACTTGGCTGTTATGATATTTGTTTATAGGGAGATTGCAAGCAGAAACATGCCTCAAAGGACTTCTCTAATCCCATCCCGGTGTGCTTTGACAAAAATCACTATGAATGCTTCTGGTAGTGGCTATTTATATTGGAAATACTGATTTAGATGCCTGCATTATATACTGAATGACATGCACAGTTACAGAAAACAGCGTTAGAATTCTGAGTATCTGTAGGCCGATGTGAGGAGAAGGTGGCAAATAAGCTGCTGTGGTAACAGTAACAGTGACAGCACCAGATTGAATAATAACTTTTTAAAAAGAATTAGAAGAAATAAAATACAGGAGGCTGAGGAAAGAGTGGACTCGGAACATAAGTTGGAAAAATTCATTCTAGAGTGGTGGTGGGGCCAACTGATCTCTTCATATGTTTGATGAGATCTACTTTTAGCCTGGTCACGCAATCAGAGGGGAGTAGGGGTCAGCCTATGGGTTTGATACTCCAACATCATAAAGTTTATTGCTTCCTGTTCTGGGTTTGCTTCTGTTATGCCAGTGAGTCGAGATTGCAAGTGGGACATGTTCACGTCTTTGTGGTCATGCAATAGACAAATGCAGAGGTACCACCTTTTCAACAATGCAGCCTGGATTCTTCATGAGGCTGTAACCCTGATGGAAGGTCATGACAAGATGAGCAGAGGGTCCAACTATTGCAAATTTGTGCTTGAACTCTGTTATGGTGCAACCAGAAATGCAAACAATACTCCAAGTGTAGTTCTATACAATGGCAACATGACTTCCTGCCCCCAGTGATGAAGGCAAGCATACAATATACCTTCTTTACCACTCTATATACTTGTGTTGCCACTTTCACAGAGGTGTAGCCTTGGTTC
The DNA here is from genome assembly GCF_048418815.1 of Hemitrygon akajei. Lineage (NCBI taxonomy): Eukaryota > Metazoa > Chordata > Chondrichthyes > Myliobatiformes > Dasyatidae > Hemitrygon > Hemitrygon akajei. The sequence continues at coordinate 85,775,267 of NC_133138.1, read as the reverse complement.
TCAAGATTCCTCTGTACACCAATGCCGTTTAGGGTCCCACCTTTTAACTCTTTACTTCAGCATGTGCTTCTTGCCCAATATTTTGAACCTGAAATATTGTGAACATGGTGACTAATTTGCAGAATCAAATATTATAAAAGACCAGATGATCTTGGGGACGGTATTGCAGGATATTTTGTGAAGAAGGCTGAGGGAATCCTTGATTTTACATCTCGCCTTAAAAGACAGCAGGGCCAGGCTGGTGTGAGGTTAGTAATTAATCTTGTCACCTTCCCTGAGGAATGTGTGTCAGTGCTACAAGCTAAGGAAACAGAATTGCTATGTTTTGAGGTGACTCAATCAATCATCCAACTCTTGATTATATAGGCCTTCTAACTAATTGAAATTATAAAGGATGTACCGATCATGATTTCCTGGTGTAAATGACCATCCCACTTTTAGATTTCATAATATTGTAGAAATGACAAAAATTACATCAAAGGATCAATCTCATAATATTTCTCTCATGTTTGGATCTGCATATTCTGTTTGGTCCAAAGTAAATCTCACAAAGATCAGGAACAAATGATGAAATAGTGGAAGGGAACCTGTAGAACTTCCTCCACATCTGGCACTGGCCAAAAATCTTGATCAAATTTCATCCAAAGGTATCTTTTTCAAGGGAGAGATACATGATCTAGATTGTTCGATGAGAGAAGTGAACTAACAGGATTCTTTTTAAAGCCGAAGTTATGTCATCTTTGACTGAAATCTTTTCCCTTCAAGAGAAAGCTACCTTGATGGGGTCCCCTTTGGTGAAATAAATAAACTTGTCAATGGAAGCCCCTGGAAAATGAGTGGTCAAAGTGCAGGGACACAATGGCACAGCTGGAAGACCTGCTGCCGCATGTCTAGAGTCCAAGGGTCACTCCTGATTCACAGTGGTTATTATGTTGACCATGTAAGTTTCCTTCAGGTACTCCATATTCCTCTCGCATCCCAAAGGCATGCACGTTAATTGGCCCAAGTATGTAGGTGAGTTGTAGAATCAGAAGGGGAATGTGGGAAGAATAAAAAAAAATAGGATTCATGTAGGATTAGTGTAAATGGGTGGCTGATGTTAGGTGTGCACTTGATGGGCTGAAGGGCCTGTTTCTGTGTTGGATTTCTTTATGACCCTGTGACTATGGTATCATATTTTCCCTTGATGGAAATAGTCCGTAGGTGGCACTTGGATGAGAGACTCAGCAGTAAGGAGTAATATTGAAGGAGTAAATATTCACCATAACAATCCACATTAAAGTGCCTTTCTGGTGTTTATTAAAGTCATAACTTTAGTTAACAAATAAATTGATCATAATTTGCTATGAAGCAACTCACACACAATGCTGGAGGAACTCAGCAGGTCAGGCAGTATCTATGGAAATGAATAAACAGTCATTGTTTTCGGCTGAGACACTTCCTCAGCATTGACAATTGATTCATTTCCATAGATGCTGCCTGGCCTACTGAGTTCCTCCAGCATTTTGTGTACATTGCTCTAGATTTCCAGAATCTGCAGAATCTCCTGTGTTTATAGCTTTTAGAATGAAGTTAGCTATACCAAGATATTATGTTACCAGTTAGGGCGCAGAAGCTGGGGAGAAAAACTCAGAGGTTGATTATAAAATATTATGCCAATCTGGTAAAAGGGGAAAAGCTGGATTTACTTTCAACACAGTTGATTTTTAAAATTCTGATTGTGTTCTGCTGATATGTTGATGGATCATCTCTGTTGAGGCTGAATAGAGGCCAGTCTCACTTTACACTCGGATTAACAGATTGAGTGCTGATTGAGGATCACAGTGGGTTTATGTATGAAGTCTGGCACTTTTGACACACAGAGTCTTCACAATCAGTTTTTTTAAAATCGTGCGCCTGATGTACTTTGACCTCTCTAGCATTGACCCAGAACACTGCTTTATTGGCTGCATCGCACACAAAACACATGTCTTTAAAACTAAATTGATGAGGATTACTAAATAAACACAGGCCTGCACTTTACAAGTGGCGCTTGTGCTGTGTACAGTTGCATCCTGTTCTGCCCCACTGAAGTTCATGGCACAATGAAAGAGCCAAATCAGGGACCCAAATGTTCCTCAGCGTACTGTAATTGCCCCAATCCTTAATTCAGTTTTGTTCTACTTGAGGCTGCCTGTGAGATAAGATCTATAATTCATGTTACTGAAACTATCTTCTAATTCTGACTCAGTCCCACCTGCAAAGCAGAATACAAAGTTCTCTCACAGGTACAAGGAAAAGGCAGCGGCCAGTCATCCTATCAAACTGTTCCGAACTCTCTCTTGCCTGCTTCTGCTCTGTAACTGGGATCCCAGAATGAATGAGTCCACTTGGAAATTGTTTAGCAGAGAGCTATGCAACACTCTGTCTATGACAGCAGGAGGAATGCAAGTATTCCAGCAGTTCAGATGAAGGATCTTGACTCACAACATCAACTGACCATCCCACTCCTCCTCCCCCCGCAGATGCTGTCTGATCCACTGAGTTTCTTCAGTAGTTTGATTTGTTCTTGCTCCATATTCCAACATATACAGCCTCTTGTGTTTCAGGATTTAAGTAATGTTCATTCTCAGCCTTGGGCTTTGTAATACTGCAGCACACACAAAATGCTGAAGGAACTCAGCAGGCCAGGCAGCATCTATAGAAATGAATAAATTGTCAATGCTGAAGAAGCGTCTTGGCCCAAAACAACGACTGTTATTCATTTCAGTAGATGCTGCCTGACCTGCTTAGTTCCTACGGCTTCTGGTCATTGCTACAGATTCCAGCATCTGAAGTCTCTTGTGTCTCCATTCTTTTGTGCTTTGAGGCCAAACCTCCTGCCAGCTCTGCAGCTTGTGCTTTAGGTGTGCTTCCTTTGCCTTAATGAACTCTTATTAACATCATAAACAGCATTCTAGAAATATATAGCAGGTCAGGCAGTGTCTATGGAGAGAAAAGCAGAAGACATTGTCTTGAAACATTAATTCTTCTCTGGAGAGTTCCCAGCAATTCCTTTTTATTTCTGTTTCATTGCCTTAGGAACTAGCACTGTTTTCCAATAGATTTTACTTAACTTTTGTCTCTCTCGAGAACTAGTAAGTTTGGTCCAAAGACCCTCTGATATTGATACTGCAATTTACATGTCGAGACATTCCTTCAACGCTCCCTTGCCTTTCTCTCTGCAGGTGGTCGTTTCCACAACGGTGAATGTGGATGGCCACGTTCTGGCTGTTTCTGACAACATGTTCGTCCACAACAACTCCAAACATGGTCGGAGGGCTCGAAGGCTCGATCCCTCTGAAGGTACGCCCTCTTATCTGGAACATGGTAGGCACATCACTTTCATTGATTAAAGCTATCCCCCAACACCCCACCCTCGCCATCTGATTGTGAATGCTTGTGAATTTCAGTATACCAAAGTCAATGCCTCATTTCTCATTTCTAGTAGATTTTTGTGGGTTAAATGAGGCAAGATTTACTGAGGTGACTGAGAGAATCGCATGCCATGCACTACATTGGCACCATCTGATCCAAATTTCTGAATTTGCTCGTCATTTCGAAAACAGTCTATACCTTTATTTCTTCCACCACTATGTATGACCACACTTCTCCCTACAACATATTCCAATTGCCACCTTTTTGCCCATTTTAAAAATCTGTCCAAGTCCTTCTGTAGATCCCCTGTTTCCTCAACCCAGCCTGGTCCTCCACGTATCTTTGCATTGTTTGCAAACCTGGCCACAAAGCCATCAATTCCTTGGTCTAGATAATTAACATTTAACGTGAAAGATGGTGGACTCAACGTCCACCCCTGCAGAACATCACTGGTCACCAGCAACTAACCAGAAAAGTCCCTCTTTATTCCCATTCTTTGGTTTATTCCAGTCAGCCAATCTTCTATCCATGTTCATATCTTTCCTGTCACACTATGGGGTCTTATCTTGTTTAGCAGCCTCATGTGTGGTAACTTGTGAAAATCTAAGTAAAAACCATCCACCTACTTCCCTTTCTCTATCCTGCCTGGTATTTCCCCAAATATTTCCAAACTATTTGTTAGATTTCTCCTTAAGGAAATATTGCTGATTTTTGCTTCTTTTATCATATGCCTCCAAGGACTCCGAAACCTCATCCTCAATAATGGACTCTAACATCTTACCAAACACACTGAAGTCAGTCTATCATTTCCTGTCTTTTTCCTCTCTCTCTTCTTGAAGAGTGCAGTGACATATGCAATTTTCCCATCCTCTGGAACCATTCCAGAATCTAGTGATCCTTGAAAGATCATTACTAATGCCTTCACAATCTCTTCAGCTACCTTTTTCAGAAACCTGGGGTGCAGTCCATATGGTCCAGATGACTTATCTATCTTCAGACCTTTTAGCTTCTCAAGCACCATCTCCTTAGTATAGTGACTACACTCGCTTCTGCTCCTGACGCTCTTGAGTTTCTGGCAAACTGCTGGTGTCTTCCACAGTGAAGACAGATAGACAACACTTACTTAGATCATACACCATTTCTTTGTGCCCCATTACTACCTCTCCAGTATAATTTCCCAGTGGTCTGATATGTACTATCACCTCTCTTTTACCCTTTATATATCTGAAAAATACTTTTGTTATCCTCTTTTATATTATTGGCTAACTTACCTTCATATTTTATTTTTTCTCTCCCTATTGCTTTTTTAGTTACCTTATGTTGGTTTTCAAAAGCTTCCCAGTCCTCTAGCTTCCAAGTTACATTACATGCCCTCTCTTTTACTTTTATGCTGTTTTTGACTTCTTGCTAGCCATGATTGTCTCATCCTCCCTTTAGAATTCTTCCTCTACTTTATGCTGCATTGATCCTGCATATTTGAAATTTCTTCTGGAAACTTCAGCCAATGCTCCTCTACTGTCAGCTCTGCTAGTTTCCCCTTCCAACTAACTTTGGCCAGCTCCTTTCTCATGCATCTGTATTTCACTTTGCTCCACTGTAATACAGATGCATCCAGTTTTATCTTCTCCCTCTCAAACTGTAGGGAGAATTCTGTCATATTATGATTACTGTTTCCTAAGGGCTCCTTTACCTTAAGCTCCCTAATCAAATTGGCTCCATTACACAACACCCAATCCAGACTTGCTTTCCCCTGCAGGGCTCAATCACAATCTGGTGATCTGAAGGTCGCTATTTCGAGCCTTGGCTGAGGCTGCGTGTGAGTCCTTGAGCAAGGCACTTAACCACACATTGCTCTGCGACGACACCGGTGCCAAGATGTATGGGTCCTAATGCCCTTCCCTTGGACAACATCGGTGGCGTGGACAGGGGAGACTTGCAGCTTGGGCAACTGCTGGTCTTCCATAAAAAAAATCCTTGCCCAGGCTTGCACCCTGGAAACTTTCCAAGGTGCAAATCCATAGTCTATCGAGACTAATGGAGGACTACAATGACAATCTGCTGTAAAAAGCCATTTTGCAGCCATTTACAAATTCCTTCTCTTGGGATCCAGCACCAATGTGATTTTTCTAATCTACTTGCTTATTGAAATATCCTATGACCATCATAACATTGCCCTTTCTACATAGCTGTTCTATCTTCTATTGTAAATTGTATTCCACATCCTGGCTAGTGTTCTGAGGGCTGTATATAACACCTATCAGGGTCTTTTAACCCTTGGTGTTTCTTAACTTTACCCACTAGGATTCCACAATATCTGATCATATGTCACTTCTTCTAAAGCGTTTGATTTTATTTTTACCAACAAAGACACCCCAGCCTCTCTGCCACCTGCTTATCTTTTTCATACAAGGGGTGTGAAGCCGCAGCTGTGATCTTCTTTCAACTGCGATGCAATGATACCCACAGTGGTATCTCTGCCAATTTCTAACTATGTTACAAGCATCTACATTTTTATGTATGTTGCATACTTTCAAATATAATACCTTTGGTGCTGTATTCATCAGCCTTTCTAAACTTTTTGTCTTATCTTGCATTCTGGAGAACACCTTAACATCTGCCGCACTCTCTTTCCCTTTCACTTTATCCATGCTTTTCCAAGCTGTTGAACCTATCCCCCTACTTTGATTGATTGAATACTTCCGGTCCTTTGAGTTGTGCCACCCAGCAACCCCCCAAGTTAATCGTAGCCTAATCACAGGACAGTTTAAAATAACCAACTAACCTACCAACAGGTACATTTCTGAGATGTGGGAGGAAACCCAGGCGGTTTATCTGGTGAACATACAAATTCCTTACAGGTGACAGTGGGAATTGAACCCCCGTTACTGGTAAGGTAAAGCGTAAAGCTGACCACTATGCTGCCGTGACACCGTAAACTACTATTTAGTTTAAAGTCCTATCCACAGTCACGCTTATGTAATTCCCTAGGAATCTGGTCTCAGCATGGTTCAGGTGTAGCCTATCCCATCAGAACAGCTTCCACCTCCCCTAATACTAGTACTGATCTTCCACAAATTTAAACCCACATCTCCCACACCAATCCTTGAGCCACACATTTAGCTCTCAGATGTTAGTTACCCTGTGCCAATTTGTATGTAGCAGAGATAATTACTTCTATGGTTCTATATCCCTAACAACTTAAATTCCCTCAGCAGAAACCCTTTCCTCGTTCATCTTAAGTTTTTGGTACCCACATGGACTGTGACAACTGGATCTTTTCCCTCCCACTCCAAATTCCCTCCCACTCTAAATTCCTCTGCAGATCAGATAGAATGCCCTGAGCCTGGACACCAGGCAGGCAACACAGCCTTTGTGACTCTTGATCCTAACTGTAGAGAAAGTTGTCTATTCTGCTGACTGTACTGTCCATAATTATAACTACATTTCTCTTCCCTCCCCCGATCCACAGCGCCATGGTTTGGTTGCTCATCCTTCTTACAGCACCACTTTAATTCTCACAGGGAGCAATAGTCTCAATAACTCAAAGTCTGAGTCTCCTCCAAAACTACTTGGATCCCTCTACCTGCCTCATTCACAGTCACACCCTCTTGACCCTGGAAACAGATTGAATTTAAACTAGTTAATCTAATGGGTGTGACTTGCTCCTGAAACACGGTGCCCAGTTAGCTGTTATTCTCCCTGATATATTGTAGTGTTTGAAGCTGAGATTCCAGATCATCAACTTTGAGCCCAAGTTCCTCAAGCAACCAATACTTGCTACAGATGCGGACACCAGGAACCTTTGGGTCCACCAGCTCCCACAACATGCAGCTACAACGCATCACCTGATCTTGCATTCTTATGTCATTTAATTTGTTGTAATTTTGTACCTTTTAAATTTACCAGTGTAGATAGAAAACATTTTGTTCTTACCTGCTACTCACACGAGCTTCCTTGCTGAAGCTTCCATCTAAGCTTCTTTCAGTCCTACTTCATCTAAGCCCGCCAACTCATCATTATATTTTTTCTATTAATCGTATCTAGTTTTTTTTTAAATATATCTAAACTATTCACTTTAACTAATCTTTATGGTACCAAGTTCCACATCACAATAACTCTAAGTGAGGTGAGTCTCCAGAAATCCCCATTGGATTTGTTACATTGCACTAGTAACAATAGCTTTGGATATTCCAAGCAGTGTAAGAACTTTCGTTATGGCAAGCTCTCAAACCCTTTGATTTCTTAAAGACTCCATCAGCTTTATCTTCTGCTTTTATGATACAAGATTTGCTCAATCCTTCTTGATAAGCATGATCTCCAAGTTCTGCTAATATCTTTGTGGAAAAGACCTAAATTAATTAATTACAAGCCTGCAGCAAATTAAGAACTGATGTTTAGAAGTGACTTCATGATTACACATCAATAAGGCAAGTGATTTGCTAATATTTAAATCATTTTTCACATGAGCAGTGCTATTGCTAGTGAGACGTGTGCAAAATGGTTGCACTCAGTCTATGAATCATGTTACTGGAGTAAGCTGTAATATGCTAAATTTGTTAAATGAGATCACCTCATTCCAAAACATTTGCCCTCTTCATTAATATTTATTTTTGGTTCGGACTGACCATTTGTTAATGGCACACTCACAGTGACTTGCACTATCACCTAACACAGCAAATTCTTCTGCATTACAAAGTCAGAAGGCAAACTCAATCAGTTCTAATACTAGAAAAAAAATCCTGATTCCACGCATCCTTCCATCCCTTCATTGAAATTGTAATATCTAATACCTAATATCTCATTAGGGGTGTTAGCTCTTTACATGAAAATACAATCACATTACCCTAAATAAAATTAACCTCTTCTGAGAAGAATAATTGTTTTCACCATATTTTGTTCTTGAAGTTTATCCTTGCTCTGATTGTCTCTCGACACTTCTTGTATTGCCTCATATAGACCAAACTGTCTAATATGCTTAGAACTATTAATTCAATAGCTACAGTCCTAGTCATCCAATATTTAATAAACTTAGTCATCCAACATCTCACAGACCAAATCGTTCATTATAAAGCTGACTCAACAATCCAATAACACCAGAGACAAAGCCATGCGATATACTGTTGATCCACCAATCTAACTATGCAATGTACTTCCAGTCACCCCAGGTAAGGTAGAATAAGTCATCCAAAGTAGTATACATTCAGCTATTCAACATATTCCCAGTTTATCAATCCAGTGTAGTGTTAACCTAAACAATAAATGTTCTATCAAGCCAGATATTCAATAAACCGTATTCAAGGCAAAAATGAACAAATAATCCAATATAGTATAGACCCAGCCTTCTACCACCCTCTAGACCCAAACAAGCACTCTACTACAGACAACACAAGATACACCAAGCAATATATATTGCAGATAACAGAGAATTTGCAGATGCTGGAAATGTAAAGCAAACAACACCCACACAAAATGCTGAAGGAACTAAGCAGGTCAGGTAGCATCTATGGAAGAGAATACAGTCTAAGTTTTGGGCTGAGACCCTTGATCAGGACTGGAGAAAAAAGATGAGTCTGAGTTAAAAGGAGGGGGCACAGGAGAAATAAACAAGGTGATAGGTGAACTGGGTGGGGGAGAAGTTGGGAGGGGTATCTATCTAAACACAACTATCCAAAATACAGTTGATCTAACCTATGGATATGCTTACGGCTGACTCCACTTTCAAAAAATTTTAAGGTCCAACTTTTTACTGTTTTGCAAACCAAGCCATCTAAAAATGCAGTGGAACCAAACATCACATATGTTAATGGAAAAAAAATGGGCGCTGGAGTTTGGAGTTCTGTTCTGACGTTAGGAGCAAGGAGTCTGTACGTCCTCCCCGTGCAATGTGTGAGATTTCTCCAGGTGCCCCAGTTTCCTCCCACAATCCAAAGACATACTGGTTAGTAGGTTAGTTAGCCATTGTAAATTGTCCCGTGATGATGTTAGGGTTAATTGGGGGTTGCTGGGCACTACAGAAGAGCCTATTCTGTGCTGTTTCTCAATAAATAAATACATAACTAATAAGTAAGTTAAATACTTTGGATTTTGATAGTACTTTTCAAACCTTCAGCTTTCCTGGATCACATCAGAGCCTTATGGATACTTTAGAAATCTATGTTTTGTAAAACACTTTGTAATTATCCTTCAGTGAAATGCATTGCCAATTAATGCACAACAAGGTCTTGAAAAAACAATTAAGATAAGTGATAGTGTGATGAATGTTGAGAGTTAAATATTGAGTCACATACTATGGAGATTTTCTGTGTTTTTTTAAAATACTGTCGAAAAATATTTGAAGTCCTCCTGACAGGGAGGTCTCTGTCCTAAAGATACTCTCCCCTTTTTTGCTATGGTCCCTGACTTCTGCACAGGAGCACCAGACTTAATCATGTTTCCATGAACATGGATTGGAGTTTCACTTGAATGGTAACCAATATACAATGCCATACACTCAATGTCCATCTAGTGCACAATATGATCAGGTCTCTGATCCACTATTTAATACATATACCCGAAGTTCTAGCTTGTGTAACCAGTGGGTAAAGCAAATTATTTCAGAATAATAAAAGTAAGTTTTAATTGAATCAGCTGCTTTATGTGATACAATAAAACATCACTAAAGTTAGGGAAATGTTTAAGGACCTCCACAATCAAGTTGAGTTGCAAGGGAAAATTATGTTCTAATTGGTTCAATTTCCTATGTAAATTAGATACAATTAGCATAATTTCTTCATAAGTTATCCATAATAGCGTAACAATTACACTCTCTTAATTTTTATAAAGATTGTTCTTATGGATTTGCTGTTATGGAGCAAAGTCTATTTTCTAATTAACTTAATTGGCATAAGCAAATGAGATTGGATTAGCATAATGCACTGATATGTTATCCAAATTAGCCAAACGATTATACCCTCCTAGTTTCATAAGTTAGAGATTTCATTTTCTGAGCTATACATGAAACTGTGACAAAGTTTGAAAGCTGGTTGCAGGGCTTGAAATATCTTTTGCCCCCATTGTCTGCATTGTTAGAGGAAGCCAAAGAAAATCCATTTACTTAATTTGTGTTCACTATTAAGTTTGGTAACTTCTGTTGGTAGGAACTGAACTTTTGAAATCTATTTGGATTAACTGTGAACCCATCAACGTTGCAAAACAGCTTGATGAACCAGCAGTGAAAATATTGTTAACTTGTGTTTGGAAGTTGAATGAAATGAAGAAAATTAAGACCAACCTTCACGTTGGTTAGTATAGTTAGTGTCTGGGCCTCTGAGAGTGGGGATGGGAATTTCAGTCAGAATTCCTGTGCCCAACCTTTGTAAGGACGAGCATCCAACACAGCAAAAAGTGTGTGTGGTTAAAATGCCGCATTTCACAATTGAAAAATTGTAAAAATCCAAACAACCAGCATAATACATGTGATGATCGGAGACCTCTACATTGGAATGGACTTTAATTTTCAGAATCAGAATCAAAATCAGGTTTACTATCACTGGCATATATTGTGAAATTTGTTGTTATGTGGCAGCAGTACATTGTAATAAATAATAATAAAACTGTGCTGTTATTTGGATGGAATAAACATATATACATAACAGTTCAAAGATGTATCGGTTGGTAGGTTAATTGGCCATTGTAAATTGTCCTGTGATTAGGCTAGGGTTAAATCATAGGATTGCTGGTTGGCATGCCTCAAAGGGCTGGAAGGGCCTATTCTGTGCTGTATCTCACTAAATAAATAAATCGATTTGTATTAAAAAAGTTAAATAAGAAGAGCAAAAAAAAAGTGAGGTAGGTTTGAACAGGTTCAATGTTCATTCAGAAATCTGATGGCAGAGGGGAAGAAGCTGTTCTTGAATCACTGAGTGCGTGCCTTTAGGCCTCTGTTCCTCTTCTCTGATGGAAGCAATGAGAGGGGTGTATGTCCTGGGTGATGGGGATCCTTATGGTGGATGATGCCTTTTTGAGGCATCGTTCCTTGAAGATGTCAAGGATGGTGGGGAGGTTGGTGCCATTGATGGAGCTACTGTAACTGAGTTTGCAGCTTATTTCAATCTTGTGCAGTCCCGCTCCTTCCCAGACGGTGATGCAGCCAGTGAGTGTGCTCTCCACAGTACATCTGTAGAAATTTGCGAGTGTCTTTGGTGACACTTAAATCTCCTTAAACTCCAAATGAAATATAGATGCTGTTGTGCCTTCTTTGTAAGTGTATCAATATGCTGGGCCCAGGATAGAGATGTTGACTCCCTGGAACTTGAAATTGCTCACACTTTCCACTTCTGATCCCTCTATGACGACTGGTGTGTCTTCACAGTTTAACCCTTTCCACAGTCAGTTCTGCGATCTTACTGACATTGAGTGCCAGGTTTTTGTTGCAATACTACTCAACCAGCTGATTGATTTTGCTTCTATATGCCTTCTCGTCACCATCTGAAATTCTGCCAACAATAGTTGTGCCATGAGCAAATTTATAGATGGTATTTGAGCTGTGTCTAGCCACAAAGTCATGGGTGTAGAGAGAGTAGAGCAGTGGGCCAAGCACCTGCCATTGAGGTGCACCAGTGTTGATTATCAGCGAGGTGAAGGTGTTTCTTCCAATCCACATAGACTGTGATGTTCAGGTGAGGAAGCTGAGGATCCAGCTGGGAGGTACAGAGGCCCAGGTTTTGGAACTTTTTGATCAGACCTGTAGGAATGATTGTATTAAATGATGAGCTGCGGTCAATAAACAGCGGCCTGACATAAGCATTAATATTGTCCAAGGCCGTATGAAGAGCCAATGAGATAACATCCATTGTAGACCTATTGTGGCCATAGGTAAATTGCAGCGGGTCCATGTGATTGATGAGACAAGAGGATTCTAGCCATAACCAAACTCAGAGCACTTCATCACTGTAGATGTGAGCACTACTGGACGATAGCTGTTGAGGCAGCTCACCCTGCTCTTCTTGGGTACTGGTACGATTGTTGCCCTTTTGAAGCAGATGGAAACTTATGACTGTAGCAATGAGAGATTGAAAATGTCTTTGAACAAACCTGGCAATTGGCTGACACAGGTTTTCAGAGCCCTACCATGTAACCCATTGGGGCCTGATGGCTTGTGAGGGTTCACCTTCTAGACTGACGATCTGGCATCGGCCACCGAGACAAAGATTACAAGATCACTGAGCACTGCAGGTATCAGCAGTGGAGGCAATCTGATCTCCCTGCAGGCTACTTTTGAAATCCTGTTCATTGCTAAGCTTGGATTGCCGTGGTTTGTACTGAGCCGCTACTACAAATACACTGGGAGTATATTATTAGTGGTAGCAAAGCATTACTACAATGCAAATTTGTCTTTAATGGTAGGACTAAATGAGTGATTGCAAATTGACAGTCCCTTTAGCTCCTCTGAATCCGCTGGTGAGTGCAAACCAAGTTGCTTTGTTATTACCATGACCTCTGAGGTCGATTTTCATCTGCTGGAGAGTACATAATATGCCCATTGTGTATGCCAAGTCCCAGGGCTAACACTAGAACATACTGACGAGCCAACAGCACCAAAAGTCTAATGCGTTGTTGGTATGTAGCTTCCTGACATAGAAAGGATCTTGTTTCTTTAAATAATGATAATCTATGTAGCCATGTATGGAAACACCATCATTTCCTGGTTGCCTCCTATCTGACTTGTTGAAATTATTCCCAACATCTTCCGGAGTGTATTGTGTTGCCGTTAACCTTGAAGTTGTTGGAAGTTATTTTAAGTCACCAGCAGAAAGAATAAAAGAACAGTGTCACTTGTCAGGACAGGAAAGTTTTAAACTAAAACAAAAATGGGCCAAATGTTCTTAACACGAATTCCTCCAAATACAAGCCAATTAACAGAAAAGCTTTTGGCAATTCAATGATTATGTATGGGTTTGACAACTGTGGTTGGACATGTCCTTGGAGATGTCATCACACAAACTGCTACCCCACCCTCACCCTCTCACCTCTGGTTGCCAAGGCATTCCTTTTGAGTATTATAGCCAGTAGGAAGGCAAATTAATTCCTTGGTTTTCCACTGGCTGAATTTTCACTTTGTGGTGCCCCTTAGTTTGCCGTAGCTAGTAAAAATGTGATTTTTTTAATGGAAACAACTTCTTTTAAATGCTCCTATGGTTGCTGGTGACCTGAGGCCACCTCTGGGGTTTCCATGAGCTGCCCAGAATAGTTGTAACATGCTTGTCATTGGAGTACCAATCGTATTTACAGCACAGTAACACAGTGGGACCGTAGAAATTTAGAAACAAGCCAAGCTTCCTGATGTGAAGGAAGGGTCCTTGTCAACATCTGATTACGAAAAATATAACTGCATGCTAATTCTCAAGAGTGCAAAAAATTATGAGAGTGCAACAAATGAGCCAGCTGTTTGTTAACATTGAAAGGTCTTTGGTTGGCATTGAATGGTGCCATGCCCATTCATACAGAGATCCACCCTCTCCTTAACCAGACAGCAGTGCCAAACTGGGTTAGTAACTCAGTTCTTCTACACTCTGTCATTGTAAGCAGGCTCCACTCCAACTGCATTGATTTAATGTGCAGAAGTCCTTTTGTTTTCCACATGATCCTTGTTGAAAATATTACTCAATAAAATTCAGTGTTATTCGTGTTTCTGCATTCATTCCAGTTGCAGATTGACGTTGCCGAAGTAGGAATCTGTGATTGGGAAACCCATTTTATACTCAGTCTAATTTTGCTTCCCAACACATTGGAGAAGAAAATCAGGAAGAAAGTTGAGCTTGCTGCTTCCTATTTTGCACTGCTGCCCAGCGTGCAGCTCTTCTCCGGTTATTGTTGCTGTTTTGTGCATCTAAAACTTGCCCTGTCACAGTGAGCAAAGAAAAAATTCTCATTAATGCAACAAACAGAACAAAAAAATTGGAAGGAAAATCTGACCTAAATGAGACAAGTGTGTAGAATGTGGGCTGTTAGACAGAGAGGAGGAGAATACATTACAAACAAGGTAGAGGTCCTGAGGAGATCACATAAGAAATGATACTTAGTGATAGTAGGCAATCTTGGCTATTGCTCAAGTCAAGTCATATGAGGTTATTGCCATATGCACAAGTACAGTGAGTTACAGGTACATTGAAAAGCTTGTTTGTATCACAACATGTAGATTCAGACAAAACACAGAACAGAAATTATACAAATTAGTGAAAAAAGACTTGAAAACAAGATGTTAGTGCAAAAACTGAACACAAATTGGAGATATACTTGCTGCAAATGTCAGTTTTTCAGGACTGTAGGCTTGCAGATCAGATGACAATAATACTTGTAAGTGGAAATTCTCACTAGTTCAACATCTTGAGGACCTGACTTGTGCTGGATCATAGAAAACCCAGAGTATGGAACTTATCCCCTCCCCTTACTCCCCATTATCTTCCTCTGAGCAGGACTGTTCTTTTATGTGTGGGTTCTTTCCCCATTCACATTAGGGTTCTGAGAACTCTCTGTAACCCAAAGTTTGCATGTGTTGGAAATGTTGGCAGCTGAGATTGCAAAAGTTGCACTGGTAGGTTAATTACCTACATGTCAATATAGATTTTAGTTAGACCTTAATTAAAATTAGTTAATTAGTAGAGATCTATTCTTAAGTTTCAAAACATACTGGACAATAACCCTATAACAATTATAGTACAGAAACAGACCATCTCGGCCCTTCTAGTCTGTGCCGAACGCTTACTCTCACCTAGTCCCTGCACTCAGCCCGTAACTCAGCCCAATAGGTGTTGCTGGACCACAGAATGTGGGAGGAAAGAATTTAAACCTATATAAATTGTCTAAAAAGTAAGAATTTTCAAAGCAGATCTTTTATAAAGATTTCTCCCAGGCATTCATAGCAAGGTACCCAGTTGTTAGAGCATATACTCAATGACAAGATTTCCCAAACTGGTACACATTTATACTGAGCACTAAATGTGACTTGCTTCAGAGACAAAAAGCTGATAATGAACATGGGGAGGATGGATAATCAGTGCAGCCTGGTTTCTTTGTCGAATGATTTCAGGTATTTATAAGGTTTTAATGCATATCTCCAAATTCCTTTCTATTTAACAGCATTATATAATTTTTGAATAATTTGGGGAAACAATATTTCTTTGCCTTGTAGACATTCATTGGTGGAACCAATTAGTGTGATGTATCCTTGTATTTAATTGCTGTCTGTAACCCACAATTAGAGCACTAATTTTCACTATTATTACTGTGAAATATGATATAATATTTATTCAAAGATATGTTGGCAAACTCTGCAGGAAAAAAAATGAATCTAATTTACAATGGCTGAAGGCTTATTCCAAGTAAAAGAAATTCCGGAACCTTCCTTTAACCCCTGAATTCTCTGACATTTAAACAGTATGAGGACAATGCAGAAACTCACCCTTTAGTAGGGTCCTGGTTAGAATCAGGATAACTGATAGGAATCAGACTAATCCAGGCACCGACACTAGATTTCTGTACTTTGGCAGCAGGAGAGAAAGTCAACCCAAAATTTCTTTTTTTGTCTACTGGTGGGAAAAAGTGCAACCTGTGGATTAAGAGGCAGTGATATTGTTGAATGGAATACCAAAAGAAACTGGGTTTACATAAGATGAGTGGTCTGAAATTATATATTCCTGCTTGGAGGTCCCCATCAGAGCAAGGGTCTACCATGGTTCATGCTAGAGTTAGTAGTTTATAGGTTCTGGGTCTAACCCAGAGCCCAAAGTTTCTGGGATGATTGTTTATGTAGTACTGAGGAAGCACTATAGACAATCGACAATAAAAGAAGCTGGAGGGTGGGTTGGAGAAGGAGAAACTAGATGTAGTGTACCTGGACTTTCAGAAAGCCTTTGATAAGGTCCCACATAGGAGATTAGTGGGCAGAATTAGAGCTCATGGTATTGGGGATAGGGTACTAACATGGATAGAAAATTGGTTGGCAGACAGGAAACAAAGAATAGGGATTAACGGGTCCTTTTCAGAATGGCAGGCAGTGACTAGTGGAGTACCGCAAGGCTCGGTGCTGGGACTGCAGCTATTTACAATATACATTAATGATTTAGATGAAGGGATTAAAAGTAACCTTAGCAAATTTGCAGATGGCACAAAGCTGGGTGGCAGTGTGAACTATGAGGAGGACGTTGGGAGAATGCAGGGTGACTTGGACAGGTTGGCTGAGTGGGCAGATGCATGGCAGATGCAGTTTAATGTGGATAAATGTGAGGTTATCCACTTCGGTGGCAAGAACAGGAAGGCAGATTACTATCTGAATGGTATCAAGTTAGGAAAAGGGGAAGTACAATGAGATCTAGGTGTCCTTGTTCATCAGTCACTGAAAGTAAGCATGTAGGTACAGCAGGCAGTGAAGAAAGCTAATGGCATGTTGGCCTTCATAACAAGGGGAGTTGAGTATAGGAACAAAGAGGTCCTTCTGCAGTTGTACAGGGCCCTGGTGAGACCACACCTGGAGTATTGTGTTCAGTTTTGGTCTCCAAATCTGAGGAAGGACATTCTTCCTATTGAGGGAGTGCAGTGTAGGTTCACGAGGTTGATTTCTGAGATGACGGGACTGTCATATGTTGAAAGATTGGAGCGACTGGGCTTGTATACACTGGAATTTAGAAGGATGAGGGGGGATCTGATTGAAACATACAAGATTATTAAGGGATTGGAAGAGCTAGAGGCAGGAAACATGTTCCCGATGTTGGGGGAGTCCAGAACCAGAGGCCACAGTTTAAGAATAAGGAGTAGGCTATTTAGAATGGAGTTCAGGAAAAACTTCTTCACCCAGAGAGCTGTGGATCTATGGAATGCTCTGCCTCAGAAGGCAGTGGAGGCCAATTCTCTGGATGCTTTCAAGAAAGAGTTAGATAGAGCACTTAAAGATGGCGGAGTCAAGGGATATGGGGAGAAGGCAGGAGCAGGGTACTGATTGTGGATGATCAGCCATGATCACATTGAATGGTGGTGCTGGCTCGAAGGGCTGAATGGCCTACTCCTGCACCTATTGTCTATTGTCTATTGGGTCAGCAGGTCTACCACATCAGTGATCTGCTTGTTGTTTCGAGCAGCCGGTTGGGCTATAGAAGGAGCCGATAGATGAGTCAGAGAAGGAGTAGCTGGAGGGTGGGTTGGAGAAGGAGATGCTGGTCGATGGGTTGGAGAAGGAGAAGCTGGTGGATGGGTTGGGGAAGGAGAAGCTGGAGGACGGGTTGGGGAAGGAGAAGCTGGAGGACGGGTTGGGGAAGGAGAAGCTGGAGGACGGGTTGGGGAAGGAGAAGCTGGAGGACGGGTTGGGGAAGGAGATGCTGGTGGACGGGTTGGAGAAGGAGAAGCTGGAGGGTGGGTTGGAGAAGGAGATGCTGGTCGATGGGTTGGAGAAGGAGAAGCTGGTGGATGGGTTGGGGAAGGAGAAGCTGGGGGACGGGTTGGAGAATGAGAAGCTGGGGGATGGGTTGGAGAAGGAGAAGCTGGAGGACGGGTTGGAGAATGAGAAGCTGGGGGATGGGTTGGAGAATGAGAAGCTGGAGGGTGGGTTGGAGAATGAGAAGCTGGAGGGTGGGTTGGAGAAGGAGAAGCTGGGGGACGGGTTGGAGAAGGAGAAGCTGGAGGACGGGTTGGAGAAGGAGAAGCTGGTCGATGGGTTGGAGAAGGAGAAGCTGGTGGGTGGGTTGGAGAAGGAGAAGCTGGTGGGTGGGTTGGAGAAGGAGAAGCTGGAGGACGGGTTGGAGAATGAGAAGCTGGAGGGTGGGTTGGAGAATGAGAAGCTGGGGGACGGGTTGGAGAAGGAGAAGCTGGGGGACGGGTTGGAGAAGGAGAAGCTGGGGGACGGGTTGGAGAAGGAGAAGCTGGAGGACGGGTTGGAGAAGGAGAAGCTGGGGGACGGGTTGGAGAAGGAGAAGCTGGGGGACGGGTTGGAGAAGGAGAAGCTGGAGGACGGGTTGGAGAAGGAGAAGCTGGGGGACGGGTTGGAGAAGGAGAAGCTGGGGGACGGGTTGGAGAATGAGAAGCTGGGGGACGGGTTGGAGAATGAGAAGCTGGAGGGTGGGTTGGAGAAGAAGAAGCTGGAGGGTGGGTTGGAGAAGGAGAAGCTGGAGGGTGGGTTGGAGAAGAAGAAGCTGGAGGGTGGGTTGGAGAAGAAGAAGCTGGAGGGTGGGTTGGAGAAGAAGAAGCTGGGGGACGGGTTGGAGAAGGAGAAGCTGGGGGACGGGTTGGAGAAGGAGAAGCTGGAGGGTGGGTTGGAGAAGGAGAAGCTGGAGGGTGGGTTGGAGAAGGAGAAGCTGGGGGACGGGTTGGAGAAGGAGAAGCTGGAGGGTGGGTTGGAGAAGGAGAAGCTGGAGGGTGGGTTGGAGAAGGAGAAGCTGGAGGGTGGGTTGGAGAAGGAGAAGCTGGAGGACGGGTTGGAGAAGGAGAAGCTGGAGGGTGGGTTGGAGAATGAGAAGCTGGAGGGTGGGTTGGAGAAGGAGAAG
Organism: Hemitrygon akajei; assembly: GCF_048418815.1. Lineage (NCBI taxonomy): Eukaryota > Metazoa > Chordata > Chondrichthyes > Myliobatiformes > Dasyatidae > Hemitrygon > Hemitrygon akajei. Next base: position 85,756,362 of record NC_133138.1, on the reverse strand, counting down.
CTGGAGGGTGGTTTGGAGAAGGAGAAGCTGGAGGGTGGGTTGGAGAAGGAGAAGCTGGAGGGTGGGTTGGAGAAGGAGAAGCTGGGGGACGGGTTGGAGAAGGAGAAGCTGGGGGACGGGTTGGAGAAGGAGAAGCTGGGGGACGGGTTGGAGAAGGAGAAGCTGGGGGACGGGTTGGAGAAGGAGAAGCTGGAGGGCGGGTTGGAGAAGGAGAAGCTGGAGGGCGGGTTGGAGAAGGAGAAGCTAGAGGGCGGGTTGGAGAAGGAGAAGCTGGGGGATGGGTTGGAGAAGAGGAAGCCAGCAGTCAGCCAGGAGAAGGAAAAGCTGGCACTCAGCCAGGAGAAGGGGAAGCCGACAGTTGGCCAGGAGATGTGGGCACTCAGGTCACAGAAGGTCTGGAGGAGCTGACTTGCATGCAGACCGTGCTGCTGCCAGTTACTTGAAGCCATCGGAGCTGGTGCACAAAAGCAACGTTCTGGGTTACTGTGATGTTTCTTGGATGTTTCTCTTGCGATCACAAGACCCTGTTGGACATTCATAATGTGAGATGTTACAGCCTGTTTCCCTTGTCTGGTGGTTAGACAGGTGTTGAGGCAGCTGCGTGGCCTTGGTTGTAGTGAGGACCAGGCCTCAAGCCATGGGCTTGCCTGCTGCTTCAGTCCATGTGAGGGAATTCTGGAGGCAGTGTGGTGTGGTTTCTTTGCTTGGTTGGGGGCTGGCCTGTCCCATCAGTGCTGCCCACCACTGTTTAACTGGTGGACTGACAGGCTGGACTGCCAGCAACTGTACCATCAATTTGCACGTCACTCAGGATCTTGGACTATAGATGTATTTTCTAGTGTAACGATGTTTGTTTTTTCCTCTCTCTCACAATTTTGAATATATGTTATGCATCTTGGCCCCAGAGGAATGCTGCCTCATTCAACTGCACCCATGTATGGTTTGAATGATAATTAAACTTGATTTGATTTGGTTTGATTTGATTTGAACTTGTTCAGTACAACCATCTGCATTTGGATGGAGAGTAGAGGATGTTGTTGTAAAGAGAAATTGTTCTAAATATTATAATGAGGGAATTGTGCATTCATAAAACACACTCCATTGCCTAACATCCTTTGCAAGTGAGGAAGCACTTTTGCAGTCTACTTATTGATATAGAATAGGTAAGCTGTGTACAGCAAGAAACAAGGAAGTAGTTGGTATAAGGCAAATCGGATTTCATGCAGAGGGATTTATTTTAAAAAAATGCTCTGTTAAAAATATGAAGTTATTATGGTAAATCTGTTTAATATACAAGCAGGGCTTTGGAATGTGTATTAAAGCCACTTGTCTTTAGGAAGGACATCTAGAGATGAGGCTGAGGAGATCCACCAGTCTGCAGAACTTCAGTTGCATTGAAAGACAAGAAAAGGTGAGGCTGTGGGGTTAGGGAGATTTAATGAAGGTATTCAAACAAAATAGAGAATTTTGAAATAAGATATTTTGGTGGGTTTGGTTGTAGGAGTCAGAGAGTGGTAGTGGAGAGCTGTTTTTCAGACTGGAGGCCTGTGATTGATGGTGTGACACTGTTTCCTGTTGTTTGTCATTTATATTAATGACTTGGATGAGAATGTAGGTGACATGGTTGGTAACTTTGCAGAAACTTAAGTACATTATTTTCTGAAAGAGGAGTCACAGGGAGACAGGATGGTGAAGGAGATGGTTGACATATTTGCCTTCACCAGTCACGATAATGAATACAACACCACACACACAAATGCTGGAGGAACTTTGCAGGCAGACAGAGTGAACTATCGACGGTTTGGTCTGAGACCTTTCATCAGGACTGGAAAGGAATGGGAGAGTCAAAATAAGAAGGTGTGAAGAGGGGAGGAAGAAGTACAAGGTGGCAGGTGATATCAGGAGAGGGGGACGAGTGAAGTAAAGAGCTGGGAGGTTGATTTGTGAAAGAGATAAAGAACCGGAGAAGGGGGATTCTGATAGGAGAGGACAGAAGGCCATGGAAGAAAGGAAGGCAGGAGGAGCACCGGAGCGAGGTGATGGGTAGGTAAGAAGAAAAAGTGTGAGAGGGAAACAGGAATGGGGAATGGTGAAAGAGAGCGGGGGCAATTACCAGAAGTTCAAGAAATCGATGTTCATGACATCAGGTTGAAGACTACTTCCCGGTGGCCACCCATTTCAGTTCTACTTCCCATTCTCATTGTAGCATAACAGTCCATGGCCTCCTCTACTGCCAGGAAACATCCACACTAAACATTGCTGTGACTTACGGCTTCACTGAGATAGCGAGAAGTGTAGACAGAGTCTTTGGAGGGGAGGCTGGATTCCATGATGTGCTGATTCCACAAACTTCTGCAGGTTTTTTCTGTGGTCACAGGCAGAGCAGCTGCTGTACCAAGCTGTGATGCATCCAGGTAGCGTGCTTCCTACGATGCATTGATAAAAATTAATGAGGGTCAAAGAGGACATGCCAAATTTCTTTAGCCTCCTGAGGCTGTAGATGTGGTTGGACCGGAGAGGCTATTGGTAATTTTCATCAGAATTTTAAGTTTTCAACCCTCTGGATCTCAGTGCCATTGATACAACAGGGACTTGTGTATCTGCCCCCCACCCCTTTTTCAAGTCAATGACCGGTAAGTTCAAGAATTAATGGTGAATAAATCATTGTAAAGTGATAAGATAGCTTTAGCCTATGTTACATAGGGAGCAAATTAAGAATCTTATGTTGTACTTTCCATATGGCAAACTGAGCTTTCAGTCAGAAAATGATAGTCACAGACCCTGTCAGTCTGATCTGATTTAACTGTTTATTATCTAATGAGCTGATGCACATGCAGACAAGGCCAGGGCATTGCTCTGACAGGCTGCCTGGGAGAAACATCTCCATCAGTTTATGTATCATTATTGCTATAAGCAACAAGTGCAGTGCCAGCCGTATGCAAATCTGTCTCACTCTCAAGCGGGCTTGTGCAGCAAAGGGCTGAGGAGAGCTGGGTGCTTTTTATGTCAACCTCCATGAAGTACAGTGGTTAGGTTTTGAAGAAGAAAGTTAATGGAAGGGAAATCAAACAGAACACAATAACCTCAGTGGCTCAGTTGCTGATGTGCTCCTGTTTTATAAACATTTATATTAAGAACAAAAATTCAATGATTTTGGCCTTTTGCTAAAAATATTGCACTCACCAATTCTACCCTTTCTGGCCTCCATGAAACTGGAGATTCCTCTCTGAAAACCATTCCAATAACTGCCCAGATTCTGAGCTGTGAAGTGTCTTCCCGGAGCTTTCTCTTCTTGTTCCTCTCTCTTCCCTAAGATACCACTTACAATTCACTGCTTTTAAATCAATTTTACTCATACTTACTTGTGAGGTGCACTGGTAGTGTTCAATTCAGATAGCATCCCTATAAAGTGTCCATGAGACATAATGTTGAGGGCATTACTATATATAAATGCAAATAGTTAAATTGAAGCTATCTTTAAAAAGACCAAAAATACTCAATTGTTTAACTCTGCTGGTGGTCAAGCTTCTTTATAGCATTTGAGTACTTTAATATCAAAAGGGAAAGTTTATAAAATCAGAAGACAGTGATTCCAATCCATTTTCCTATCAATGTACAGGTATATCAACAGCTTTTCTGTTTCATTTTGTGCTTACAGTGTTTTGGAGAGCAATTGGTTCAGCTAGTTTGATGAATCATTATCAAGCCACAATCTATGGTGCTCAGTTCAGAAGATGACCCAGTGATGCAGCTAGTGGAGCTGTTCCCTCACATCAGCAACTCTGGTTCAGTCCTGAGGTCAGGCACTGCTGTGTGGAATTTGCACATTCTCCCTGTGACTACGCAGGTCTTGTCTGAGTGCTTCAGAGTCCTCCAACAGCTGAAAGACCTATGGGTTGGTTGGTTAATTGGGCTCTGTAAATTGCCCTAGTGTGTATGTGAGAGGAACAGATGAGAATGTGTAAACCAAGCCACATTTCCTTGTGGGTTGTCCATTCTGCCACCTTAGTATTATCTGAAATCCTATTTCCATATCTAGGGGTATCTACAGTAAAGTTAGAGCACAAAAAGGGCTCCCTAATTTCCCTCCCGTGTCAGCCTAACAGCTTAGTCAGATCTTTGCTGTGAGAAGAGATAATCGAAAAAAACCTGCCACCCAGGCTGCTCTCCGACGTTCAGAGGCCGTATCCTGAGTAGCACAGCCTGTGCACATTCCAATGTCAAAACTGAAATGGGTTGATTTTATTTATAATGTGGAATAATCTGTGTAACAGTATGACCTTTACATCATAGCAGATAGTTTGGCTGCTCGTGATCAAAAATAAATAATGAGAAGTGTTTTTATTTAGTAAATACTACAGGGTTGTGTGCACTGCCTTGTGTTATCTATAGAAAGAGAAGTTGTGTTGGGATATGATTTGTTGGGAAGTGGTTAGTTTCTGTCAACTCTTTGCTCTCACTGAACACCCGGGCTCAGAAATTCATCAGGACCTTTTTTCCAACTTTAAAAAGGTGTAAGAAATTTGCCTAATGCTCTTTTAAAAAGCTCTTAAAAATCCTGAAATTTTTTGCTGCTGGTTCCAAAGTAGTACTGAGGGAATAATTTATGTAACATCATCTTGTTTAAGGAAGCGTGAACTTTAATAGTTAAATTTCAGTTGTTTGTAAGGACTTTTTCTCACAGGCCTATTCTCAGGAAATTGGACTTAAAGGATTGGCTCACTATACAGCCAACACTTTGTAGCCATTTGGAAGTTTTGGCAAGGAAACTCCTTCCTACTGTCCATTACACTGCTGGCATTTAGGGCAGCAGTGAAGGTCCTCCACCTCTGGCATTGTTCAGGGTTTCCTTCATCATGTCAGTAGCTTGGCTTTCACTACTGTCAGTCATGCAAGTTTCAGGTAGAGACCCAGTAATACTATCACATTCAGATATCAAAGGATTCTGCATTGCTGTTTCCATAACAGTTTTATTTTACCAGTCAGGGTTGTTAACCCTGAGCTGAACTCCCAAACCAGGAGGTCCCGTGGAGCATTCTTAGTCTGATCTCTACCCTTTGATCTGTTTGCCATGAGCTACCAAAAACCAAAGCATAAAGCCTTGACTTCAGCCAACATAGCTCTCTGGGTCATTGAGGCACACAAGCCTCCAAATCCCACAACAAGTTTGTAGTCCTCTTGGACAGGCAAGGATGTTACATTGGGTGACAGAGAAATACGCACTGAGTTTAGGAGAATGGTGCACCATTGAGGAAGCTTCCTTATGCAGATAGCACCTACAGGAGAATGTTGTGCCGGGGAGTAGAGTCTTGTGAAGAGATGAATGTTGTCAATGAGTAGTTCCATCAGTATGGCTTTAAAATTATAGGGCACATTTTAGCATTTTTTTATGTTGGAAAGAGGCCAAGTGTTCAGTGAGAGCAGGGAGATGACAGAAAGTACACCCAACAAACCTTGTCCCAGCACACCTTGTCTCCCAGAAATACCAGGCAGTGAATGCCCCATCTGTTGATGTCCAGCGTAGTCACATGTAGCTTAAATCAGAAGTAGACTGTGTGGTTCTTGAGGGTATGGGTCGCTCTGAATTAGACTGTGTAGTGTATGAGCCTTTTCCTGAGGTTGTCAGAGATCACTGATGTGAGGGAGAGCTGTCCCGTAGAAAGGTGGCTCCCGCAGACATTGTTCCTGTAGTAGTTATTGATGTGAATCTGGGCTGGGAAGAGAAAAGTTTTTACTTTCAACTCCTTGATCAGATGTTGCCCTTCTATTTCTTTTTTCACTCATTTATTTTTTGAGGAACATGTAACCAAATGTCTTTTTGGAAGATTTATTCTGATATTTCTGTCTGTTTAGTTGTGAGGGAGGGCTGCCTACTCCACCTGGCTAGGTAATATGGGGTGGACGTGTATTGGTATTGTTTATTATTGTCAGTTTTGTTTGCATGCTATCCAGATCATGTCAAGTTGACATACTTCAACTTGCAGAATATAGTGCAGCAGCTACAGAGAAAGAGCAGTGCATGTAGCCAAATAAAATGCAGGGGCCACAGTGAGGTAAACTAGGAGATCAAGAATTCAACTTTAATGTACGAGACATTATTCAAAAAACTGACATCAATGATGCAGAACCCATCTGACTATGTTAGCTGCTTTCCAGAAGTGTAGACGGAGTCAATGGAGGCAAGGCTGGTTTGTGTCATGGACTAGGCTGCGCTCAGAACTCTCTGAAATTTTTTTTGGAGTCTTGGGTAGTGCAGTTGCTGTATCAAGTGGTGAAGCATCCAGAGAAGAGGCTTTTTAATGGTGCATCTGTAAAAGTTGGTAAGAGTCATTGGGAACATGCTGAATTTCCTTAGCTTTCTGAGGAATTAGAGGTTCAGATGACTAGGATGTTCACAATGTCTGGGATGGTCTACTTGAGGCTTGTTTACAACCAGAAAACAGTGAATTTTTCCTCACTGTGATGATAGGAGACATGTATTGTAGCCAAGTACAGCCTAAGCTTTCCTTGCTACTGAATGGTTATTCGTCAGTGACTGAACAGTGCCTGTAGCTATTAAAACCAAGCGGGTTCAGGATCACACCAGAATCATATTTATGACACCACAATTTACATAATTTGGATAAGCAGATGCTTGAGAAAATTGTGTTTGTGTGCATGAAAATCTCATACCACCAAATTTTTGTAATATCTTCCCAGAAAACTGTAAAATTGGTTAATGCCATACAAATGATATTTAGGTGTATAAGATGATGAGAGGCATTGACTGTGTGGATAGCCAGAGGCTTTTTTTCTAGGGCTAAAATGGCTAACATGAGGCATAGTTTTAAGGTGCTTGGAAGTAGATACACAGGGTATGTCAGAGGTAAGTTTTTCACACAGAGAGTGGTGAGTGTGTGGAATGGGCTGCCAGCGACGGTGGTAGAGGCAGGTACAATAGGGTCTTTTAAGAGACTCTTAGATAGGTACATGGAGCTTAGAAAAATAGAGGGCTATTCTGTAGGGAAATTCTAGGTAGATTCTAGAGTGGGTTACATGGTCGGCACAAGGGCCTGTAATGCCCTCTAGATTTCTATGTTCCTATGTTTTCTATGTTAATGCAATTGACTGCACATGGTTGCCTCTTCCAGTGTTGTACAAGCAGATTTAAGACCTGGAGTCTGTATATTCCCCTAGTTACCTGCAGATATTTTTACTGTCCTTATCTGCCTCTTAATGCATTCCTATAGACTGTGGATTCCCTTCAATTTGCTCAGTAAATGTTACTTAGGCAATAGTGTTTGGGTGGCACTTGGGGTTTGTGGTCTCAGTGCGAGTTTGGGTGACCTGGAAGTTGCCAAGATCAAGATTGTTTAATGTCATTTCCAGTGCGTAAGTGTAAAGGAGAATGAAATAATTGTTACTCCGGATCCGATGCAGCACAAAATATCACAATCAGATAAAGAACACAATAATTCTAAAAAACACTATAAATATAAATACATAAGATAGGTTAGATATATAGATTGATCATATGTCCATAAAGTGACGCTAGGCACAGGAGTGTCTGCCCGTAAGGATGACTGACAGGAAATGATACAGACGTGGTGATGGGGGACGTGGAGGTTTCCTGTACAGACCTTTAGAACTAAGCAGAGATTCTTTGAGTTTTCCTTCAATGTAGGCGTCCCCTGCTCATACACACTCCAGTTTATAGGATGTTTCAGCAGCCTATGAAAGCAGGTGGGTACACAGGAGAATGGGTGAGATTGGAAGGGGTACTTGATGGAGGGCCCATGCCAACCATCAACCACCCATTTACACTTAATCTACATAAATCCCATTTTATTTTACTCTGTCCACATTCTTATCAAATCCCCCAGATTCTTTTATTCCTAACAGAGGAAATTTACAGTGCCCAATTAATCCCCACTTGTCCTTTTGATGTCAGAGGATACGGTCACAGGGAGAACATACAAACTCCACCCAAGGTCAGAATTGAACTGGGATCACTGGAGCTTCAAGGCTGCAGTTCATCCAGCTGCCCCAAAATGCCACCACATTGGCTAGGAAGGAGATGATCCAGCAGGGAGTATGGTTAAGGCTAGCAGCTCTTGGATTCTGTATTGCTTGTTCTCTCTCAGCTGCCCGGTTAACACAGCTAACCTGAGGCACAGTAAAAGGAAGGAGCCTTATTATAGTATTTCAATAGCAGCCCACTTGCTACAAGGGGTTTGGTCACCTATCCCTCACTCTGTCTCCTTTAAGACCAGTATAGTAAAGGTTGAGCTCCTATTTCAGACTCTGCACTTTCACATGATGCTAGCCCACCCTCTTTAAGGTCAGGAAGAAATCAAGCCACAGAGTACCTTCACACTTGTACAGTGTCAGTGCTATTTACTGGCAGTCATGATAGCAACCCACACATCACTACAGTGGGATCCTCTATCACGTGTGTTTGAGGCAACACAGCCCAGTTTGGTAGGTGGGATCTGGAGAGTTGAATCCATTGGGTAATTTACAGAGACAGAATGGGTACAGTTGATAGGTTGAATGCACAATTTTGCCCAGGTTCAAGAACAGCTACTTTCCTTCAGCCATATGGTTCTTGAACCAATTGGCAAAACATTAATATGCAGACCACTTTGAACTAAAATTGACTTTTAGCTGTTCTAATTATAAATATTTATGTTAATGTTTTTTTTTGTGAATGCTCCTTATATGAGGTTAGGTGTTTATGATGCTGCTGCAAGTGAATTTTTCCTTGCATTTTTGGATATGACAATATACTCATCTTTGATTTTGACTTTGACTTTGACTGCCCCATGGCTTACTCAGACAAGAACAGCTGAACTCACTCTGCTCCTAGTGGCTGTCCTGTATGCCACTACTCCCATCCCACCTACCAAACGCTGAATTCCAACTGAAAATCCAAATACTGCTTCCTTTTGGAGATGGATGAATGTTATTTGTTAAGTATGTCTGTGGCATAATAAAGCAGAAATTCATAACTCCTGGTGAAATTATCAATATGATTGTGAGGAAGAAACATACTCTGGGCTCCTCAATAGTGGATCACCAATTAGCCTCTTCAAATGTTAATACCCCTTATGGGGTTATGCATTTAATAACTCTTCACAGCTGAGAATAATTCCACCCTTAGAATGGTGAAATGGACAAATAACTTATTATTTCCTTCATATTTCCACATACTCATCATCTCTTAACAGGAACAGCTTTGTAACTGAATTACATGCTCAATACAGTAAAATATCACAAGACACTCGATAGGTGTGTTATCATACCAAATATGACACCAAGGACTATGATTAAAAGCCTGGTCAGTGAGCCTGAGAGACAGAGAGTTTAAGGGGAGCTTAAGAAGGACTGGTGCTGGTGAAATGATAAAACTGGGAATGAACAGGAGTCCTCAGGTGCAGAGGCTAGAGATGTTAGAATAGAAGATAATGCAAGTAGGAAGGGCTGAGGCCCAGATATGATAATGGATACAAGGATGAGGAATTTGAACTTGATATATTGCTCAATTAGAATCCACTACAGACCAACAAGCAGAAGATTGATGAAAGAATATAGAACTTAGTGTAAATTCTGCATTTACTTAACTGTTCATGGTACAAGAGGAGATCCTAAGCTGACCATTACATTCAAACCTATATCAGAATAAGCTTTTAGTCCAGTTTTTACCTATTTTTTTCAGCTGAACATAGAACAAGGAACATAGGGATAGAAACGTAAACAGTACAACACAGGAACAGGCCCTTCAGCCCATGATGTCTGAACTAACATGATAGTTTAACCAAATCTCTTCTACTGCACTTGATCTATATCCCTCCAAGTACATGGGTCTAAAAGTGTTTTAAACACCACAATCAGGTCTAATTCCACCACTATCCTTGTCAGCCTATTCCTTTTATTAAAAAAAAAATTGACTTTCATTTATCTCTTAAACTTTCCCCCTCTTACCTTAACTGCATGTCCTCTACCATTTGACAGCCCCTCTCAGCTGAAAAGCATTCCACCCTCAGTAATGAGTTACTTGGGCTGATTTATTTCCCCTTGTTAACCCTGGAACATTGAGGTCAATTGTTGTTGATTCAGTAATGGATCCAGGAATGAAGACCTTCTGATCATGTGTGGCTCATCAAGTACCAGCTCGAGTGGTGCAGAGCTCCTGCTGTGTGATCTTACTGATGCTGAAGCAGGACGATGGTATTTTAAGCTGCTGGAATTAAAAAAAGGCAACTGGCCCAATTGAACTCATTGCAGTGTATATACCGCTACTGAGGGCTTTGTTACAGGGGTGCCGAACTCCTATGTACAACAGAGAGCAAGTGGTACGGTTAATTACTTTCTCACAGTGCCAATGACCTAGTTTCAATGCTGATTTTGGATGCTGTCTGTGTGGAGTTTGCACAATCTCCCTGTAACTATGTGTGTTACCCACTGTATTTTCATTTTCTCCTATTTTCCAAAATACCAGAGATGTGTAAGCTGAGAAGTACACTCAGCACTGTAAATTTCCCCTAGTGTAGTCGAGTGGCAATATTTTTGGGGGGTGGGGGGAGGTCAGTCTGTAATTGGGGGAGTTGATAATAACATGAAAATGGAATGAGATTGAATACTCAGAGGGGGCTTGTTTAGTCAGAGGGCCCGTGTCCATGGAGGAGAGATGAGAAAGGGAAACAAGTTGCAGTTGCAGTACTCATGAAATCTGTGAAATATTTATACTGAGTGAATTCAGCTTTCAGCTATAAGCCATTAGTAGTGAGGTGCTTGATTAATGTAACACAACCGAGTTTCTTGATATTTATTGCCTTGTGACAATAAAGATGTTTCAATACCATTCATGGCTTCTTGGAAAGTTCCTTGCAGTCAGCTGGTCTTATTTCTGTTACATACTCTATTGCATTGGTGGTTCTGATTGCTGACTTTCTGAAACTGTGGTAATGTGTGCACGTTCCTTGGAAGGCTTGCTTGGAGAATGAAGCATTGCCTGAGCTCACTCATGAAGGAGTGGTAGTAGTAGGAGTCAGTGGATCTACAAGTCAATTCCTGCAGAAGGCGGAAGAGGGAGGGCAATCATCAAAAATACTGATGGACATTCAGCAGGTAAAAAGTTAACATATAAAGGCAGCACATAATGTAGCCTCAGTGTTGGTGTAGTAATAATATATACAGGCTGAAGATTGGAAAGTAGCTGTAAGTATGTTAAACAGGACGTTATAGAGATTTCAGTTTTATTAGTTTTGGCACGGCCACCTCGAAAAGCAGCAAAGGGGGATACTGTGGGATTCATTCTCATTACCACATCTAGCTTTCTCCCAATGGAGCATAATATTATTCTGTGCACAGTCTGTGTGCAGGAACCACAGAAACCTCTATATCAGTCCCTATGGTTGTGAGACTTGGAACTGTGAGGCACTGTGTGAATAGATATACCAAAATGGAGATCACTCCCTGATTTGGAATACTTTATGTAACAGTTTCTTCCCCCAAGCTATCAGACTCCTCAATACCCAAAGCCTGGACTGACACCTTGCCCTACTGTCCTGTTTATTATTTATTGTAATGCCTGCACTGTTTTTGTGCACTTTATGCAGTCCAGTGGAGGTCTGTAGTCTAGTGTAGCTTTCTCTTTTTTTTTATTATGTAGTTCAGTCTAGTTTTTTGTACTGTGTCATGTAACACCATGATCCTGAAAAATGTTGTCTCATTTTTACTATGCACTGTACCAGCAGTTATGGTTGGAAAGACAATAAAAGTTGACTTGACTTGACTTTATCAGGGTCTTTGTGAGATTGTGGAGCAATTTTGTACTGTCTTCTGTTAGGGGAGTCTCTCAATGTCAGCGCCCCAAAATTAAACCAATCATGCCATTGCTTATTCACATGATCCCTCTTAGTTCTCACCCTTCCTTCTGTAACCATATTGGCTTTGATGATTGTTCCATATTGTTACCTTCTCAGTTTTCCTCACCTTCTTTTCTACACTGTTCTCACTTTTTGAATAATTATCTTGGAACTTCAGTCGAAGAAAGTAAAGTAATAGTGTCATTTTTATAGCCGTGCTGCATTATGTATGCCAATCCTTGGCCATTTTTTGGGTTGGGAGTGGATGGTTTCCATTGCAGTCTGGGTGAAAGTGGAGACAAGGTAATTAAGCAAAATAGAGGGATAATACAAAGGTTTATGCATGCTTGTATTTGTTTCAGAATGGCTTTTATGGGATGCAATTTCCATATTCTGTAAGGGAGCAGCATGCAATTTCAACAATGCATGCAGCAGTGTTAAAATTTGTTCCAACTTGTATGTGTAATTCAATATACAACTGTAATCCCTTCCATGGCCTTTTGAGGTATATGGGAGTGCTTATCAATTCAGCCCACTGGTCACCCCAAAACTTAAGCAAGGACATTGAGGTGACTGTGGAGGAATGCTGCTGAGTGGCACATCCCAGACTGCAGGAGTACGTGCTGAGGGATGCACTGAAGCTTGGTGCAGCCACTGGAAGGGCTCGGAGGCAAAGGACCACAGTGTAGGATTCTTTTCCCATTGGAGATCGAGGGGCTAGGTGGGGGGAGGAAGCCCCTCACTATCCTAATAGTATACCACTGCAGAGAGCCACACAAGTGTCAGCAGTGTTAGTGATGTGTATGAATGTAATAGAACATTGACTATGACTGTGAATGTAAAGAATGAAAAGGCATTGAAAGGTCTATTGAAAATACTTTCATTATAAATAAAGTTGATTTTGTTAGAAAAATATGAGAGTGCTTTGACATTCATGGTAAAACAAAAATTTTGTGATATTCTTGTTAAAACTTAAGCTGATTTTAATGGTGTTGTTACATATTGTGATTGTAAATGACAGTTAATTTTAAAATAACAATAAGGAAAATGCTAAAGTGGAGCCTTGCTCTATAATGATGTGTGGAGAGCAGAGTCAAGAGATACATTTTAGGGGATGTGGTTACATTTTGGGAATAACAGATGGAACAGAGAGAGCCACAAAGGTCTAATCTTATCAGACGGATTCTTCTTCCACCATCTGGATAATCTGTGCACATTTCAAGCCATATAACAGATTCCACTTAGGCCAAGATTAGTGTTGGAAATTTTCCACTTCATTTTTTTTATCTTCCTGTTTAATATTTTATAAACACAGATTAGCCTTTCATAAATTGGTATTAGGACATCAAGTTACTTAAATGAGAGAAAAGTGAAAGGAAAGATCGGAGGGTTTGATAAAATTGTTATGCTCCTCAACAAAAGTGGACATGAATATTCTGAGGCAAATTGATCATATCTTGGTTGATCAATTTGCATTTTATTTTTGCTTTCTGCTTTGGATGAAACTTGAAGTCACTGAGCCATACAGCTTGGGAATAGGCCATCCAGCCCATCACCATGGTGATAATAATACATTACTCCTAATTATGTTATTCTCCCCACATTAAGCCTACTTACACCAATGGCACAGTAATGCTGTCATTTTACCCACATTATCCCGAGTCTTTACTTTGTCTTCTTTGCTGAGGAAGACACTGATTCTTGGTTCTCAAGTGAGTGGTTACTCTCCATATGAGAGTTTGGGCAGGAAGTGTTGGCAGTCCACTGAAACATGGAAGGGCATCTCCAATCCTCTTACTGCCATACTTTCCTGGCCAGATAACAACTTCCTAAATACTTTCTGCGCATGAAATTTCCACCTTGCAATAGATAAATAAAGGGTTTATTGCAGCAGTTACATGTTTACTGCCAACATCTAGTTAAACTCCTGGATTAAGTCATAACTTAGAGACAAGACAGATAGCATCCAGCAACCATTCCAAACTCCTGGAATGATTAGACTTGCCAATGGATGTTGCTGAACTCATTGAATGTGATTTCTAATTTGTATAGATTGGTCAAAAATATTTGACCCAGCAGCTGACTCGGGCTTGTTGTGCTGGTGCTGAAGGGTGTGTTGTTAATCCCTGGTAGGGAGATTACACCACCATGTCTTCCTTTTCTGTAAAAGCCCCTCACAACTGTGCTATTCAGGGACAATTGCCCAATGAATCATGGGCACAGCACAGGTTTGATGCTGTGAGCGTGTTTCTTCTGGTAAGAAGTTTAGAGATAAGAGTCCTTGACTCAGTAAGGGAAGGAGGTATGTTTTCTGAAGCCTGAACTGAGGAGGAATTTCTTTTTTTAAAGGATTATGAATCCTTGGAATTCTCTGTCACAGAGAACTCTGGATCCAGAATCATTATATTCAAGGCTGAGGTAGATTTTTGGACAGAAAGAAGAAAGATCTTGGAATCAGGTGGTAAGGAGCACATTGAATAATGGGCCAGGCTTCAGGAGCCACCAGGCCTATTCCAGATCCTTTTTCTCAGTTATGTCAGAATCAGGTTTATCACTGGCTGATAGTGAGGTAGTGTTCATGGGTTCATTGTCCATTCAGAAATCTGATGGTGGAGGAGAAAGAAGCTGTTCTTGAAATATTGAATGTGTGTCTTCAGGCTCCTGCACCTCCTTCTTGATGGTAGCAATGATGAGCCTCTTGGCTGATGAGGGTCCTTAATGAAGGATACTGCCAAAAATTTTCAAGCCATCATCTTTTGAAGGTGGTATGATTATCACCCATTTGAAGCAGCTAGGAACCTCCAATTTCAGTAGTGAAAGATTGAAGATGTACTTGAACATTCCTGCCAGTTCATTGGCACAGGTTTTTAATGCTCTACTAGATGCCTTTTGAGGATTCTTGATCTTGAGAGATGTTCTGATGCCAGCCTCTGAGACAGTGGTCACAGGGTCACCAGATGCTGCAGGGATTTGCACAGGTGTAGTTTTATTTTTCCTTTCAATGTGTGTATAAAAGGCACTGAGCTCATCTGGGAGTGAAATATCACAACTATTCAGGATGTTAGGTTTCAACTTGTAGGAAGTAATGGCCTGTAAATCCTGCCATAACTGATGCACTTTTGATTCCGTCTCTAACTTCAATTGGAATTGTTTTTTTTCCACCCTTAAAGTAGCCTTCCATAGATTGTATCTGGACTTGTTGAAAAGTTCTGGTCTTGAATGCCACAGATCTAGCCCTCAGTAGAGTATGAATCTCCACAGCTTTTGGTTTGGGTATTCTATTATGTTCTCAAAGGCACACACTCATCTACACAGGCTTTGATGAAATCAATGTCAGCTGTAGCATATTCATTCATTCATATTGTATCTCTGAATATTGTCCAGTCTACCAACTCAAAGCAGTTCTGTAAGTACTCCTCCATCTCGTTGACCGTGCTCTCTTGGTCTTCACCACTGGAGTTACGGTCTTCAGTCTCTGACTATCTGCTGGGAGTAGAAGTAGAGCCAGGTGATTGGACTTTACAAAGTATGGGCATGTGATGGCATGGTAATTGTTCTTGATAGTGATATTACGGTGGTCAAGTGTGTTGGCTTCTCTGGTTCCAAAGGCGGTAGTTGTTCAGAGATTCTTCAAGCTGCCCTGGTTGAAATCCCCCACAAGGAGTGCTATTTTGTGCCTGCTGATTACGGTGCTCAGCTCCTCTAGGGCCTGGGACACATTGTCCTGAGGTGGACTGCATCGATGATAATGACAGAAAATACCTTCAGCAGGTAAAATGGAGGTTCAGAATGGTGGGCATGAGCCACGTTTTCATAAAGCAGAGTACACAGCAGTCCCTGATGTCCCTCTAGTACTGCAATCTTACTCTGAGGTCTTCAGTTTTATTTTCCAGAGACTGTACATTCACTAGCCAGATAGTTGGAAGTGTGGGTCTAAAACTGTGTTTCAATTGTACCTTTATGAAATTAGCTTCTGTTTTCATAAAGGGGCTCTGTACTCACCATCCAGTGGCTGCTGATATCACTAGATTTAAGTATTGATAGATTTTTAAAAAATGGCTTAAAATTATGTTTCTGAAGCACGCATGGCTGTGTCTGGATTTCAGCTGTGGTAGTCCTAAATGGGAATACTTGATGATTCATATCGCAGCTGCACGCAAAGAGTCAACATTTATTTGTGCCACCTTTATGTGTGGGGATGAATCAGGAGTGGACGCTTGTGTATTGAAACTGCAACTGGAGCCAGCTTGATGGAGTATAATGGATTAAGTGTGCATTGTTGGTATATAGGCTTTACCTAGAATAGTATCAAAATCTCGACAGATTCAGGGCATAAGAAACCAGAACAAGGTGCCGAATCGGCCCATCATCACCCATGCAGTTCCTTGTAGAGAATGAATGCAGACTCCTTGCTTGTTCCTTGTAGTTGTATAGTCTACATTTCCGTTGCCTTGGGAAAGTGGCAATATAATCAATAACCACTCCTACTCCAGTTATTCCCTCTTCTCCCCCTTTCCATTGGGGAGAAGATATACAAGTTTGAGAATACATACCCACCAGACTCGGGGACAGATTCTACCCCATTGTTATGAGAGTCTTGGAGGGACCTCTTATACTTTTGATCCCAATCTATCTTGTTAAGGCACTTCTTCTGAAAGTGTAGCATTATATTCTGTGTTCTGTTATTGGTTTTACTTTTGTACTACCTCGATGTATGGACTGATGTTACTGGATGACGATACAAACAAGCACTGTATGCTGGTATACGTGACAATAGTAAACCAATTTCCACATTGAGAAAGAGCATGAGTTTCCCATGAGATTTCTGCCTGCTAAGTTCAGCAGGAGAGAAACAGGATTAACTTTTCAGGTCAGAGATTTTGCATCAGCACCTGTAATGATAACTCTTTGTATCTTCAGAGGTGCTGCTTGACTTGCTGAATATTTCCAGAAGTCTTTGCTTCCAGGATGTACGTAGGACAGAACTGTCTCAGTGCTGTGTGATGATTGTATTGATCTTAGCCTGGGGTATTGCCCATGATTGTCAGTTCCAGATCTAGTACCCCAGCCTGTGAGTATTCTTCATACACCTCCCCATTGTGGTGGAAGTCTTTTGTGCCTGGAGGTCTGGTTGCACCAGAGATGCACTTGCAGTTGACAGCCCATGAAGGAGGTGCATGAAGAACATTCAGAGGATAGGGCACCAGAACTGGGACCACACCTCAGAAAGAAACAGCATTAGCACCAGATGGAGAAGAGTATTAGGAGAAAAATGACAAACAGATTGAAGCATGGGTATTATTATCCACTGAGGGAGTCTCACCTCATATTAGTTATTCAGTTTAATGTCGTCCAATAGTTGAATTGCTCCATTCTGTTGAAGGATTATTGGTTGGTTTGAGTGTGTTTAAAACCATTAATATCAAGTATAACAATTAGCCTTACATTTACTAATTTAAAAAAGGCCCCTAATAAAATAGAATAATTAATATTTACACAGCTGATCCTTCCTGATTAGGACCAGATGTGGGTCGAAGAGCTGCAGCTGTCAGCTTCGGTCTCCATTGGTCAGTGGTCACTTCTATCACTTCTCAGCTAGCCTCTTTATTCCATCCCACGTTATCTGCATCATTCTACACCACAGAATGCCATACCATTCCACCCTGGTCTATTCCATGCCATCTCACACTACTCCCTTCTCCCCCTGCTCACTCCACATGATCAAATCCCTTATATTACCATGTCACCTCTCCCAGCTTTGTGCTTTGTCACACCAAATGTCAACCAAGCAGGCACCACCCTATTTAGCATCAATTCCTTCTGTTCTCACCTTCCTCTAAAGCTTGATGTAAATCCAAATCTTTCTTTCTTTCTTGAAACAAAAGACCTCAATCACTCAACTTGTAGCAAATCACAAACATAAGAAAATCTGCAGATCCTGGAACTCCAAAGCAACACACACAAAATGCTGGAGGGACTCAGCAGGCCAAGCAGCACCTATGGGGAAGAGTTAATAGTCAACGTTTCAGGTTGAGATTTTTCTTCAGGACTGGGAAGGAAGGGGGAAGGTGCCTGAGTAAAAAGTTGGTGGGGGGAGGGGAAAGAGGCTAGTCGAAGGTGATATGTGAAGCACGGTGGGTGGGAATGGTCAAGGGCAGGAGAAGGAAGAATCTGATAGGAGAGAGTAGACAATAGGAGAAAAAGAAGGAGGAGGGGACACAAAGGCCAGTAACAAGCAGGGGAGAAGAAGCGGAAAGTCAGAGTGGGGAATGGGGGGTGGGGAAGGAGAATTTGTTCACTGGAAGGAGAAATCGATATTCGTGCCATCAGGTTGGAGGGTACCCAGTGGGACTGTGAGGTACTGCTCCTTTACTCTGGGGGTGATCACATCTTGACACAAGAGAAGGCCACGGATTGATGTGTTAGAACAGGAATGGCAATGGAAATTAAAATGTCTGGCCACTGGGAAGTCATGTCTGTGGTGAATGGAGCAGAGTTGCTTGATGAAGCAGTTCCCTGATTTATGTCGGGTCTCACCAATGTAGAGGAGGCCGCATCAGGAGGACCAGAGGCGGTGATTAGCTGAACTGTACTGAGAAGGAAGAACATTTCAGTATGGTCATCACAGTCAATATCCTTTTGGAGAGGGTTAAAATATGGGCTGAATGGCCTCTTTCTTTGCCCTACATCTCATGACTTCATATTGAGTGACTGTGACTATAGACATTCAATATGTCTATGACTATTTATTAACTTTGGGTTTGTAACGGGTTAGTAAGTTGTGGGCATGCTATGTTGGCACTGTAAGTTTGGCGACACTTGTGAGATGCCTCCAGCATAACTTTGGGCTATATTGCTCATTGAGGAAACATGACACATTTCATTATATGTTTCGATGTACACATCACACGATAAATAAAGCTAATCTTCCACCATCCTGAAAATCCTTTGATACAATGCAATAGAGAGTTGATTGTTGGCTGTGTTAACTATTGTCAGAAAAGTGTATGGCAGGTTAAGTTTCATTGAAAGGACATTGAAGTAAGAACGTAAGGAAGCCTTGATTCATCTAACTCTCCTATTGGTGAGAGCATATCTGGAGAACCATATTCACTTGTGCTTACTTTACCTAAAGAGGGCTATACTTTCCATTAGTGAAGTGGGGAGGGGGTGTAGCAAAGGGTTGCTAAATTTACTGGTGGTTGTCATGTGAGGAGAGATACAATAAAACAGAAACATATTTTCAAGAGTTTGAAGTATTTTATTAAAATATCTAATATAGAGAGAGCTGCAGAAAACTTATCAGCGAATGGGGCTGGGTAGGTGAGAGAGACAGTGAGGGGTGTGGGGTTATATAAAGAGAGATCTCGGGATGAGGCACATGCATGGGTACTTTCATATTTCTCTCTCCCACAGCCCTCAGTAACCCATACAGTATCAGAATCAGGTTTACTATCACCGGCATGTGACATGAAATTTGTTAACTTAGCAGCAGCAGTTCAATGCAATACATAATCTAGCAGAGAGAGAGAGAAAAAACATAAATAAAATAAAACATAATAATAATAAATTAACAAGTAAATCACTTACGGATACTGAATAGATTTTAAAAAAGTGCAAGAACAGAAACACTGTATATTAAAAAAAAAGTGAGGTGGTGTCCAAAGCTTCAATGTCCATTTAGGAATCGGATGGCAGAGGGGAAGAAGCTGTTCCTGAATCACTGAGTGTGTGCCTTCAGGCTTCTGTACCTCCTACGTGATGGTAACAGTGAGAAAAGGACATGCCCTGGGTGCTGGCGGTCCTTAATAATGGATGCTGCCTTTCTGAGACACCGCTCCCTGAAGATGTACTGGGTACTTTGTAGGCTAGTACCCAAGATGGAGCTGACTAGATTTACAACCTCTGCAGCTTCTTCTGGTCCTGTGCAGTAGTCCCTCCATACCAGACAGTGATGCAATCTGTCAGTGGAGACTCCAACCCTACCTGGAATTTCACTGAGCGCAGAGGCCATTCACTCCACAATTGCTGACCCATGTCCCAGCTGTCTGAGTGGTAGAAATCAACCACACATGCAAAGGCTGGGAATCAGAATAAGATCATCATCGACTTACATCACGGAAAATTTGTTGTTTTGCAGCAACAGTACAGTGCAGACATAAAATTACCATAAATTACCAAACTATTTAAAATAGTGCAAATAAAGGAATGATGACAGAGGGGAAGGAGTTATTTCTGAACCGTGAAGTGTTAGTCTTCTGGCTCCTATACCTCATTCCCAATGGTAGTACGAAAAGAGGACAAGTCCAGGATGGTGAGGAACTTCAGTGATGGTTGCCCCTCTTGAAGATGTCACCGGAGGTGGGGAGGGTTGTGCCCATGATGGAGCTGGCTGAGCCTACAACCTGCTGCATCTTCTAGTGATGCTGTGCATTGGAGCCTCCAAACGGGACTCTACAGAGAATGTTCTCCACTGTGTATTTCTAGAAATTTGTAACAGCCAACACCTAGAAAATTGGAAGGCCAGTTACAGGGTGTGTACCTCTCCTGAGTTGCCCAGCTTTTGACAGAATTGTTGTTAAACTGTCAGCAGCTGTGGCCAAGGGTGGTAGTTCACACTGTTTTTACCACCTGCTTAGTCTTTAACACATGGGCATTGCAGCTTTCTCAACTCCAGTCCAATCTCAGAGCATTCTTGCCTGTTTCACTTCCCCCCCCCCCCCCCACCCCATCACTCGTTCTTCGCAATTTTACCTAAATTGTTTCATGGTATAAGTCTTTATCTCTGTGTGGAGATGGCCTCTACACTCCCAACCAAACAGGTACAGTTAGCTTTCAAGCCATCTTTCAGTGCTGAACAGGTCAAAAGTTCACTCTCTTACCCTGTGCTTTCCCCTGTCCTTTTAATGGCTATATTCTGAGCCAAGTCTTCCTCTCTCACCTGCGAACAGCGCTAAATTGAGTTTTTATATTCATCAATGTAATATTTTAAATTATTGACTGTGTGTCAAGGTTTTTTTATGGGTGACTGGATCGGAGAGCACACTTAAATGGAGTCTTTCAGCAAAATTATGAAGAAGTGTACAGTACTTTGGTGATTTTTTTTGCTCTGTCCCTCACCGTTCCATCTGCAACAGCTTCTAATATTTCAGGCAAACTGTTAATATGATTGCTGGACCGATCAATCTGCAAAAGGACCTGCATTTTGGCAGAAGCCTTTTGCAATGCTCTACAGAGTCATGCAGCCAATAGAGTACTGTTGAAGTGCGGTCACTATTTCAATATAGCTTGTGTATCAATGTATTTGTACACAGCAAGCTTCATAAACAGCAGTGCAGTAACAACCACCAGAAAGACTTATTACTTTTGTTCTTTAAAATCTTGTCCATGGGCTCTTTTTATGTTTATCTGAGAAACATGTATCTTCTTGGCTTTGACATATGAAGAAAAGAATTAGGACTTGGTCCTTTAAGCCTGTTCCACTATTCATCCTGATCATGCCTGATCATCTGCCTCAGCACCATTTTCTTGCACTATCCTATCCTTTGATTCCTTTGACATTCAGTGTCTCTTTTGACAAAGTCACTGAAACTCCATCAGTTTCTGGGGTAGAAAATGCCAAAAACATGTCACACTTTGGGGTAAGAAATTTTTTCGTATCCAAGTCACTTCATCATAAAGAGAACACCTCCAACATCGGAGCTATCCTCAGTCATGCATAGGAGTTTCAGCCTTAGTGTCTGAAATGTAATTTAAATGCATAGTTCTTATGATTCAGAGACAAGAGGATCACCAACAAATCCTGGACTTAAACTATTTTCCCTTTTCCTCAACTACCTTCCTCACCTTGAAGACATTGCAGTCAAATACAGAAAGCACTGGAAGTCTGCACCACGGCAGTCAGGGAAGTGAGAACTCTTTCCAAGAGGTTCAGCTGAGCCAGTGACCAAGCTGTTTCAGATGTTGACTGACTTATGTATTCTTTCAAGCAAGTTCTGAATATATTGTGAATGGAATACTCACCTGTTCTTTAAACTATCCTTGACATTTTCTACTGCAAACAGACTGAACTCCTCAACTTGCCTACTCTACAGATAACTATCCTCCACCTGTATCCTGAGATCTCTTAAAGCATTCTTGTAATTGATCCCAGGAATGAAAGGGTTAATGTATGAGGAACATTTTTTAGCTCTGGGCTGTTACTCACTGGACTTTAGATTAATGAGAGGAGATCTAATGGAAACCTTTTAAACATTGAAAGTCCTAGAAACACTGGATGTGGAAAGGATATTTCCAACAGAGGGCACAGCCTCAGAGTACAAGGATATCCCTTTAGAACAGAATGAGGAGGGAATTTCTTTAGCCAGAGGGTGATGAATTCATTGTCCCAGATGGCTGTGGAGGCTAAGTTATTGGGCACATATAAAGTGGAGGTTGATAGGTTCTTGATTGGTCAGGGTGTCAATATTATGGGGAGAAGTCAAGAGAATGGGATTGAGGAAAAATAAATTATCCATGTCTGAATGGTAAAGGAAACCCAATTGGCTGAATGGCCTAATTTTGCTCTTATGTCTAAATGTGTAATGGTATAATCTGTGCACCCTGTCCAAAGGTTAAGTTTTCTTCTTGTGAAAGGACTTACAGAGTCATAGTGCAGTATGACTTGGATAAAGAGCCTTCAGTACAACCATTCCGTGCCGTCCATATTGCCCAACCAGTTAGCCCCAATTTTCAGCATTTGGCTTGTATCTGCCCAAGTCCCACTCCTTCCATGAAATGACCTAGATGTTTCTTAAATGATATTATTGCCTATGTCCTCACCTCTTCCTTTGGCAACTCATTCCATATACTCACCACCTTATGCATGAAAGAGTTGCTTCTCAGGTCCCTTTTAAATATTTCATCTCTCACCCTGAACCCATGTCCCCTGGTTTAGGATTCCCCTCCCCTGGGGAAAAGACTGTTATCATCCACCTTCTCTATGCCTGTCATAATTTTAAATGCTTCTATAAGACTGCCCTTCATTCTCCTACATTCCAATCTCTGCCTATAACTCAGGTCCTCTAGTCCTGACTTCTGGCCATTTTGGGGTGTGATCTCATCTCACCTTGAGCATTTATAAAACAGTCCAGGGTATTCATTTTAGAGGTGCTTTCCCATGAAGAGTTGTATCTTTACTGAGGCACTTAACACAGCCAATATCTGTAGAACTACTTCCCAGAGAGCACCAGTGTCAGTGAGGTAGGGCAGGGCAAACTGGCAACCAGAATAATAAAGCCCGATTAATGCAACAGAGTCTCAGATTCCTGGAAAATGTGCTGACTAGCTCAAGGCGAGAGTCTCTAATCTGATATAGTTGCCTTCATCCTGACGTTGGTAGTGAATCGCTTCTCCTCTCACAGCTACCTTGCTCCTTTACAACATCTGTTTCCAGTTAATGTTTGGTGCAGGTGTATTCCTATCTATGGACAGCATGAGGTTAAAAAGTTTTCAATGATTGATCCATGCTGATGCATGATATTGGATATATAGTGTGTTCTCTGGGCGGTGGTGGTCCATCCATTGTATCATCCCTTCCCCTCACCCACCTCCTCCCTCATTTCCGTTCCTTGTGCAGGAACATTGGGATTGTAGTAATTAGACTCTGATTTACAGAAATGGCATGAGGATATGAAGCCAAAGTTCAATACCCCAAAATAAAATTTAAACCAATTAATCTGTTAGATTTTTATCACTGCTCCATGTTTTCCCAGCAATTCCCTCAGTGCCTGGCCTTTGATTGATTCAGATCAGTTTTGCAAGAGTTCTGATTGTCTGCCCAGTGCTTCAAACCTTGAGATGACATTTACACCACACTCATAAAACAATCAAATTTGCAAAGCTTTTAAACAACTGGGGCATAGTTATATTTAATAAAAGCCTGTCTATAATAACCTGAATTAGCATTTTATGCCATGTAATACCTCTGAGAATGCAGGATTTTATGGAGTCATGTATTGTTGAGCCCATCTTTCCAATAGGTAGGATTATATACTGACTGTCTGCTGGTTAACCCTTCTTTTTCTGGAATACTTCATATGAACTGAAATCAATATAATTGTTCCATTTCTATATGAGCAATCCAGCCTCAAATATATTTCATCTTTCACGGCAATTGCAGCCTTTACGTGTAAAACGTGATTGGTCAGAACATTTTAACCGATTTTGCATCACTTAGGGCCACCCCATTATAGGAAGGATATGGAGTCTTTGAAAGAGTGCAGGAGGGTGCCTGGGTTAAAGGACATGTGCTCTAAGGAAAGGTTGGACAAGCTTGGGCTGTGTTATCTGGAGTGATGGAGCCTGAGGTGAGGGCCAGTTAGAAGCATGTAAGGTTACGAGAGGCAAAGATAGAATAAATAGCTGCTATATTTTTCCCAGGTTTGAAATTTCTAATAAAAGTTAGGTGAGAGGGGTTAAGTTCAAAGTAGCTGGTTTTTTTTTACACAGTGCCTGGAATGAGTACTGGGAGTGGCTGTGGATTCAAATACAACAGAGACATTTAAAAAGCTCTTAGATTAGGACATGAATATACAGAGAATAGAAGGATATAGGCTTGTGTAGGCAAAAGAGATTAGTTAGGCACTTAGCTACTAGTTTAATCATTTTAATTCAGCACAACATTGTGGAATAAAGATCATGTTCCTGTGCTGTACTGTTTAGTTTCCATTGGTTCTTTCAATAACCTGGTGCAGAAGTGCAGACTTATATCAAGAGAAGTGACTGAGACCACAAGATGTAGCAAGGGCTCAGGAATCACAGCTGTGGTATTGTTGTCAGTCCTGATGCAGGATTATATATATATATATACACTCACTGAAGGAATGTGGGCTTTGAGATTGAGCCAGCATTTAGTTTCCTTGTTTTGCCTTTGAGAAGATAGTGGTGAGCTGCCTTCTTGAGGTGTGGGTGCACCCACAATGCTGTTAAGGAGAGAGTTCTAATGTTTTGACCCAGTAACGGTGAAGGAGTGCCATGGTCCGTTCCGATATCCTGGTGTCACAATTCACCCAAAACTCAGTTGGACCAGCTACATATGGTTACAAATGTAGACTAGAGGCAAGGTATCCTGTGATGAGTGACTCCCTCCTAACTCTACCCTCCATCATCTTTAAGTCTCAAGTTAGGAGGCTGGAGATTTCTTCTTTTGCATGCCAGACGAGTGCAGCTTCAACGTCTCTAAAGAAGCTCAACATGAGCTAGGACAAAGTAGCACCACTTGGCTGACATCTAATCTACCGCCCTAAACATTCATTTCTTTCACCACCTTACTGCCTAAACTCTGCCTAAAGAAGGGCAGCATTTTCAAACAGACACCACCACTTGCGGTTTCATTTCCTAGATGCACTTCTTTCTGACTTGGAAATATATCTTCTCCATCTTCCTTACTGGGTCCAAAATCCTGGAATTCCCTACCCAAAAACTAGAAGGACTGCAGTGGATCAAGAAAGTCGCTTGTCAGCACCTTCTTAAGGACAGTTGAGTGTAACGTGCTCTTCAGGCAAATTAACCCAGGTATGGAGTAAACTTGAGAGTTGAAGGTAGAAAGTAACATTGAGGATTTATTTGAAGAATGTAACAGATGAGTAATAAATGACTCAGAGTGTACTCGCTTGAGAGGGCCAGAGTACACAGAGCATTAATTCAATCAGAATGCAAATTCAGGACTCAGCGATGAATGCTAGTCTTGACAAACTTCAGTAGTGCATATAGTATGGGAACCTCGTGCGTATCAAAATCAAGATTCAATAAACTCATAACAGGATGCATGAGAAACCCACATTCAAATAAATAAATGGCACAAAAAATGCAAGGAAAACAACGACGGAACTAGTCACTTAACAAGTTCTAGTTAAACAAGTCAATGAGTTAGTGAGTCAAAACACAGTGGCCTGATACTCTCTGATGCCCTGCATTGGTCTGAAGAGTTAACGGCAGTTGGGACACTGTTCCCTCCAAGCTATATGGCTGTGCAGCAACTGAAATGTTCCCGTGGACATAGCTTTTGTTGCTGTGCAGCTGGAATTGTCTTTTATATGTTAATATAAAGTGCTGCACTGTTTTCAGACAGCGTAAAAATTTCCTTCTCAGAGCAATGGTTGGTTCACTCAGCTGTAAAAAATATTAGAGGGAAGGTTGGTAGGGGATGATAGTTTTGCCAATGATTCTTTTTAAGTTCCCGTAAAACAAATCTAAAAGGATACTATGCTAATTCCAATGACACTCCCAGTACATTAGCTGCAAAGAGAAAAAGGTTTTTCCAATGAACAAAGACATTTGCCTTTGAATTACCATTTCACTGTATTCAATAATTTATATGTTAGATATTTGAATTTAATTAACTGGAAAGAGTATGGTGTCTCCATTAGATAAATGGCTTCACCGGATGTGATAAAATTGGCCACCATCTTGGCACATTGCCCAAATATGAAGTTGTAAGAAATCAAAATCAAAGTGGCATGAAAAGCAGGTGGCTGATCAATGGTGTCAGCTTTCACAACTAGCTTAGGTTTATCTACTGTATATCATGTCCACTCCAAAGTTTGTACTTCTCAGAAAAAGCTGATTGTCATCTGGGCATTTTTGCAGGGTTCACGTTTATTGAAAATCAGTCTATTCACGTGTAAGTTTCCTCAACCCTTTGTGAGGTGATGTTGTGGCATAGTTAAGTTAGAATTATGGTCTTCGGTTCACTGACACTAACTTACTGTGTAAACAAGCCCTTGTTCCAGGAAGTAAACAATCTGTAGATCCATATGGGTGTGTGACTCTGATCCAATCATTGGAACAAGAGAGCTGGTGGGGAGTGGATGTGATGTGAGCAAATGATTTGAAGACTCAGAAGTGTAAAGGCTGGCATATTGGAAAGATCAAGGCTTGCAATCCAGATGGAAGAGCAAACACACAAAGAAATCCAGATGATTGAAATCTGAAATAAAAGAGAAAATGTTGGAAACACTCAGCAGGTCAGGCAGCATCAGTAGAAAGAGAAATAGAGTGAAGATTTCAGGTCAGGGACATTTAATCTAATCTGAACTTCTAACAAATGATCTCAGACTGGAAGTGTTGACTGTTTCTTCCTGCACAGATGCTATGTGGCCTGCTGAATGTTTCCACTATTTTATGTTTTATTATAGTACAGTGGACACAATAGTCTGTGGAATGAAACTGTGGAATATAACTGTGAACAGAAAGCTGGTTTTGCACTTCCTTTTTGATCTGAAGTGTTTGTTTTGGCCACCCTTGATCACTTGTCCCTTGCCAGGGTACAATTGCTCTCAGGAGACACGAGCATCTGTAGATGCTGGAATGGACCATGTCCCTGTGTGTGCCATCTCTCCAGTGAGAAGCCCTGTATTGCAATCAGAAGGAATTCAGCAGGTCAGGTGGCATCCATGGAAGGAATATTTCAGGACAAGACCATTCTTGTGTCTCATTACCTGACTTGCTACCAAACGAATTCTAAATCCCATCGCAATTTCCATCCATCTGTGTAGCCTCAAATACCACTGCAAGACTGCATAGAGAGTGCTAAAACTGAAAGCCAAAATTTCTCACTCACTTTTCACACACTTTCCCCTCTCACTCCAGGCTCCCTTCTAATTATTGCTCATAGCCCCCCACTCCCACCTCCCCAACCATAGTGTTTAACAGCTTTCCATACTGTTGTCTTCCCTGTGTTTGACTGCAGACTGATACATTTTACCCCTTCGAAAATTAAGGAAGCTTTTCTGAATCATATTTCAGATTGGTTTTACGTCCAATAAAGCAAACATCCTTAAGAATGAAATTGCATATTTGCATTAATAGATATGTATTATTTATTTGATTTGCAATGAAGGGCAGAATTTTATCTCAGCTTTCTGACGGAATTTCCTTCCACTGATTATGGAATGAATGTTAATTCATGACTATTGTTTGGTAAGGTTTAAGCATTTAAATCTTCTGCCTCAAATACAGAGAGTTACTAAAGCACCAGAACTGAACCCAGTAGGATTCCTTACATCATTAGAGTGTTGCACATTTTCATGAACATTGGTTTACAAATTGGTGAAAACTCTCAGACATTTTCCCCCTTAATTCTTGACTTTATTTCTTTCCATTTTTTTTGCTTTCAACAGCCACACCTTGCATCAAAGCCATCAGTCCCAGTGAAGGTTGGACCACTGGAGGGGCTACCGTTATCATTATCGGAGATAATTTCTTTGATGGATTACAAGTCATATTTGGCACCATGCTGGTCTGGAGTGAGGTACGTGAAGGAAGTGCATGCACTGATAATTTAACAATAATCATTGATCTTGATATACAGATTATTTGTTTCCATTTTCCACTCTCCCTTTCTCTCTTCCCATTTGCTTCTCCCTTTCTCTTTTTCTCACTGCCTCACTCGGTTTCTCTTTCTCCCTCACACTCATCCTTTCTAGCTCAGCACACTCCCTCACCCTCCCTCACTTTCTCTCACCCTCCCTGCTTCGTAGTTGTTTCCACACTCTGCTTTTTGTTAACCTCCTGAGCCTTGTCAATTATTTTCTGGAAATTAGCAGAAAGGTCAGGTGGATACTGGCATGGAAGTAAAACAACATGGTTAGAGCAGACTATCTCGGGTGTTGAAAGGGTTATGCACACAGAGGAATGTACCAGAGCCGATCATTCCATTCGCTCTCCGTATGTTCCAAGGATTATTTTTAAGTGATTGAAAGACGCATTCGAGCAGGAGCTTACGTGGCCCTTCGTGACTTTGTTGCCTGTCAGGGACAGCGATCCAATTAGTCCAAACCTCCAATATCTACCAGATGGAGTTATTTTCAGAGCTGGATGAAGTATTTCACTTGACATGTTTGCCATGAGTGCTTGACAGGCATGGTATCCGTGGCTGCAAGCTCTAAACGAGTGATATAGTCATAGACGGGTGAATACTTCAGGTCAACTGTGGAATTGACCCTTGGAAGCAGATGCACACAGTGGTCATGACAGAGTTTAAATTTCTACCCTGAAGTAACTTACACATATACACCATACAAATTTTCCCACTTTTAAAGTCATCAGCTTTAGCTGAAGTGTGGTTTCACATGTGACAGCTCATAACCTTCAAACGTGAGCATAGGTTTGAATGTCAGTAAAACTAGTTGATATCATAACTAATACTGATCCTGTCTTTGTCTGTCAACAGAGATCACAGCAATCAAATGGAAAGATGGTTGTTTACTTTTACCACTCCTCCTCACTTACACCATCCCACTGTTAATTTTAATTCCCCTGCCTTATGCCAGTTTAGATGAACTGATTTAGCACAGACACTGGAGAATTTATTTTCAAACTGAGCCTTTGGGAGAGCTTAATTTAAGATATGAATGCATTCAGAAACCATTACCAGCATAACAGTAACACAAAACACTTGGCAGCCAGTTGGATTAAACTTCATAATATTCTTAGTTACCATAATAGCAGACTTGGGCAAACAAAGCCAAGATTTATTGGAGGAATGATTCTCTCCTTGAAATGGAGGAAGAATATCAGACAGCTCAACTGTTAGCAATTGTCCTAACATCTTACGTGTAATGAGCAAATTTGTGATTCACAATACAAGAATGGATGTACAAATGAGTTTTGACCATAACATCCAACTTTGTTGCTTTGGGTCATAGAACGCAGTGGAGTCAGCCAGATATGAACGATGGATTTAATTGCAGGGTATCCATTTTCCAGTTGAAGTGTTGGGCTAGATAATCTAGGCAGGTTCTTAGGTTTGGTCCTATGAAGCGTAGGGGGCTAAGGTACTGGATACCCTGCCATTGTGTTTCTCATGACATGTTCTCACAGTGTGGCTGAGAGGTGTCCTTGCACCCCTGTACTGTACATGAGGAGCAGAAATGCCGAAGATGTGGTAGTGTCTGAAGAGTGGAACAACATTAATATTGATATTGGAATACAAATTAATTGCATTAGCATTCTCCATATATGATTGGTTGCTATTCGTGATGTAGCTGTATGTATGTTGGATTAGTAAATAAATGTTGCCATTGGGCATGTGATCCTGAAACTCTTTTTACATGTGGACTTTAATCTTTGTGGCTGTCTATTGGTGAGCCCCAGAACTCTGATTAGTTGACACGGTGAGCTGTAGCCATTCATAGAGTGAGTCAACTTATGGACAGCAAGACAGCATTGTTTGTGGGTTTCATTCAAGTGACAAAGGTTCCAGAGAGTGCAGTTGCCAGATGTACTTCTGCAAATCAGCAAGGGAACATTTCTGCAGATGGTCTCACCAATTTCACAGCTCTGATAATACCAACCTGAACTTCCTTGAGAAAATACAATTGCCATACTGGGTCAGTATCACAACAACACTATTTCCTATGCCCTATTTCCGACTTTTGGGATCAGGCAACAGTTCCATCTGATCATTTGCATGCAGTCTAGACCATCTTTCTTGTTGTCACTCTCCATTTTTCCTCTCTCCTGTTTTCTTTCTTCTTCCAGTTAACTCTTTCACTTTTTACATTTTTACCTTTGTTATCTTTTCTCTGTCTGACACATGAGACCAATCGCACTGTCTCCTGGCCATCTGGGGATCAGAATCAGAACCATATTTATTATCACTGACATACAGTATGATGTGAAATTTGTTTTGTGTTTTTTTGCAGCAAAAACATAAAATTCTATAAATTAGTAAAATAAATAAATAGCGCAGAAAAAAGGAAAAAAAGAATAACAATGTAATGTTTATGGGTTCATGGATAGTTCAGAAATGTGAAGGCAGAGCCCTTTTCCTGCTATTGTCCTGACCATATACCAACCTCCCTTAGCTCTCTCTCTCTCTTGGTTTCATTTCTCTCTCTCTCTCTCCCTCTCCGTACTCTCTCCCAGTATTTCTGACCTACTCTTCCGTTTGCTATCTCCCTCCACTTCTGTCCCTATATTATTAGTAGTAATAATAGTAACAACCATACCTTACTATAAATACAAGCCTGATCCAGTTTTAGTTTACATTACAACCAATCCATTATTATGGATAGGGCAATCCTTAATAACAATCTGGATACAATATTACAGGATAAACAAGCAAGAACAACTTGCTTAATAGATATGGCCACTCCAAACATGCATAACATACAGAAATCAGTAAGCAAAAAACA
Source organism: Hemitrygon akajei (assembly GCF_048418815.1). Taxonomy (NCBI): domain Eukaryota; kingdom Metazoa; phylum Chordata; class Chondrichthyes; order Myliobatiformes; family Dasyatidae; genus Hemitrygon; species Hemitrygon akajei. The sequence goes on along the minus strand of NC_133138.1, from coordinate 85,725,335 downwards.
CCAGAAATGTACTGAATTGAAAGGGGAAATTGAAAGGCTCTGCAACATGCAGAAAGTATATTGTCCCAATAGTAATATCTACAACTGATGTCATCCCAAGTCACTACACAATAGCATTACACAATTAGGCCACACAGCAATATTTATGTAAATCTCTAGAAAGCTACAATACTAAACACTACTGGAATAGTTTGAAAGTTCCTAGCAATTCAGAAATGAGTGTGCTTAGCTATGCCTGTACCTCAGATTTTACCAGTGTGAGCAGAGAAAAAATAAAAATACAATAATAATAATGATGATATCTTATAGAGCACTTTTCATACAGATAAAGTTGTTCAAAGTGCTTTACAAAGGGATAAACTGCAAACATGAAATAAAAGACAAAATGAAGTTAGTTAAAAGCAAGGTTAAATAAACAGGTTTTGAACTGGTGTTTAAAAGTGTCAACTGAGTCTGCATCCGTTATAGTTTTAGATATTGAGTTCCACAGTTTAGGAGTGTAGTTCAAAAAAGCTGACCTACCAATTATCTTTTGAGGGAAATTGTTTAAATTTGAGAGACCAGCGTTAGAAGACTTGAAAGCTCGAGCAGGAATATAAAATGCAGGCAATTCAATCGTGCACTTCGGTCACAGACCATTGAGAGCTTTAAAAACAAGTAAGAGAAATTTAAAATCATTTCTTAAAGATCTAGGAAGTCAATGCAGAGTAGTTAGGATAGGAGTGATATGTTCCCTCATCCTGGTTTTAATTAAAAGTCTAGCAGTGATGTTCTGAATGAGTTGAAGTTTGTAAATATATTGCTTTGGAAGGCCAGTAAAAAAATGCATTGCAGTAATCTAGTCTCTTCGATATAAAGGCATGGATTAGTTTTTCAGTATCATTAAATGACTGAAACAGACATACCTTTGCAATCTATCTTTCTGTTTGTTTGTCTATCAGTCCCTCGCTCTAAATGTCTGTCCCCATTCTCTCTTTTACTACCTCTCTCGATTTCAGTGTTTGATTTCTATTGCTCCCTTTCTGTCTCTCCCCAGCTCGCTCTCTCTCCACCTCTCTGTCTGTCCCCAATGTCTCTCTTATGCTATCTCTCCGTCTCCCTCTGTTTCACTATCTCCTGTTCTTTCTCTTTGTTGCATTCTCTTTGTTGGCATTCTCTTTCATTCTTCCTTTATGCCTCTGTCTCAGTCAGCCTGCCCGTCTCTCTGTTGGTCTTTCTCTCTCTGTCTGTGTGTATGTGTCCCTCTCTCTTTCTCTCAGTACTTCTGTCTCACCTCTTTTCTTCACTCTCCCCAGATTTCTGTTTCAGACTCTGTATCCTGCTGACCACCCCCTGGGCTGAGAGAGGTGGACATATGGCAACAATTTCCATTTGAATGACACCCTCTGGCCGTTCTTGTAAATCTCAGACTGGCAAAATTCACCTCTCGTTCCTAAGCCTGGGGCCCACTCAGTGCCATATGTTAACAAAAGAGAAACCTGAATGGCTTAATATCCTCAGCGTAAGCAGTGAGGGATAGATTGGATTTTGTATTATTTATTTTAAAGGTGACCTCCTTAACCCCTCGGATTCTGGAAGGGTTTCAGATTATAACGCCCTGCAACTGGAGCCTCTAAGTACTGGCAAGCCTTTATTGGCCTTGACTCAGATATGAGATTTATGCAAAGCAGAGCTTGTTTTTCATTAAATCGGGCATGAGTGCTGATTATTTACACATTCCCTTAATTGTCCCTGTTAATAAGTATTGTTCAGCTGGTAAACTATTATAATTCAAATGACATTTTCGCACATGTGTCACCAAGGGAAGAACTGAATTGTTGTCAATTTAACACCAACTTCAGTTCCATCGGTTACAAAAGGCAGGATCTCCCAGTGACCACCAATTTCAGTTCAGTTTCCCCATTCCCATACTGGCATGTCAGTCCATGCCTCCTGTATGGTCACGATGAGGCCACACTCAGGTCGGAGAAGCAATACTTCATGTTCCTTCTCGGTAGCTTCCAACCTGATGGCATAAACATCGATTTCTTGAAAATAAATCCAAGGATCCAATCACAAACAAGAGAAATTCTGCAGATGCTGGAAATCCAGGCAACATACACAAAATACTGGAGGAACTGAGCAGGCCAGGCAGGCAACATCTATGGAAAAGAGTAAACAGTCAACGTTTTGGGCTGAGATCCTTCATCAAAACAGTTTTGATGAAGGATCTTGGCCCGAAACGCCAACTGTTTACTCTTTTCCATAGATACTGCCTGGCCTGGTGAGTTCCTCCAGCATTTTTTGTGTGTTCCAAAGATCCAACCTGAGACAACTGGAAAATGAAACAGAGTTGATGATTCTTTCCAGAGATCCTTTGTGTGAATGGGTCCCTGACTGGATATATTAAGTTTGTTGTCTATCTGCAGATCTGCAGATGTTGTGTAACCCATTGGGTGTTTATAATGTTTTGGATTTTGTTAAGGTTGGGTTTTACATCTGACACTGCAGTTGCACAGTAAGTGACAATGGGAGCTAATAGGACATCCTATTTCAAATCCAGCAGCACCCTGTCTTGTATCTTCTGTATCTAGTCTATAGGGGTCAGTTGATTGTATGTAACACACAGTTCAATGTGAATAAAACAGCATTAATGATGCTAGGGCTCAAAGTGCTACGTATGAGCACAGACATACATAAGTACACAAAACATGTGTTCATATTCTTCTACATATGAACATATACACACAGACATAAACTCTCACCTTGTAAATAGTCAATGCCCCAGTGAGATTGGTGTTATATCCTTAACTGTAATACTCTGCGTACTTGGATAGAAATGACTCACTCTCCAGACTGGAATGTAAAACACTGAGCACCGGGCATGACTCCTAATGATTCTTTCCCTGGTGAAAATAGACCTAAGGAGGAGAGGAGGAGGCAGAAGGACCTAGCAAGTAGATAGTTTGCTGAACACAGCATCACAAGTAGATGGTTGGTGAAGAAGACATTTGGCATTCTGGCCTTCATCAGTCAGGGCATTGAGTATAGGAGATGGGAAGTTATGTTACAGTTGCTTAAAACATTGGTGAGGCTGCACTTGTGTACAGCTTTGGCCACTCTGTTGTAGGAAAAATATTATTAAACTTGAAAGAGCACAGTAATGATTTACTAGGATGTTGCCTGGATTTGAAAGCCCGGGTAATATGGAGAGATTGCATAGACTAGAATGTTATTCCCTGGAACCTAAAAAACTGAGGGGTGTAGATAGTGTGAAAACATAGTCTTCTTATCCCTGAAAGGGGTGCTAAAAACAACAGGATTTAGGCTTAACATCAGAGGCAAGAGATTTAATTGAAGCATCGAAGGCAGCTTCTTCTTGCAAAGGATGGTGTGCATTTAGAAGGAGCAGCCAGAAATAATGGCTGAGGTGGGCACATTAGCAGCATTTAAAAGGCATCTAGATCAGTACAATAATAGGAAAGGTTTAGGGGGCTATGGGCCAAGCACAGGCAGATGGGTCTGGCTGACTGGGCAATGCTATTGGCATGGACAACTTGGTTTCCATGCTGACTCAGTCACTTCAGGATCTTCAGGATGGCAAGTGCAAACAGAATTGCTCCTGCAGGGTTAAAATGGACAAGAGGTGGGATTGGAAAGGTTGAACAGCAGGCAAGTTTTCAATTTATATTTAATTATGCAAAAATTTGTACCCGATAAGGGGTTGTTTATCTGGCAGTGCAAGCTGTCTGGAGACTGATAATGAGTGTCTTTGCCTTGTTGATATTGATCATGGGGTCCTCTGGTACTGATCAGGCTGTTAAACACTTACTGGTTACAGCACCCAGAAGTTCCACAGCACTCTGTGGAACTGTGACAGATCACCTCAAGTGGATATGCAAATTAACTTCAGTAAAGGTTCTTCATACTGGTGTGAAATTTCACATTTCTCCTCTTGCAAAACCATTTTGTCGGTGTTGTGCCTAGGATTGATAAAAGTCTGCAGTGTGGGAATACGAAGTTTGTCCATTAGAACTGTGAGAAATATCTAGCTCATCAACCTCAGTACTTAGAACAATAATTGAGCTGCATATCTGGCACTGGAAAGGACAGTACTGATGTTGTGAGGGTACAGGACTGGAAAGGGTAGAACCATAGAATAAAGGAGAGCAGAATGTGAGAAACATAAAATACACAGTAGTTCATGTAAAAATAACAAATGTTAATGTATGATTCTTTGGGACTTGGATAGAAGAAATCATTTTAGATTCACGGAGCACACAAACTGACCCTTCAGCCCATCTAGTCCATGTCAATCTAGTCCCATTGACCTCACCTGAACCATAGCCCTCCCATCCACGTACTTACCCAAATTTCTCCTAAAGGCTGAAATCAAACCTACATCCACCACTATTGCTGGCAGCTCATTCCATGTTTTGGTTAATAAGGAAATAGAGGAGGCATTTAGCAAGTATTTTGGGTGTGTCTTCATGGAAGAAAATACAGGAAACCTCCCAGAAAGACTGGAGCAATTCTGGTTTGACTGTGGAACCAAAAAATAAACATTAAAAACAAAAGAAATGTTGCAGCAATTAATGTTATTGAAATTCAATAAGTCCCCAGGACATGATGGCCTGATTCCCAAGACTTTAATGAGATAACTATGCAGGTAGTGGCTGCACTGTTTGTGGTCTTCCAAAGTTCCTACAGAATTGAACCCAATGAGGAGAGAGGGAAAGAAAAAGAGAGAGAAAATGCAAATCTGTTTACCAGTTGGTCAAACATCTGCATTAAAAGCTTTAGGACACTATTACTAAAGCAGTGGGAATAGAGCACTGAAAATATAGTCGTACTGGGAAAAGTCAACAAGGGGTTTATGAAAGGAAAATGATGTGTGACATACCTGCTTGAAATTTTTAAGATTGTTACTAGGGTACCCATTGGATATGGTAAATTTGATTGTTTGGAAGACCATTGAGAAGGTGCCACAGAAGTAATTAGTAAAATTGGAGCCCAGGACTCTGGAGTAAGACATGGGTATGGATACTGGATTGGTTTATGGTTCTGTTTTCCTCTATAAAGAAAGATGTAGTGCAGTTGGGAGTCACAGATTGATTAATGAGCGTTTGCAGTTTGTTTTCTGAGGGAAGTTTCACATTCAGATTTAGATGTATTTATCACGTACACTGAAACGTACTGTACAATGAAATGTGTCATTGACATTAACAATTGATACACCCAAGGATGTGCTGTGGGCAGTCCACAAATGTTGGCACACATTCCATTGTCAACATAGCATGCCCACAAGGTTCAGCAGAACAACACCGGGCAAAATGAGGGAACAATAGCAAAACAAGGCCTTTTTGCACCCACCCACCCTCTCATACACACAGATAAGCCTCTGTTACTCTAGAGACTAATCACGGTAGGGCAGTACGGTGGCAAAGTGGCACAATGCTTTACAATAGAGATGACCAGGGTTCAATTCCAGCCTCTGCCTGTAACAAGTTTGTATGTTTTCCCTGTAACTGTGTGAATTTCCTCTGGGTGCTGATGTTTCCTCCTACAGTCCAAAGATGTACAGTTTGATAGATAAATTGGTTATTGTAGAATGTACCATGATTAGGATAGTTTAAATCGGGGGATTGCTGGACAGTATGGCTTAAAGGGCCAGAAGGGCCTGTTCTGCATTGTATCTCAATAAAATAAATTTAAAAAAGAGAAATACAGGAGCCAGGATAATGGCCTACTTAGTTCTTTTCCTTTAGTGAGGCGCTCACGCATGATGTGCTGGCATAATGACAGATGTCATTCACGTACTTCTTACATATAACCCATAACGGATTATGTAAATAAACAAAGAACCAAACAGTATATTTACAATATTACTCAAATAGTACTGAAATATTAAATAACGTAACACTCCTCCCTGCTTAGCTATAAACTCCAATTCGACATGGAACGTATCTTAATTCAAATATGTAACGTATTGCTCTCTTGTCATCTCTGTATACAGTATACTATATACTACAACTACTATATAGACATACACAGCACAGTAAATTTTAAATACAGGCCTAAAGATTTATTCATTGTGGAGAATTTCTTACTGTTGTAGAATAATGCCTTTCCTGACAAAGGTGATCAATCTGTTTGGCAGCTGAGACTTATGGCTGTGAAACAATCTCAGGTTCTGGGGCCTCCACTGTGGTGGTTGTAGGAGTTGATTCTGGGACTCCACAAAGTGGTTCTGACTGCTCTGGACACCCTTTTCTCTAATGTCTGACACTGATCTCCTCAACTGATAGGTGTGTTATCTCCAGATGATATTAGACAGAATCTCCACTGTGTAAGAGAGTAGTCCAATTCTGTTCTTAATTTTTCCAAGTACCCACTTTTGATAACCTCTGTAGTCCCTTGCCATAACTGCTTGTTCAGGAGTGAAACATCGAACCTCCTTGTTTGTGGAGCCCTCAATCTGTCTCAGCTGTTTGTCCTGCATCCTCATTCTGAGATTGGGTTTGAGGAAATCCGAGCATGAGTGCAAGGGATGAGCCAGGAACAGCACAGCTGGTGAGTTGTTGGTTGTGGAGTGTGCTGAATTGCCATATGCAAAGATGCATAGTGAGCATCTGTTTCAGCTGTTCTGCTGACATTACTTGCAGTGCATTTGTTAGACTCTGCGCAAACCTTTATGCCAAACCATTTGTAGCTGGGAGGTATGGTGCAGATATAATATGTCTTATTTCATTCATTCTCAGGAATGATTGAAACTGTTAACCCTATGAATGTGGCCCATTGTTACTGACTAATTGCTCTGAAACACCAGAACAATTCTCAACATATCAGCAGTGTGCAAGGCTATTGGGAGCACTGCTGGCCAGTTTGTAGCTGCATCCACTACGACCTAGAAATTTGTGCCCATGAATGGTCCAGCAAAATCCTCCACCAGGACAATCCAGGGACGGAGAGGTGCTGCTCCAGGCATCTTCTGGATGTGTCGGCATCCTGAAAAGTGCATGGCCAAGAGTTCGGTCTGCTGATCTATCTCAGGTCACCAGACAAAGCTTTGAGCCAACGCATTCATTTTGACCATGCCTATTGTAGATTGCCAGTCTGAAGCTCCTCCAACATTTTAGCTTTTAGCTTGGATGGTACAACAACTCTCAATCCTCACAAAAGGCAGCCGCCATCAAGGGCAAGTTCATCCTCGCACTGGTAAAAATGGGAGAACTAGAATTTCTGCTGCACATTCCAACCATTAGGTCTGCATGTAGATCTGGGAACTTTTCTGGTTTCCCTTTAGATCATGTCTGCTGTAACAGGAAGACTATCAATTCATATTAGGGAGAATATGTCAATTTGTACATTTTTCAGGTATTTCCATTTCCATCAGTATTTCCATGATTAGTTGTCCTCTTGAGTTCTATCTTGTAATTGTGTCCTCCATGAAGCAAAGCCCATCTCTGCATTTGTGCTACTGCAGTTAGTGGAACATCCTCCTCTGAATTGAAAATGGACATTAGTGGTTGATCAGTAATGAAGATAAACTAGCCAAAACGTTTTACACCCTAAACCAGACTCAAGGCCTCTCTATCAATCTGTGCATAGTTTCTTCTCTGCAAAGGCTATGACCACCTCACACTGTCCATTGCTATTTCTTCCTTATCTGTAGTAATGAGTTCAAGGGACTATATACACTGCAATTCAGATGAATGAGAAGGGATCTTGTTGAAACATATAAAATTATGAAAAAGATAGGTAAGAGAGAGGGAGGTAAGTTGATTCCACTGGTGAGTGAGACTAGAACTGGGGACAAAGCCTCAGGACTGGGGGGAATAGATTTAGGATGGAGATGAGCTGAAACAGCAGAGTAATAAATCTGTGGAATTCTTTGCCCAGGGAAGCAGTTGAAGTTACATCATTAAATGTTTTTAAGACACAGCTGGATAGATTTTTGCATAGCAGGGGAATTAAGGGTTATGGGGAAGAGACAGGTAGGTGGAGCCAGATCAGTCGTGGTGCAGGGTCTCGGCCGAAACATTGACTGGTTGCGCTTTTCCATAGATCCTGCTGGACCTGCTGAGTTCCTCCAACTGTGTTGCTTTGATTTTCAGTATCTGCAGATTTTTTTCTTATTTGTCAGTTGTGATCTTATTGAATGGAGGAGCAGGGTCAATGGGCCAGATGGCCTACATCTGCTCCTTTTTCCTATGTTCAGATGTTGTTACGTAGGGCTCCTGAAGTCAACAGGTTCTGCTTCAGGGGTATGCATGAAAAATTAATTGAGGACAACGTACGACAGCAGTGTAGGCAGTGTGTCCTACTCAATAAAATCCAAGAAAAGGAAAAGGAATCATTGGCATAAGGAAGCAGGTAGTTTATAAGTTCAGTGTCTCAGTCAAAACTACAAATTGCAGCCAGTTGTTGAATTTAAGCAGCTTCAAAAACCAGCAGCCATCCACACCCATAAGATGAAGACTTAAGTTCTATTCTGCTTCAAAAAAGCAGCAATTTTACTGGTGCCCAAGCAGATCAGGGTGAGCTTCCTCAACAGTTATTGCCCAGTAGCACTCACGTATACTGTGATGAAGTTTTTCAAGAAATTGGGTTATGGCTAGGAATAATTCTTGTGTGAACAAAGACCTGGACCCGAAGAATTTTGTCTACTAGCGCAACATGTTTACAATGGATACAATCTCACCTGCTCTCCACTCTGCTTTGGAACATGAGAAACAGCAAAACATGCTTCAGCCTACCTGTTTATTGATTGCAGCTGGATGGTAAACACCATTATCCACAATATTAATAAGCAAGCTTCAAACTTGGGTCTCTGTACCTCCTTTGGGAACTGGATCCTCAGTTTATTGGGAGACTACAGATATTACAGTTGGTGATAGCATCCCCTCCTTGCTGGTACTCAAAGCAGACACAACTCAAGGATATGCGCTTAGCCTACTGCCCTACTCTCTCTATCTCCATAATCATGTGGCTAAGTATGGCATCTGTAAATTCAGATTGCAGATTTCAGCATCTGCAGATTTCCTCGTGGTTGCGTCTGTAAATTCAGTGATGACACCACTTTTGTTGGTAAAACAAGTGGTGATGAAGATGCATACAGAGGTGATATATGTTCGGCACAGCTTTGTGGGCCAAAGGACCTGTATTATGCTGCAGGTTTTCTATGTTTCTAGATAGATTGGCTGGTTGAGTGACGTGGAACAACATCAGCAAGACCAAGGATAAAATTGTGGGCTTCAGAGAGAGGAAGCCAGGTGAGTACACACCAGACCACATGGAGGATCAGTGGCAGAAAGGATGAGCAGTTTCAAAAGTATGAGGATCAGCATCTCAGAGGATCTATCCTGGGCCAGCATATGGACACTATCATGAAGCAGGCACACTGGAGGCTATGCCTCAGTAAGAATTTTGAGGAGATTTGTTATGTCACCAAAGATTTACAAGTTCCGGTAGATGTTCAGTGAAGAGCATTCTAACTGATTGCATCACAGCCTGGTATGAGGACTTCAATGCATAGGATCACAAGAGGCTGCAGAGGACTGTAGACTTTGCCAGCTCTATCATCTTCAAGAGGTTATGCCTTGAGAAGGCAGTCTCCATCACTAAAGACCCTCGCCATCCAGGACATGCCCTCTTCTCCTTTACCATCAGAGATGAGGTGCAGGAGACTGAAGACCTACACTCGATGTTTAGGAACAGCTTCTTCCCCTTTGCCATCAATTTTTGATTGGTGTATGAACCTATGAACTGTGCCTCATTATTCATTTTATTTGCATTATTTATGTATTTTGTAATTTATGACTTTGCACTGTACTGCTGCTGCGAAATACTTTTACATCATACAAGTCAGTGATAATAAACCTGATTCTGATTCCATTGTGACATCATTGTCATAGTTTCTTCTATTCAAACATCCATTAATATAAAGTCCCAAGGAGTCGTAAGAGCAGGTGTGGGATGTGCACATTGCTAAAAAATCTAGCAGAGTTCTTGGAGAACCTTTACGGAAAGACAGTGGGATGAAGTAACCAGGAGGATAGATTTGGTGAAAGAGTTTGAGAGATGAGGAACAAGGAATATATAAAGAGCAGAAGAGTAAACATATTTGTTTACTTGGTGTGTGCATGCAGACTGAAGTAAAACAAGCAGGATGTTAAACCTCAAACTGAACTAAAAATAGGGAAAACGTGCCTTCTTCTGATAGTTTCCTGAATGTGGTGACACAGGTAGATAGACTGATGAAGAAGGAAGTTGATATGCTTGCCTTCATCACCGAGGCATTGAGTGTAAGAGTTGTGATATCATGTGAGATTTGCAGAAACCATTGGTTAGGTCACAGTTGGAGTATTGTGTCCAGTTCTGGTCACTACAGCATAGGAAAGCTGGGATTAAGCCAGAGAGGATGCAAAGAAGTATCTTTCAAGGACAGGAGGTCTTAGGTTATAAGGTAAGACACTCATACATGATGGGGGGGGGGAGGGCGTCTAATAACGAATGCCATTCAAACACTTTATACATATAACTATAATCAATTATATAAACAAAGATTGCTTAATGAAACAATATATTTATAATATTACTCAAATATTACTGAAATACTAAATACACAACACCCCTCTCTGCTTAGCTATAAACTCCAACTCAATATAGAATGCATCTCAGCTCAAGTATGTAACGTATTGCTCTCTAGTCATCTTATACATACTGTATACCATATAACTACTATATAGACATCCAAAGCATAGTAAATTTTATATTGACCTATTCATGCTAAAGATTTAAAATCTGTGTAGTATTTCTTACACTTGTAGGATAATGTCTTTCTTGAGCAAGAGAGGGTGGGGAGGTGAGACTTGTGACTGTGAATCAATCTTTAGGTTCTGGGGCCTCCTCCATGGGGGTTGACTCTGGGACTGCAGGACGTGGCTCTAACAGCTCTGGGCTCCTTTCCTCTGGATGTTGGCATCTGAACAGTACATGGCAAGCTGCTCAGTCTACTGATCTATCCCAAGACAACAGATAAAGCTTTGAGCCAACACATTCATTTTTACCATGCCTAGATGAACAGCATGTATCTCCTCCAACACGTTCGCTCTCAGCTTGGGTGGTACAACTCTCAATCCACACAGAAGGCAACCACTGTCATTATCCTGATACTGGTAAAATTGGGGGAACTGGAGTTTCTGCTGCACATTCCAACCATTTTAGGTGGCCACGCTGACCACCTAAAGGTGTCCCTTTTTGTTTCCCTTTGGATGATTACTGCCATAATAGGGAGGAGCTTCCTCTTTTGTGAATTTTATCAGGTACTTCCTTTTCCAAGGGTAACGGAACAATCCATCGACATTAACATGATTAGTCATCCTCTTGAATTCGATCTTGTAATTGTGTTCTCCAGGAAACAGACCCCATCTCTGCATTCATGCTGCTGCTGTCAGTGGAACATCTTCCTGCAGATGGAAAATGGACACTGGTATTTGATGATCAATAATGAGGGTAAACTCTCCAATCCAAGTTCTGGTTGAAGCATTTTACACCCCAAACTGGACTCAAGGCCTCACTGTCAATCTGTGCGTCATTTTTTCTCTACAGTGGCATGGGAACATGCCGGAAAGGCTTTGTGGTGTTCACTTCCATTACTCATAACATGCTACATGACTGCACCTATACCGTAAGGAAAGCGTCACAGGCAAGCATCACTGGACAATGTGGATCATATTGTGTGACTACAGTGTCTGACGTCACCTTTTCCTTTGTCTTTTGGAAAACCACCTCACGCTGCTTTGCCCATTGCCATTTCTTCCTGATCTGTAGTAATGAGTTCAAGGAGTGAGCACATTAGCCAGGTTTGGCAGGAACCTGTTATAGTAATTGACAAATCCTAAAAAGGACGACAACTGTGATATGTCCTTTGGTCTTGGGGAACCCACCACTGCTTGAATTTTCTCAGCACACTTGTGTAATTTTTGAGCATCGATGATGTGACTCAGTAACTGATGCTTGGTTTAAAGAATTCACACTTGTCAAGTTATGCTCTGAGGCCATATTATTCTAATCTTTTTAAAACCTCTTCATCCCCACCAGTAAAAGTGATGTCTGGGTTGCCTTGTAGCACCTGGTCCAGAGCTTTCTGCCAGAGTTCAGATGCAGGCGCTACTCCAAAAATAAGCCCATTATAGCGATAAAACCCTTTGTGAAAACTTCTGGTGAGAAACCATCTTCTACCTCCATCTGTAGGTAAGCCTGTATTAAGTCCACCTAGCTGAAGTGTTTCTCTCCAGAAAGGTTTGCAAAGATATCCTCTATTCTGGGCACAGATCTACTTTCAGTACTGGGTTTATGATGACTTTAAGATCATTACAGATCATGACAGACCCAGTCTTCTTGGCTGCTGGGGCCATTGGTGTTGCTCATGTGCTCTGAACAACTTTGGAAAGAATTCCCTCAGCCTCCATGCGAATTAGCTCACTGACTACTTTATTATGGATGTTATAAGAACCAGATAGGCTTTGTAAAACTTGGATGTGGCATTTTCATTTAACTGTATTTTACCCTTGATGTGTTTGAGTTTTCCAATGCCATTCTTGAACACTGCTGTATTATCATCCAGTGTTTATCCTATTTTGCCTTCAGTTTTCTTGATTGCAGGGGATATGGCATACAAGTGGTGGATCGATCTGCAGTCAAGTTGTAGTTGTCTTGCCAGTCAAGTACCCACAATACTGGCCCTCCTGTTTTTGCCACTTACAAGCCCAATGTTGGTTGTTGTATTTCACTGTTACAAATGTCATTCCCACAGGAGTTATTTTTTCTCCAGTATATGTTGTTAGTTGGATACCCGTAGGCTTCAGTTCAGTATCTTTGAAATGTCATTCAAACTCATTTTGTGGAATGACTGAAACAGCGGAGTCATTGTCAAATTCTATCTTAATCAATTTGCCATTCACTTCTAGTGTAATCTATATTGCTTACCTTTTGTTAGTTTCCACAATGTAAATCTCTAGGCTACTCAGTCCTGTGTCACTCTCATCATTATCAGTATTTTCATCAACAGCATGCAGCTTAGTGTTCTTTTTGAAACTGCAACAACTTTTATCTTTTTCTCTTCCCTGTGCAGTCCACTTATTGGCTGTTGTGCATTTGTATGTGTCCTACTTCATTGCATTTTCTGCAAGTTTTGCCTTTAAACCTTCATTGGTCTGGTGTCTGTGAACCGTGCCACAACGGTAACACAATTTGTTCAGCCAGGCAAATGTTGCAATTTTGTTCATGGTTCATTTCATTCCTGACTGCAACTCACTAGCATTCCTGTCTACTGTTTCTATTGGTACAGCAATTTCAACAACTCTTTTAAATGTGAGTTGTGCTTCAGTTAGGAGTCTTTTTGAACACTTTCTTGTAAGATTCCAAATTAAATGAACTTTTAGTGAATTATTAAGCCCATCATTGAACTGACAATGCTAAAACAATTTCTTTAATTCAGCCATGTAAGCTGAAATGGACTCCCCTTCCTTTTGATTCCGCTTATGAAACCTAAAACATTTTGCAATCAACAATGCTTCCGTTCTAAATGTTCCTACATTGTGCTTATAACAGCAGCAATCTTCTAATCAAACTCCTAAGCACATGGGTGCTTCCGTACCAGACGGTGATGCAACCAGTCAGAATGCTCTCCACAGTACATCTGTAGAAATCTGTCAGAGGCTTTGGTGACATACAAAATCTCCTCAAGCTCCAAATGAAATATAGCCACTGGTGTGCTTTCTTCGCAATTGCATCAATATGTTGAGCCCAGGATAGATTTTCAATGATGTTGACACACATGAATTTGAAATTGTTCATCCTTTCTATTGCTGACCCCTTGTTAATTGATGCAATTGTGAAGAAGGAATCTGACAGAAGAGGAGAATGGACCATGGGAGAAAGGGAAGAAGGAGGGGCACCAGGGGAGAGTTGACAGGTATGTGAGGGGAAGAGAAAAGGTAAGGATGTCCAGAGTGGGGAATTGAAGAAGAGGGGAGAGGGAGGGGAAAATTACCAGAGGCTGGAGAAATGGATGTTCATTCCATCAGGTTGGAGGCTACCCAGACAGAATATGAGGTGTTGCTCATCCAGTCTGAGAGTGGCCTCATCGTGGCAGTAGATGAGGCCATGGACCAACATGTCAGAATGGGAATGGGAATTGGAATTAAAATGATCGGCCAAGCGAAATCCTGTTTTTTGTGAGTGGAGCAAAAGTGCCTGACAAAGCAGTCCCTCAGTCTACGTTGGGTCTCACCAATGTAGAGGAGGCCTCATTAGGAGCACCAGATACAGTAGACCCCAACAGATTCACAGGTGAAGTGTGGCTCACCCAGAAGGACTGTTTGTGGTCTTGAATGGAGAAGAAGGAGGAGCTGAGTGGGCAGGCGTAGCTCTTTTTTTTGCTTGCAGGAATAAGTGCCAGAAGCAATATTAGCGGGGAGAGACAAATGGACAAGGGACTCATGGATGGAGCAAACCCTGTGGAAAGTAAAGAGTGGAGCAAGGGGAGGCAAAGATACATTTGGTGGTAGGATTACATTGAAGTTGGCGGATGTTGTGGAGAATGATATGTTGGATGCGGAGTCTCATGGGGTGATAGGTGAGGACAAGAACTCTCTCCTGTTAAGGTAGTAGGAAGATGGGGTGAAGACAGATGTCTGGGAAATAGAGGAGATGCAGGTAAGGGCAACATCAATGTTGGAGGAAGGGAAACCTTTGAAGAAAGAAGACATCTCTGATGTCCTGAATATCCTAGAAACAGATGCACTGGAGACAAAATTACTGAGAAAATGGAATGGCAATTTTACAGGAGAGAGGGCTGGAAGATTGGGAAGTCAAGATTGTTTCTGACAAATAACTTTTCATCAGAAAGATTTCAGCAGGCTATTTACCTGAAACATAGCATTGTCTCTCTCTATGGATACTGCCCAATCTGCTGAATATTTCCAGCATTCTGATTATACTTCCAATTTCCAATATCTGTAATTTTTGTTTTTGTTCATGAGAGATCAGTGAGTCAAAGATACATATTAAACACAAATATAACTGGCCTTTATTATTATATTAATATTGCCTTGACGGAATGGCAGAACATAACCAACACATAGTAAAGCTTTGGCCTTTATTTTATCCTAATCCTCCTTTTCAAACAGTATGGGTTTGAGTTTCTTGTCCATTTTGCACATAAATTTACACTGATTCCATTGAATACAGTGTTCATCAGGCAAGGTGCAAAATGAATGTCTGAACTTTCTACTTAATTCTATTGCGTCAATTATGTTGTAATCAGAGTTTGGAATAATCTGCCAGAAAGGTTAATGAAATTCTTCAATAGCAAATATTCGCTGTCAGAGACAAACGGGTGAAGTTAATACCATCTTTTGCTCTGAAAGGAAATGCCTTTCCATCCCCTTTTGTTATCTGAGAAATGTATATTAAAATAACTATCTGGTTACAATAAAACACTTTTATGAACCTTACTTCTGTTGCTCGCTATGTTCAAGGTAGGAAATCAGCCAAGCCATGCCAGATCAGGGAAATACAAAGTTAATTGCTTTACAACTGTGTTGTAAAACACTTTTAATACTCTTTGTCAGTACATTTTAATGTGCATTCTATCAGCAGAGTATTAGGGCAGTGACACGTTTATTGCAGGTTTGAAAAAACCCTGTTTACTGAAACTTGGCAGTCAAGTGCTGCTAAAGAACATCACTTGATAGCTTGATGGCATTTTTACTGTGCTTTATTGCAGCTAATCACCCCGCATGCAATTAGAGTGCAGACCCCTCCCCGTCACATCCCTGGTGTGGTGGAAGTCACATTGTCTTACAAGTCGAAACAGTTCTGTAAAGGAACCCCGGGCCGGTTCATCTACACAGGTAAGCAACCAACTCTTGGATTTTTTGAAGCTCATTGGGACTGTAGAAGGGCTGATACTTCTTCCTTTCTTTTGTGGTTTTAGGAGTCATCTGTAGCCTTTGGTAGATTTTCCAGTGTTTTTTCCTTTAACATTTCAATTGCTCCATTGTATGATTTTGTCCTTGTTGGGTTCATGCTATTTCAGCCAGAGAGACAGAGTTATTCCACCCTCTGGACAGCTTAAATTTGCCCCCTTCCCCACTCTTTCCCAAACCCCGTACTGGAATGTGTGCTTGTTTGGACATTGATAAAGATAAACTTGTCCTTGAGTGCCACCGTACATGTAAATAGTCTGGCAAAGCCCAGCCCCAGCAGTATATCTTCAGGGGTTAGAAATGAGAGTGGAAGGTGTTTGGCAAAAATCTCGGCATTAGTAGAAATGTCAATTGCTTGGATTAAGGGATGCTGGGAGGATGAAGAGTAGATAACATTAAAAGAGAGCTGCTCTACTGGTTGGCCTGTCTGATGTAGTTAGCCTTGTCTTGTTCCACTTTACCTTTCCAGTAACCATTCTGAATGGTGTCAACTAAACACATTGCTTAGCCAATGTCTCAGCTTGTTTTCTCTGTGGGTGTAATCCTTCCTCTGGCTCTCTCAGTTTTACACTCAGAGGTGCTTGGAATTGATGGGTTTCACCTAAGCTATATGTTACCATCCTTCCCATCTGCTCCCAATGCCCACCCTCACCCTCACTCACGTCACAGTTTGGGTTTGAAATCAACAGTGACACAGCCACTATGTTGACCTCCATAATTGACTTACTGCATTCCATTTGCATTCAAGTGCAACTCCATTTTTATTTTTGGGTATCTCTGAAAATACACGAGGCAAAGCTGTGAAGAAAAGTTCTAGTTAACTGATTGATAATGCTCTGAGTGGTCTTGGGTACTTCATCTCCTCCACCTTTACACTGTAGGCTGGAAAACAGGAAATTCCTCCTATATTATGGTCTCTGATTGGACTTTGTAAGGTGTCCTAATTATCTTTGAAGTTTTCAAGCAAGCAACTTTAAATTGTTGGTGTAATTGAAGATTGGGAGACTTATCAAATATACTACTTTTGCTATTTGCAATCTGCTTGGTGGCCTGGACAGACAGAACTTTATATATGATATATACAAAGAAACTATATATAGGAGAAGAAATGAAGCAAAGACACTTGTTCTGCAGAGAGTTCTTCTCACGCGGCATTGTAGAAATGATTCAAAACTTGTTTTTAAGCAGTAAATTTGTCAGATCTGAAGATATAAGTTTTCACTTTCCTGGGTCACATAGGAAACTGACTGCCCCATAACCTTTTCTGCATCATTAATGAATCAGCCTGGGGATTTCCCATTAGTGGCTTGGCTGGTCTTCATCTAAGTCATTCATGTTCTCAGTGTGTGATTCTGATTAACTAATTATGTGATGTTCCTAAAATTGGCCTCCATGCATGCTGTATCTCAGGCTCTCACTCACTCAAGTGGCACACAAAAATAACCAGGAAATTTTTTAGAAAAAAAAGTTGAAAGTTCCCCAATAACATTACTTCAGGGAAGGCAGTCATCCTGTGACACAGGCAATGGGTGCTAGAGCCTTGATGAACCTTCACACAATCTCACGGAGAAGCTGCAGGAATGGTCGTGAGAAAGCTGAAGGAAAGTGCAGGGGAGGAGACACCAAGTGGACTCAGTACGTGCAGCTACTCTTCACCCCATTCATCATCCCATGCTGCAACTGACCCCCACACCACGGACAGACATGGGCTCTTCATGCTGGCCCTGGTCATAGTGGGTGATAGTGTCATCAGATATATAGGGAGCCTGCTATAGTTTATGGGATGCTGAATGAAACTGGAATGTTGTTGAGGAGAAGGTGAAACCAACATGTGAGCGGTTACCTTCTCAGCTTTCTGGAACGTGAGGTGCCTCTTCAGTACACTGAGCCAAGGTGAATTAGTAAAGTCCTGGAGGAGGATGATTTCTCTAATGCAGTATAAAATACATTTTAAAAGTGCCCAGAAGAAAGCTGTTCTTCAATGGATAATGAGAGAACTATATTTCCACCCAAACATTTCTAGTATTCACAGTCTATGTCTTTCACATCTTTAAATGCAGCCACAGTATTGCTGAAACCTTCCCACAGTGCCTTGCATTCTACCTGTCTGTCTATAATTAAACAAACGCATTTTGTTTGCCTGTTTGAATAACTTCTGATATATTTTATTCATTTTAAAAGAAATTTCAAAACGTATTTTCCATTTCTCAATACATTTAAATGACACCTTTATACTTATGCCCGAAGTTAAATCGTTCTGACATTTGGTTGAATTCTATCAGCAGTGCAACTGCAGTAAGTAATAGTCAAATACATTTTCATTTTGTCTCCACGATTGCCTTTTTATTTGTCTTATCTTGTCTGAGAGGCTGCTCCTTAGATTGCAGTGAGGCTTTGGTTCCGTGTTGAAGCACAATGGACAAGGGAAGAAAACTATATCATCAACACTCAACCTTTACTGACCTCATAATGCTTTGGAGTTCATCAGTCTTGTCTAATAACCAACAGTCTACAGGAAGACTCTTTCATGTGTAATCTGTAATGAAAACAGAAAATTCTGGAAATACCTAGCAGATCAGGCAGCATCTGTGAATAGAGACATGGAGTCAACATTTCAGGTTCATGGTCTTCTTACCTAAAGGGTTAGGGTTAGTAAGTTGTGAGCATGCTACATTGGCACGGGAAGCATGGTATTGCTTGTCAGCACATCCTTGCCTGTGTTTCATTAACATAAACAACGTATTGTACTATATGTCTCATGCCGAAGTATCTCAGCCCGAAATGTCGACTGTACTTTTTTCCATAGATGCTGCCTGGCCTGTTGAGCTGCTCCAGCATTTTGTGTGTGTTGCTTGGATCGCCAGCATTTGCAAATTTTCTCTTGCTTGTTCTATATGTTTTGCTGTTTTGATGTACATGTGACAAATAAAGCTAATAATTAACCTTTATCAATAGAAGGATATATTGGTAATGGAGGCAGTTGCAACAGAGGTTCTATATTCTAAATCTCTCTTCATGTGACAGTGCTGCCATCCGCTTACAGGGATAGAAACAGTGCCACTAATTTGTACTGCCTGTATCTGGTCCATATCCCTCCAGTTACTGCATATTCATGTGTCTTTGTAGAAGTCTCTTAACATCGCTATTGGATTTGCTTCCACCACTACCTTTGGCACCTATCACTCTTTGTGTAAAACACTTCTCTTGCACAGCCCTATAATCATTCCCCTTCTTACCTTAAAGCTATGCTCTCTAGTATTTGACATTTCTACTCGGGGTAAGATTTTGGCTGTTTGCTCTATCCATACTGCTCTTAACTTTATAAACTTTTATTAGATTTCCTTTCACCCTCTTCTGCTCCAGTGAAAACAACCCAAGTCTACCCAATATAGATTATATCTTCTAATCTATACAGATGGTCCTGTAAACTTCTGGATCATCTTCAAAGCTTCATATCATTCTTGTAATGGGGTGGCCCAAACTTCACACAACACTCTCAAATGTGGCCTAAGCAAAGTTTTATATAGCTGCAGCATGACTTACTCTTGTACCCAATATCCGACCAACAAAGGCAAGTGTGCCATGTGCTTCTTTACCACCCGATCTATCTGGCTGATGAGGTCAATGTGCACTTAAAATGGAGGAACAAAGAGGATCTCATTGAAATGTACAAAACCCTGGCAGGTTTTGGCAGGGTGGATGCAGGGATGATGTTTCCCTTCTCTGGGGATTCTTGGACCAAGGGTTACAATCTCAGGATGGGGCAGGGGCAAGACCTTTAGCACTGAGATAAGGAGAAATTTATTCACTAAAGAGAATAATGAACATTTGGAATTCATTACCATGGAGCGATATGAAGATGTGGTCCCTGAATATGCTTAAGAAAGAAGTAAATAGTTTTTCATATACAAAAGGCATGGGAGCATAAAGGAGCAGGCATATGGGACTAAGGTACTGGATCAGGCATGATTGTATAGAATGACAGAGCTGACTCAAAGGGCTGAATAGCCTTCTACTTTCATGTCTGTGAGTAAAGAAATAAAAATAATTGAAGTTAATTATATCAAAGTCCCAGATAGAAATGTTATTATGAATGCTAATACCATTTATACAGTATTTTTCCAAACCAAGAGTCATTAAGAAAATATCACTATTCTTTGAGGTTAGATTGCTCACTGATTTCCCGTGGTGACTGAATGGAAATCCATCTACCCCACGTGAATCTAAACCATCAGACTCAGAATCTTTAGGGGTCTGGCCAGTACTGCAGACCGTCTCAGCTTTCCCAGGACAGAGAGATGCTGAACCTAAGAATTTCTGCAGGGTCCCAGTTTGGAATGTAAGACGGGACTAAAGATGAACTCAATCGCAAACAAGAGAAAATCTGCAGTTGCTGGAAATCCAAGCAACACACACAAAATGTTAGAGGAACTCAGCAGGCCAGGCAGCATCTATGGAAAAGAGTACAGTCGACGTTTCAGGCCGAGACCCTTCATCAGTTCTGATGAAGATCCTCCAGCATTTTGTGTGTGTTGCTAAAGATGAACCCAGCCTAGATGAGATTCCTACTGTTGTGCAATAGCCTACAAAAGCAACTTCAGTGTACATTCAGTGAATGCTCTGCAAGGTACCTCAATTAGCGAGGGAGAAGGTCACCTTTTGAAAGGAGGGGTGCAACTAAGTACAAATCTTAAATTTATCAAAACCTTACATCTTCTCCAGCATAATTTCAATTTCATCACTTAAAAAGAAATCCCAGAGGCAGTCAATACAAGTGTAGGCAGCTTTCTTAATTGTGCCCCATAATAGCTGTGTATGGAACAGATTTGCCTAATTTGTTTGTTTCTGGTTTCTTCTGGCATCCTGAAGAATGTCAGTTACGGAACTGTCAACAGTATGTGCACTGTGTGGCGATGGGTGCAGGGGAAGTGCATTGGTCATACAATTTACCCCACTCTAATAGGTCCAGTGAACACTGGCAGACTGCTATGTGTTGACATTGTTGTTGTACCTAATTAAAAATCATAAGCATGACCGTGGAAGAAAAATTTGTTTGTAGTACAATCATTCTAACATCAAATTAGAGAAAATGGTTACAAGCCATTTAGCTGGGGTTTCACACTGAGTTCAAGAAATCCCCAAACAATTTTTGATTCATTTAATGAAGATAGTCAGCATTTTTGCAAAAGGAAAATTGAGAAACAATTTTTTCTCTCTTTCTGTAGTGGAAAGAGTACCATTTAATGGTAAAATCTTTAGCCTCTGAAGTACACGAAGCATAAATCCTGTCGTAATCTGGACCCAATGGACTGCTGTTTTTTAATTGCCTTTATTGGTCTCTTGTAAGTTTTGAATAACAAGCTAACTAGCTGTTTAGTAAACCCATCCAACGTCTGTGTGTAGGTCATTCATATTTCCCATGTGAACTTGTTTTAACTCCCACACAGTTTGTACTCTGATTTTTTTTAACAAGCCTCATTATAGTTCTACAGGAAATAGAGCAATTGGAAGTTTTGAACCTAACACATTCCATGAAACATTCCAAAAAACTGGAGTGTTTTATTTTTCTTCTCTCCCTCTGTAATGTTCCACAGTGAACGCAATGTTCTGGAACATATTATAAAACCACAGTGGTCATGTATTTTCTCAGAGTGGATAAACCTTAGTCCTTCAACTAAATACTTAATATTGCTTGTTCGTTTGACCTTATGGGGGTGGGGTGGGGAAGTAATGGAGATGATTGAGGGAAATGGACCAAACTACAAGGCAGTTTTTTTTATTTAGACAGTGATTCAATGCACCATCAGCTATGCTTTCCTGGGCTGTAGGAACTGCCCACTTCTGTTGCTTCATTGCTTGTGGCCAGGTCTCATTTAGAAGAAATTATTTTTAATTGTTGCTAGCCAAAATATGGCCTTCAGCTATCTATCTGTCTGAAAACTGCCTCTTAAGCTGACCTAAATGACATTCCCCTGATTTTTTTATATATACATACACATGACCTGATCCCACCAGTTAACTTGCTGCATTCAGGGTCATGCACCCTGTGCCCTTACCAACTAGTGAAGTGGAGACAGGGTTCTGTCTTAGATACCAACCAGATGGTCTTAACTTCCCTCACTGTGAACAACTTTGCACTTTTGCTCCAGAGCTTCACAAGGCAGACCGGCAGCTCTGTTAGCATGGAGCCAAAGCTAGGGGGTTGTTTTTAATCAAAAGATAGTGTTAAATACTGCAAATATCAGTCTCTGGTCAGGAGAGGTAGGGAGGATGAGTGATGGTACTTAATGATAGCTTCAGTCTCTAAGCTTCAATGGGTGGGGAGATGTAGTTGGTTGATAGTAATGGCTGAGACATTACACTTTAGTGTCACGGATATAACCATGACCTGTTTCCCATTCATTGCCATGAAGTCAGCCGATAGTTAACTTTTCAGGAAACATGAGAGACTGCTGATGTTGGAGCCTGGACTAACAAGGAGGAACTCAGTAGGTCAGGTAGCATCTATGGAGGAAAATGGACAGTTGACAGTTTGGGTCTAGGTAAAGGTTTTCATCCCAAAGCATTGGCTGTCAATTGTCTTGTTGCCTGATCCATTGAATTCTTCCAGAATTTTGTTTGTTGTAGTTACCACCTCAGTTATGTCTCAAATCACCAATGTAGTTGGGTTAACGTTTTGTCCTCTTTGCAATACTTGGTGTCCCACTTTATCTTGTTTCAGTCCTTTCATTCCAATGTTTGATCATATTGGAGCTCCGAAGTATGTGTCCATTTTGCCAAATGAACTCCCAGACCAGCCTGAAGTGGGGCTGCCTGCACTGCTGGGATGTATTACTAGGGGTTTTATCACCATAACCAACCTGCCCATCTCCAGTATCTTAAAGAGTGACAGTGCTTGCAGTTTAAGTATTTATGATAGGAGACGCCTGGACAACTCTAGAGACTTGCACACTCGAGTACAAGGCCTAAAGTAGTGGTCACCAACCTCTTTAAGCCCATGATCCCCTATCTCAGCCTTAGTGAAAGGCAAGATCAACCTATTAAATCGATTAGTCCCACGCATGTTCACTGGGCAGAAAAGACCGGAAGTAAAACTCCGCAACCCAGAAGTAGAAATAATGTATGTACACCAGGGGTCACCAACCTTTTTTGCACCGTGGACTGGTTTAATATTGACAATATTCTTGTGGACCAGCCGACAGGGGGGGGGGGGGGCGTGGGGGAGCGGATGTTAATCAAGACCAGAGTACAGTGATACTCGAAGCAGGTTCCTTATGCCCAGTCTACTATACCGCAATTTAGTTTACGTGGCTCTCAGCACTTAGCTTCTGTCCCGCTTGCTCACGTTTTTTTCCTGCAGAAAAAACTTAACGAGTTTGTCTTTAAGTGCAGGGTGCTTGGACTCAAGGTACCAAAGCAGCTTTGAGGGCTTCATTGCCCCATTAGACAACCTCTGGGCCCAAAATCCAGCCTCTTGCCCGCCCGCCACCAGACGCTTTGGCCAGGTGCAGCTGGTTGTGGGTGGGTGAGAGGACAAGGTCAGGGCCGGAGGTCCCTGTGCCGGGGCCGCGGCGGTTGCAGTCCGGAGAGAGCGACCAACCAAGCGAGGAGGTGACAGTGCGCGTATCTGTCCCCCTTGTAGGATCTATCGGCCGACAAAAGTTTGTCTCGAGGGCAGATTGCATCGAGGTAGCTGCTCTGCTACTTACGAAACCCTGAGCCCCAATTAGGTCGCCTGCAAATATTTTAGCACCGAGTTCCCCACGAACATTCGGTGTGTTAAACAGGTTTAGAGGCGGCGCCCATCTGTCCGCGCTCCAGGCCAGTAGCAACAGCACTTCTCGCCAGCGCGTGAGGTGGCTGGTTACCTGAGGCCAACCAGTGATCCCTGGTGTGAGGGTATCACTGCGTTTAGGTGACTGATGACCTCGTGTGTGTTCAAGTTCAACAGTGGGTGTGTCAGGGAATGAGGAAAGGTTCAGCTGACTCATATCGTTTCATATCGCCAAATCATATCATTTCCTCGCCGCCCGGTGGTTGCGGACCACTGAAGTACACTGTGTCGTACGTGGCGGGGGAGCTACAAACATGCGCATTGGACAGAAAGAACGGAACTAAAACCCCGCAACCCAGAAACAATCTTTCAACAGTATTTGTGCATTTATTTATTTATTTTTTCGGGATCTACTGGGAAAGTCTCAAAGATTGACCAGTCAATCGTGATCGACAGGTTGGTGACCACTAGCCTAACATATCCACTCAACCACTTTTTCATATGGAGGCACAAGAGAGTGGATATACTGGAATCTGGAGCAACATACAATCTGCTGGAGGAACTCAGTGGGTTGAGCAGCATCGATGTTTCAGTCAAAACCCTGTATCTCTTTAAAATGAATTCATAAGTTGGAGCTGTTTTGATTTGAATCATAGATTTTGGGGCCAGGGATGTTGATGAAGGGAAATGGAATAGAGGGATTTGGGGAGAACTGCAATAGAAAAAGATATAACTTCTGACACTAGAATCTGGAGCAGGAAGTTATCTGCTGGAGCAGCATCTGTGGGAAGAAAAAATTGTTAGCATTTCAACAATTCCTTTCAGTTCCTTTCTTCTTACAGATGCTGCTTGGCCTGCTGAGTTCCTCCAGCAGACTGTTGTTTAAGAAGAGAGAGTATTGGAAACATTGATTAGACCAGGCAGTATCTGTGGAGCAGGAAACAGAGTTAGGGCTTTGGGCCAGTGATCCTTCAACAGAACAGGAGAAACAATGCATAGTGCCTTGTGAGGAGTGTAACCAGCAATACAGACCATTTCACTCACATGGTCCCTTTCTGTTCTGTTCTGTGTAACCTAAAGGTCCATTTCTTCAGCTGCTGGGCAATGGCACACTCGCATTGTACTTTGCCTGACTCTGCTGAGTGTGAGGTCAGTGCAGAACCCAATTTTGCCAGCTACTGGCAGTTTCCATCGGGGCTGCTGGGCATTAATCCAGACTACTTGTTTCTTCACACCCCACACCCTTCCCATCTGAGAAGCACTATTGCAGGTCAAGGTAACATTACCATGGTAAGAGCTGAGCTAATTAACCTCTCATGGGCCAGGTAGGAATAGTTCAAATCTTTGGAAACTAATATTCCTGCTGCTGGAACACTAGGAAGGAAGCAAAGAAGTTAGAGTAGAGTGGGAAACCAAAATTAGTGGAAGTGTTCTTTACGAGGCATTTGAATGGAGGGACAGTTCAGAGAACAATCCTGTTAAGAAAGTATTTCTAACTGGTGTTGGCAATCCTAGCAAAAGAGAGGTTCTGAAAGCACAGGTGATCTGGAGTTCTGTAAGTTATTTTCAATGATGTGTGCATGGATGGCTCAATTAAAGGTTATGCTACCCCATCTTGGACTGAGCCATGATAACCTGCAGGATTCTTGCTTCATTGGCATGGTTCACCATTTCTGCTGGTCATTTATTGGGCAGTGTTTGCAATGCTACAAGGCATCCAGAACAGGAGAAGGCCCTCTCTGAATTCCTGTCCATTAATCTCTGCTGGAACTCTGGAGAGCAGATGAAGACATTCTTGAGTTTTTGAAAGATGCTTCCTATAGTTGGTAAACTATTGGATGGTTGCTGGCATTGGTAAAATTGCATGGGCTCCTTTGTAGGCAGTCTTCAGGAGATTGCGGAGCATATGGGATAAAGGGACAAGAGTTGTAGAACTGTAGAGCAGGATGATATAGATGAAGGATAGTGGTGCTAAAAGAGCTGCTGCCTCACAGTTTCATTACATTATTTTGATCATGAACTCTGGAATGTCATTCACATATTCTTGAGACCACATGGGTTTCTCCTGGGTGCTCCAGTTTCCTCCTACTTTGCAAGGGTTACAGGTTGGAAGGTTAACTGGCCACTGTAAATTGCTCCTGGATGAGTGGCAGATGCAATAGAATGAAATGTGAAATGGCCAAGTCCTGATGATAAATGGTTGGCTTGAAGGGGAGAGGATCAAGGTGAGTGCTGTGAGGGCAGTTACGATGTGGCAAACAGGGCCTGAATGGATCTCTACAGAATGGATGGAAGTTTGGAGATCAACAGCTATGGAAGGGCATGGGGTTGATATATTCACTTTGAAGGTTGTTTTGTGTGTCAGGGACCAGCTCAGAAGTAAAGAGACAAAATGCAAAAATAACATCCATTACAGATGTGTGTGTGGTTAGCTCTGATGTTCTGTTATCTGTTTAACTTGAACACCTTCTGTGTCTCACAACACTGGGCAGCATACTGATAGTTTTGTGGCTTCCTATGCTGTAAGTTTCCTTTTGATTGTTGCTACTTTTAGGTAAGAAAATAATTATAAGCATAGCTAATCTTGAAAGGTTCTGCTCCTATTATTCGTACATCTTAGCTGCTTCCGGCATCTGTTACAACATTGCCCTGACAGTTTCGATCTTTACAGAATTAGTAGAAAGCCTGCGAGGAAAAAAAATGCCTCAGACTCCTTTCTTACCACTTCTTTTCTCTTTATATAGTCTATAGCAACCTTAAGAAACCAACTAAATTAAGAAATAGTGCAAAAGTCATGCTATGCACCAGTTTCTAAATGTTTTAGTTTACTTTACAAATTACAGAGACAAGGAGTTGGCCATTATCGGATTTGCCTTTTTCTAAAGGTTCTTCAAGTATCAAGCTGGAAATGCATTCTTGTGACACTTTAAGTCAATGCTGATTGGTGTCAAGCAAGACAACGTCATGGTCCAACTTCTCAATCTCCTATTACAATGCTGTGTCTCACCCAAAACAAGCTTCCCACTTGACTGGACTTGTCTACTGGATATTAGTCAACCTACATCACCTCCATTTCACAAACAAGGTCACTCCGGCCTCAGTCATTGAATCCCAGTATGGTTGAGCTCCAAATCATCAACTCTATGTGAGAAGACAGATCTACCAATGCAACCTGTTGCATAATGCACAATGATGAAAGGGTAATGAGGGTTTGGGATTCTCTCCCCAGTTGGCTGAGGAAGCTCTGCCATTGAGCACCTTCAAAACTTGCTCAATGACCAACTCCTCATCCCTTCAATTTCTAATGTAAAGTAGACCTATAAAAATAGTGGATGGCATGATTTTTCTACCACTTAGTAGTGTTCTGGATTTTAGAAGAATTAAAGGAGATGGATGTTGTGCTGGAAAGTGGAGTGCTGTTGGAAGATCAGCCATGACCTCAGTGAATGGTTAACAGACTTGAGAAACCCTCTGGCTTACCAACCAGCTCATTGCCTTACTGCTTCTCTTATTTCTTATGATCTTAAACAGTCTTAATTTCAGCAGGAAGTTGCCAGAGTGGAGTGAAAATTGGACTTGCTGCATATTCCATTGTCATGACTAAATGCCAATTCATCATTTTGGAGTTTAACCATAGTTACATAAGTAACAATATATACCTTTATAACAAATTGAATTGAATTGAGCTTCTGGGTGGCACAGTAAAGTTGTGGTTAGCATAACACAATTAAAATGCCAGCGATCCAGGTTCAATTTAGCAACTGTCTGTAAGGAAGTATTATGTTCTATGTGGGTTTCCTCTGGGTGCTCCAGTTTCCTCCCACATTCCAAACACTTACAAGTTAGGGTTAGTAATTTGTGGGTGCTCTATGTTGGTGCTGGGAGCATGGTGACATGTGGGGGCTGCCCCTACCTCGCTCTCAGATTGTATTGGTCATAGATGATTCAGAAACGTTTTTCTTTGTCAATTCCTCTGGTGGTCTAGTGACTCAATAAGTGTAATGAATTGGGTAGTTTCTTCAAAAGATCTGACTGAAAGGTATGTGTCATGTGGGAGAGTAGGATAATTGATATTGGTATTGCTTTATTATTGCCACATATACTGAGATACAATGAAAAAATTAGTTCTGCAAGCCATTTGTAAAACATTTCTGCATTCTGAGGTAGTACAAAGGAAAAGCAGTAACAGAATGCAGAATATGGTGCTACACTTACAGTGCAGGTAATGAGTGATGTAATGGCAATTCTATTACTCGGTACATTATGAGATCAACAGTTTGCCTTTATCATAAAAGCCATCCATTCAATAGACTTATTAGAGGAGGATAGAAGCTCTTTTTGAGTATGCTCAAGCTTCTATATTGGAGGGGAGAGATGAGAGATTGACTGGGCTAGGAAGGACTTTGATTTGTTTAGTTGTTTTTCCAAGGTAGCAAGAAGTCTAAGTGGAACAAATAGATGGGAAGCTGGTTTTCATGATGGAATGGGCTGCATTTTCAACTCTCCACAATTTGTTGTGGTCACGGGCAGAGCAGTTGCAATACCAAACCTGTATATCCAGCAGGAAGTCCAGCTGGCTCATATGCATGAAGCCATTTGGAGGGGAGTTGAGGCCTGGGGGCAGTTCTGTGATGATCTCATTCAATGGCAGGGCAGGTTTGTAGGGTTAAGTAGCCCACTCCTGCTCCTACCTTTCTGTGTTTTTATCTTTGTTAGCTTCACAAAATCCTTAGTGAAATGCCACATGTTGTAGCACCAAACCATAAAGACCAGAAACTTTATTATTAAATTCCACTCTCTAAACACATCAGTTTCAAAATTTGTGTAGTCAAGAGCATAAGGAATTCAGCATGAATTCTGAGCTCCTGTTCACTCTCCAATCAGTGTTCATAAATCACACGAGGAGGCTTGATGATGATTTTTTCCCTCCCTACTTCTAATCCTGCACAAATGGACACAGACTGGGTGACTTAATTTACAAGCAGTTGCACTCTGTCTGCTGTGGTCATCTGGAGCTCCCACTTGTCAGGCATTTTAACTTTCCTCCCCATTCCCACATTGACATGCCTGTCTTTGACTTCCTTGACTGTCAAGGTGAGGCTAAACATAAATTAGAGGAACAGGACCTCATATTCCACCTGGATGATCTGCAACTTGATTGGATTTTCCAGCATCTGGAAACCTGTTCCATTTTCTCTCTCCTCTTGATCTACCCACTTCTTCCTATGCCAGATCTCCTTTCTGTTTCCTGTTCTCCATCCTCCCATCTGTTCATCATCCAGACACTCCTCCCACTGGTTTCCCTCCCCATCTGCCCTTCCTTGATTCAATGTTCTACCTTTCTTACCTTCCAGCATAGTTCCTGCAGGCCTATGTCCCTTCTAGTCTTTGGAACCATTCCCACTCTCCCCTCCTCATCCTCTTCTCACCTGGATCCATCTATCACTTACAAGCTTGTGCTCCACCTCTTTAAACTGGCCATCTCTCCTCAGTCTTTCAGTCCAAACTGCCTTGACCCAAAACACTGACTGTCCATTTCTCTCCCTGGATACTGCCTCATCTGCCAAATTCCTTTTGCTTTTTGTGTGCTGCTTGAATTATGGTTTGGGTGGAAAGAATTGTTGTTTGGGAACTTTACCTGAGGAAGAGGAAAACATTGAAAGAAAAGCTTTTTTTTAATGAGTTTTAATAATGAAAACCTCTTGAAATTCAAATCTCCTTTCAAACATAAACAAATTTTCCTCATTGACTCCTGTGGGAGAGACTTCTGTTAATTGTGTAATGATAAGGGCAATGCTTGTTTTAAGTGTACTTTTTTCCATGCACAATTAAGCAGCAGATTAATGGCCCAGTTCTCACCTGTTATTGTCCCCTCTGCAGGTCAGGTTAGCACCTCATTACTCACAGCTGACTGCAGTCTCCCTATTGCAAATTGCACATGTGTGCTTGTTAAAACTCTGCTGTAAACGTAAAACAACATTTTCCTAAATAAGTCAGTGGCATCCATGTGCTTACTATGACTAAATTTGAGAAATTCATGGATATTCTGTAAAACAGTGTTTATACTATAAACAGTACAGATCGGTAATGACATGTTCTCCTTGCTGACAGTCAACACGTGCACACCTCAAGGATGTGTGCTTAGCCCACTGCTCTACTCTCTGCACTCATGACCATGTGGCTAAGCATAGTTCAAATGTCACCCACAAATTTGCAGATGACACCACTGTTGTTGGTAAAGTCTCAGATGGTGAAGAGATACACAGGAGTGACACAGATCGGCTGTTTGAGTGGTATCACAACAATAACCTTGCAATCAGTGTAATCAAGACCAAGGCATTGATTGTGGACCTTAGGAAGGGGATATGGTGGCTGAAGGTTTTTTTTGTGTTGTACAGCTCAGGAAGAACAATCCTTGTAGAGGAGCCAGGAATGGAAAGGCTGAGCAGCATTATGTTCTTGGACCTAATGAACCATAGAATCATAATGCATTGATAAAATCACGTAGCAGGCATGCCAGCGGCTCTACATCATTAGGAGTTTGAGAAGCTTTGGTATGTCACGAAAGACTCTTGCAAATTTCTATGGATGTGAAGTGGAGAGCATTCTGGTTGCATTACAACTGGCTGCAATGCACAGAATCACAAGAGAATGCAGCTTCATCACAGGCACAGTCATACCCACCATCAGTGCCTCAAGAAAGCGACATCCATCACTCGGCAGACTGAAGACTCACACTCGATGATTTATGGAAACCTTCCTCCCCTCTGCCACTGAATAGTCCTTGAAACCATTAACACTACCTCATTATTACTTCTTTTGCACTATTGTTTATTTTGTAATTTATAGCAATTTTATGTTTCGCACTGTACTGCTACTGCAAAACAATAAATTTCATGTCATATAAGACTGAGATTAAACCAGATTCTGATCCTGAAATTACTTTATGCATATGCTTGTTAAAATGTTGCCACCTGGCTCTTTATTTTGCATAGACCATAAGACCATGAGATATTGAAGCAGAATTAGACCATTTGGCTCATCGAGTCTGCTCCGCCATTTCATCATGGCTGGTCCATTTTCCCTCTCAGCCCCGATCTCCTACCTTCCCCTCATATTCCTTCATGCCCTGACTAATCAAGAATCTATCAGCTTCTGCCTTAAATATTAGCTAATGACTTGTCCTCCATGTTGAATGTTTTCCAATGTGGGGACTTGTTATATGTTTGACATCATGGAGTAAATCCACGTCACTCTGGAGAAAGTCCATCTTCCCCTTGCTGGTGGAAAGTTTTCATCTGATTTGAAACTGTTGAAGAGTTATAGAGGGAAGGAGAGATAAGAAGACAAAATATTAATGGAGTCATAGACCATGGACTAGATTCTGCAAGGACTATAGAGCATGCAATGAGGCTATCTGGCACATCCCTTGCATCTAGGTGATCTCATCCCAACCTCTAAGCAGAGATTGATGGAACAAAATAGGCTTGGAAAATAATGAAAAGGATATCCTCTGAGGTTGTGGAAAGCTCCCTGGATTAAAGTTGGACAGGGTCAGAATCAGTCGGGGCCACATCAATGTAACTCAATGGAGTTATAGAATTGTACAGCACAGAACAGGCTTCACCTCCCCACTCCCCATGTTCTTGTCAACCTTTTTGTCCATTTATAGAACCATAGAACATTACAGCACCGAAACAGGCCTTTTGGCCCTTCTTGGCTGTGCCGAACCATTTTTCTGCCCAGTCCCACTGACCTGCACCTGGGCCATATCCCTCCAAACCCCTCTCATCCGTATACCTGTCCAAGTTTTTCTTAAATGTCAAAAGTGAGCCCACATTCACCACTTCATCTGCCAGCTCATTCCACACTCCCACCACTCTCTGTGTGAAGAAGCTCCCGCTAATGTTCCCTTTAAACTATTCCCCCTTCACCCTTAATCCATGACCTCTGGTTTTTTTCTCCCCTAGCCTCAGTTGAAAAAAGCCTGCTTACATTCACTCTATCTATACCCATCATAATTTTATACACCTCTATCAAATCACCCCTCATTCTCCTACGCTCCAGGGAATAAAGTCCTAACCTATTCAACCTTTCTCTGTAACTCAGTTTCTCAAGTCCCGGCAACATCCTTGTAAACCTTCTCTGCACTCTTTCAACCTTATTAATATCCTTCCTGTAATTAGGTGACCAGAACTGCACACAATACTCCAAATTGGTCTTACCAATGTCCTATACAACCTCACCATTACATTCCACCTCTTATACTTAATATTTTGATTTATAAAGGCCAATGTACCAAAAGCTCTCTTTAATGACCCTATCTACTTGTGACGCCACTTTTAGGGAATTATGTATCTGTACTCCCAGATCCCTCTGTTCTACTGCACTCCTCAGTGTCCTACTATTTACCTTGTATGTTCTACCTTGGTTTGGCCTTCCGAAATGCAATACCTCACACTTGTCCGCATTAAACTCCTTCTGCCATTTTTTCAGCCCATTCCTCCAACATGTCCAAATCCCTCTGCAAGGTTTGAAAACCTTCCTCACTGTCCACTACACCTTCAATCTTTGTATCATCAGCAAATTTACTGATCCAATTTGCCATATTATCATCCAGATCATTGATATAGATGACAATTAACAATGGACCCAGCACTGATCCCTGTGGCATACCACTAGTCACAGGCCTCCACTCAGAGTAGCAACCCTGCACTACCTCTTTCTGGCTTCTTCCATTGAGCCAATGTCTAATCCAATTTACTACCTCTCCATGTATACCTAGCGACTGAATCTTCCTAACTAACCTCCCATGTGGGCCCTTGTCAAAGGCCTTACTGAAGTCCATGTAGACAACATCCACTGCCTTCCCTTCATCCACTTTCCTGGTAAATTCCTCGAAAAACTCTAATAGATTGGTTAAACATGACCTACCATGCACAAAGCCATGCTGACTTTTTCTATTAAGTCCTTGTCTATCCAAATACTTGTAGATCCTATCTCTTAGTATTCCTTCCAATAATTTACATACTACTGATGTCAAACTTACCGGCCTATAATTTCCTGGCTTACTTTTTGAGCCTTTTTTAAACAACGGAACTAC
The DNA here is from genome assembly GCF_048418815.1 of Hemitrygon akajei. Taxonomy (NCBI): domain Eukaryota; kingdom Metazoa; phylum Chordata; class Chondrichthyes; order Myliobatiformes; family Dasyatidae; genus Hemitrygon; species Hemitrygon akajei. Next base: position 85,692,481 of record NC_133138.1, on the reverse strand, counting down.
ATGAGCTATCCTCCAATTGCTGGCACCTGACCCGTGGATATCGGCATTTTAAATATTTCTGCCAGGGCCCCTGCAATTTCAACACTAGTCTCCTTCAAGGTCTGAGGGAATACCCTGTCAGGTCCTGGGGATTTATCTACTCTGATTTGCCTCAAGACAGCAAGCACCTCCTCCTCTTTAATCTGTATAAGTTCCATGACCTCCCTACTTGTTGGCCTTGTTTTCATAGACTCCATTTCAGTTTCCTTAGTAAATACAGATGCAAAAAACCCCATTTAATATCTCTCCCATTTCTTTTGGTTCCATACATAGCCAACCACTCTGATCTTCAAGAGGACCAATTTTATCCCTTACTATCCTTTTGCTCTTAACATACCAGTAGAAGCTCTTAGGATTATCCTTCACCCTGACTGCCAAAGCAACCGCATGTCTTCTTTTAGCCCTCCTGATTTCTTTCTTAAGTATTTTCTTATTCTTTTTATACTCCTCAAGCATCTTATTTCCTCCCTGTTGCCTATACATATTATACATCTCTCTCTTCTTCTTTATCAGAGTTCCAATATCCCTAGAGAACCAAGGTTCCTTATTCTTATTCATTTTGCCTTTAACCCTGACAGGAACATACAAACTCTGCACTCTCAAAATTTCTCCTTTGAAGGCCTCCCACTTACCAATCACATCCTTGCCAGAGAACAACCTGTCCCAATCCATGCTTTTTAGATCCTTTCTCATTTCTTCAAATTTGGCCTTTTTCCAGTTTAGAACTTCAACCCGAGGACCAGATCTATCTTTATCCATGATCAAGTTGAAACTAATGATGTTATGATTACTGGAACCAGTGTTCCCCTACACACACTTCCGTCACCTGCCCTAACTCATTTCCTAATAGGAGATCTAATATTGCATCCTCCCTAGTCGGTACCTCTATATATTGATTTAGAAAACTTTCCTGAACACATTTCACAAACTCTAACCCATCTAGACCTTTAACAGTATGGGAGTCCCAATCAATGTGTGGAAAATTAAAATCCCCTACAATCACAACTTTCTGTCTCCTGCAGTTGTCTGTTATCTCTCTGCAAATTTGCTCCTCCAATTCTCGCTGACTATTGGGTGGTCTATAATACAACCCTATTAATGTGGTGATACCTTTCCTAGTACCTTTTATACTAGATCTGTATGCCAGCACTTCCTTCTATATCTTGCCCATTTAAATGTCAATTTGAGGGGCTCATAAGTGTAAAGATTGAATTTGATTTTACCGCCTCCTCTGGCAGCATTCCAAATATGAACCACTCTCTGTTTAAAAAAAAAAGCACCTCAGTTCCCTTTTAAAACTCCTTCATCTTATTTTAGGATAAAAAAAACCTGCAGAGGATCATAAACTCATCCAGAAGCATCATGGGCAATAGCCTCCCCACCATTGAGGACATCTTCAAAAGACAATGCCTCAAGGAAGTAGCATCCATCATTAAGGCACCTCACCACCCAGGACATGCCTTCTTCTCATTGCAATCAGAGAGGAGGTGCAGGAGCCTGAAGACAAGCATTTATGTTTAAGGAACAGGTTCTTCCCCTCCACCATCAGATTTCTGTGTAGTCCATGGACCCATGAACATTTGGCCCCCTTTTTGCTCTCTTTTTGCACAACTTATTTAGCTTTTAGATTTCCTATTATAACTTATAGTAGTTGTTTTAGAGTATTGCCCTGTACAGTTGCCGTAAAACACAAATTTCTTTGCATACTGGAAGTTAGTGATAATAAACCTGATTCTGATTCCAATTCAAGTTATCCTTCAGCCTCCTTCATGCTGGGGAAAATTAGACCAGCCTGTCCCTGTCCAATCTCACCCCATAACTGAAGTCCTCTATTCCAGGAATTTCCTGATGAATCTCCTCTGCATTCCCTCCAGCACATTATATGTTAAGTAGTAATAATTTATCAAGAGTATTAAGAAGGAAATATTTTCATATATCGATCATTGTTATTGTAAAAGCGACAATAATCTATCAAGCATTCTGATCAGAATAAAAATATAGATAGCTTACGTGAGTAGGCAAAGACTTGCAAGTGGACTAGAAATGGGAGAAATGTGAAAGGGGAAAATAGGAAGAAGGGACAGAAGCAGAATCAGATTTAATATCACTAGCAAACGTCATGGAACTTGTTAACTTTACAGGAGCAGTACAATGAAATATAAGATAAATATGGAGAAAAAAACCTGAGTTACATTAAGTATGTGTGTGTGTGTATCTACTAAATAGTCAAGTTAATATAAGTAGCGCAAAATACCAGAAATAAAAAAGTAGTGAGTTAGTGCTCATGGGTTCAATATCCAATTAGAAATAGGATGGCAGAGGGGAAGAAGCTGTTTCTGAATTGCTGACTGTGTGCCTTTAGGCTTCTGTACCTCCTTCCCGACAGTAACTGTGTGACGGGGGCATGTTCTGTTTGGGGGGGGGGGGGATCTTTAATAATGGACGCCACCTTCCTAAGGCACCACTCCTTGATGATGTCATGGATACTAAGGGTGGTACCCATGATAGAACTGACTAATTTTACAAGTTTCTGAAACTTATTTTGATGTTGTGTAGTAGCCCACCCCCCCCATACCAGCCAGTGATGCAGCCAGTCAGAATGCTCTCCACGCTATATTTCTTGAAGTTTTTGAATGTTTTATTTCACAAACCAAATCTCCTCAAACTCCCAATGAAATATAGCCACTGTCTTGCATTCTTTATAGCTGCATCAAAATGTGGCATCCGGGTTACGTACTTAGAGATTTTGACACCCAGGAACTTGAAACTACTCACTCTCTCCACCTCTGGTCCACCTATGAGGACTGATTTGTATTCTCTTGCCTTTCCCTTCCTGAAGTCCACAATCAGCTCTTTGGTCTAGCTGACATGGAGTGCAAGGTTGTTGCTACAATACCACACAGCTAACTGGTATATCTTGCTCCTCTATGCCCTGTGTCTCCATCTGAAATTTTGCCAACCATGGTTCTATCATTAGCAAACCTATAGATGTTGTTTGAGCTATGCCGAGCCACACAGGACTCTGAGATGTCAGGGTGCCCTTGTGTTTGATTCACGAAAGGTTAGAATGCAGGTACAGCAAGTAATTAGGAAAGGAAAATGAATGTTATGTGTTGTTCAGGGAGTTGAATACAAAGGAAAGAAGGTTTTGCTTCAGTCATGTAGGGAATTGCAGAGGGCAAAAGTGCAGTAGTACGTAAAGTACTGGCTTCCTTATTAAATGAATAATTTTAGTGTGCTGGAAACAGTTCAGTGAATTTGTGGTTTGGATGGGATGTCATCTGAGGAAAGGTTGAACTAACTAGGTTGGTATCCATTCAAGTACTTGGATTTACATTGTGTTTGACAAACCCCGAAGGATTTTACAACAGATGAAGTACTGTTGAATTACAGTTACTTCTGCATTGTAAGAAATGCAAAGGCCATTTACATACAGCAATGCTCCTCTAAGAGCAGCATGAAAATGACAAGATAATTCTTTCTTTCAATGACATTGGTTGAGGATATATATGAGCTGACACAAATTAAGAACTTCCTTGCAGTTCTTCAAAAGTTACATTAACTTGGGAAGTACTTGTGGTTTTGATTCTTAATGCCTTATCTGAAAGAAGGCACCTCTTCCTGTTCCATGTGTCCACTATTAGATTGCTCTGTGAGTGCTTTGGCTAACATTTTGTGCACTAGAGTAGGACCAGATACTTCTGACTCTGAGGATGGCTGATATAATGACAAGTTGTGGAACCATTTGTAACTAATAACATTGCAATGTAAGTCACAGAATATGTGCAAAAAATGCATTTACCTTGTATCTTAATGATGTAATTAAGAAAAAAGTTCTCAATACCATTACTGTCCATAACTGTAAATAGTGTAGTGATAAGCTTCAGAGCCATAAGTCAGAATGGTCCTCTGTCCATGTTGACAAACAAGTACCTTTCTGCACTAATTCTATTTACCAACTCTTGGTCTAATGCCAAGTGCTCTTCCAGGCATTTTTTAAATGTCATGAGAACACCAGTAGCTTCTGAGGCAGTGCATCTACCATCCTTTGGGTGAGACTTGCTTTCCTCAGAACCACTGTAACCATCTTCATCCACACCTTAAATTTACACCTTCTGGTATCAGATGGTCTCTGTTATGAGAAAATAGTTTTGTCCTATCAACCTCATTGATGCCTCTTGTAATTTTGTTTACCTTCATCAGGATCCCCTTCAGCCTCTTACACACCAAGGAAACCAAATCCAATTTCTCCTCATAACTGTAATCTTCCATCCAAGGCAATATCCTGGCAAATCTCCTCTGCTTCTTGTTCAGTGCAACCACATCCTTCCTATAATGTGGTCAGAGGAGTTGCACACAATATTCTTGATGTAGCCTAAACAATGTTTTATAACCTCACTTCTCTTATATTTTGTGCTCCAGCTAATGTTAACCAATATCTTGCCAATATCACCACCTAATCTACCTGTGTTGTCACCTTTAGTGAACCATGTATTTGTATTCTGTCTGTTCCTCAATACTCATAGAAACATAGAAAACCTACAACACAATAAAGGCCCTTTGGCCCACAATACTGTGTCGAACATGCCAAACTCCTTAAAGCTCTACTATTCATTGAGTTTGTTTACCCTTAGTGAACTTCCCAAATTACGCCACTTCACACTTACTGGTGACTACATTCCATGTGACATTACTCTGCCCAACCTAACAGCTAGTCAATAACAATCTGTACCCTAAGACTACCCTTCTTACAAACCATAATACAGTCAATGGCTGTTTTCCATGAATTTACTAATCTTAACTCAGATATTCATATCCAAATTATTAATGTACATAACAAACAGTAAGGGTCGAAACACCAATCTTTGTAGTACACCATTCCAATCATTAAAATCATCCATTACCTTCATCTAATACTATTGTCTCATATCACCAAGGCAACATTGGGTCCAATTTATCAATGTACCTTGGATCACAAGGATCAGTTTTCCATCTGGGACCTTGTTAAATACATCACTAAAGTTTTGTTTTAGTCTTGATTTCTGTAACTATATTAACAATCACAATTTAGTTTCATAGCTTGAATTATTGTCTGGATTATATCTTATTCTTTGGGGAAGAAAGTTGCTTCAAGTATAGTAGAAAGCCTCACCTTTGATCCATAAGAACAAAAGGCCACAAGAGATAAAGCGGAATTAAGACATTCAGCCCATTGTGTCTGCTCTAACATTTTATCATGGCTAACATTTCTCTCCCAATCCCATTCTCCTGCCTTCTCCCCTTAAACTTTCACAACCTTACTAATCAAGAACCTATCAACGTCTGCCTTTAGCCAATGATCTGGCTTCCACAGTCACTGTGGCAATGACTTTTAGCCTCCAGCTAAAAAAATACCTCCTTACCTCTGTACTAAATGGGTATCCCTCTATTCTGAGGTTGTGCCTTCTGGGCCTAGACTCCTGCACTATAGGAAACATCCTCTCCATATACATTTTATTGAGGCCTTTCAACATTCCATTGGTTTCAATGAGATCTGCAACCCTTCCATTCTTCTAAATTCCAGTGAGTACAGGCCTAGAGCCATCAAATGCTCTTCATACAATCACCCTTACATTCTCAGAATTATTCTCACGAGCCTCCTCTGGACCCTCTCCAATGTTAGCATATCACTTCCTAGATAAGTGGCACCAAACTGCTCACAACACTCCAAGTGAGGCCTTACACACCAGTGCCTTATAAATCCTTGGCATCACACCCTTGCCTTTATATTCTAGTCCTCTTGAAATAGAACATAGAACATAGAATAGTACAGCACCTTACAAGCCCTTCGGCCCACAATGTTGTGCCGACCCTCAAACCCTGCCTCCCATATAACCCCACCACCTTAAATTCCTCTATATACCTGTCTAGTAGTCTCTTAAACTTTACTAGTGTATCTGCCTCCACCACTGACTCAGGCAATGCATTCCATGCACCAACCACTCTCTGAGTGAAAAACCTTCCTCTAATATCCCCCTTGAACTTCCCTCCCCTTACCTTAAAGTCATGCCCTCTTGTATTGAGCAGAGGTGCCCTGGGGAAGAGGTGCTGGCTGTCCACTATCTATTCCTCTTAATATCTTGTACACCTCTATCATGTCTCCTTTCATCCTCTTTCTCTCCAAAGAGTAAAGCCCTAGCTCCCTTAATCTCTGATCATAATCCATACTTTCTAAACCAGGCAGCATCCTGGTAAATCTCCTCTGTACCCTTTCCAATGCCTCCACATCCTTCCTATAGTGAGGCGACCAGAACAGAAATGAATGCTAATATTGCATTTGCCTTCCTTGCCATTGATTCTACCTGCAAGTTAACCTTTATGAGGTTAACCTCCTGAACGAGGACACCCAAGACCCTTTCCACCTCAGATTTTTAAATTTTCTGCCTGTTTAGAAACTAGTCTGCACTTTTTTCCTTTTACAAAGTGCATGACTGTACATTTCCTGACATCATATTCCATTTGCCATTGCTTCATCCAGTCTCCTAATCTGTCTAAATCATTCTGCAGCCTTCCTGCTTCCTCAACACTAGCTGCTCCTCCACCTATCTTCGTATCATCTGCAAGCCATCAATTCTGACATATAACATATAAAGAAGTCCCAACACTGACCACTGCGGAAAACCACTAGTCACCGGCAGCCAACCAGAGAAGTCTCCCTTTATTCCCACTCTTTGCCCCCTGTCAATAGGCTAATCCTCTATCCATGCTAGTATATTTCCTGTAATACCACAGGCCCTTATCTCATTAAGAAGCCTCACGTGTGGCACTGATTTTCCTTCGCCCATCTGGCCCATTCTTTCCTCAAGGAATTCACCAGATTTGTCAGGCAAGAGTTTCCCTTAAGGAGACCATGCTGACTTTAGCCTACTTTATCACGTGCCTACAAGCACCCTGAGACCTATAGGCATCCGTTAGTCTTGTGAGACCATGGATTTGCGCCTTGGGCAGGGTTGTTTGGGAGACCAGCAGTTGCCCAAGCTGCAATCCTTCCCCTCTCCACGCCACCGATGCTGTCCAAGGGAAGGGCACTAGGACCCAAGCAGCTTGGCACCGGTGTCGTTGCAGAGCAATGTGTTGTTAAGTGCCTTGCTCAAGGACACAAACACGCTGCCTCAGCTGAGGCTCGAACCAGTGACCTTCAGATCACTAGACCTGATGCCTTATCCACTAGGCTACGCGCCAACCCTGAGACCCCATCTTTAACAATTGATTCCATCTTCCCAACCACTGAGTTCAGGCTCACTGGTCTATAATTTCTTTTGACTCCCTGCCTTCTTGAAGGGTGCAGTGACATTTGCAATTTTTCAGTCCTCGGGAACCATGCCAGAATCTAGTGATTCTTGAAAGATCATAACTAATGCCTCCACAATCTCCCTAGGCCTGTCTTTCACAACTCCGGGATGTAGCCCATCTGGTCCAGGTGACTTATCTACCTTTAGATCTTTTAGCTTCCCAAGCACTATCTGCCTAGGCGTAGCAATAGTACTCACTTCTCCCACCGACACTCTCGAACTTCCTGCATACTGTTAGTGTCTTCCACAGTGAAAGCAAATGAAAAATACTTATTTAGTTCATCCGTTATTTCCTTGTCCCAATTACTATCTCTCCAGTGTCATTTTCCAGTATCTACACTTGCCTCTCTTTTACTCTTTATATATCTGAAAAAAACTTTTTGTATCCTCTTTTATATTATTGATAAGCTTACTTTCATATTTCATCTTTTCCCTTATGGCTTTTTGATTTCCATCTTTTGATTTTAAAAAGCTTCCGAATGCTATAACTTCCCATCATTTTTTGCTCAATTATATGCCCTCTTTTTTTGCTTTTATGTTGGCTTTGACTTCTCTTGTTGCATCTCAGGTTGCATCATCCTGCCTTATCTTATTTCTTCTTCTTTGGGATGTAGCTATCCTGAGCCTTTTTGATTTCTCCCAGAAACTCTAACCATTGTTGGCACTAGTATCTCCTTCCAATAAACTTTGGCCAGCTCCTTTCATGCCTCTATAATTCCCTTTATTCCACTGTAATACTGATACACCTAACTTCTGTTCCTCCCTCTGAAATTACAAGGTGAAGTCTATCATATTATGAACACTGTCTCTTAAGGTTTCCTTTACCTTAAGCTCCCTAATCAAATCTGGTTCATTACACAACACCTTTCCCCTGGTGGGCTCAACCATAAGCTGCTTTAAAAACCCATCTTGTAGCTGTTCTGCAATTCTCTATCTTGCGATCCAGTACCAACCTGATTTTCCAAATCTACCTGCATGTTTAAATCTCCCCTGACTACCATAATATTGCCCTTATTGCATGAGTTTTCTATTTCCTATTGAAATTGATATCTGACATCATAGCTACTTTTTGGAGGCCTGTATACAACTCTCATCTGTGCCTTTTTGCTCTTCTAGTTCCCTAACTCTACCCACAAGGAACTTGCATCCTCAATCCTAAGGATTTGATTTCACTTTTTATCAACAGAGCCACACCACCCACTCTGCCTACCTGCCCTTCCTTTCAAAACAATGTGGATATATTGGATGTTAAACTCCCAATTATGATCTTCTTTCAGCCATGACTCAGTGATGCCCACAACATTATTCCTACTAGTCTCTAAATGCACTACAAGATCAGCTGCCTCTCTTTCCTGACAGTCTCACTCTACATTGCAGTTGTATACCAACAGCCCCATCCTCATCCCTACCACTCCGGTTCCCATCCCCCTTCCAATTTAGTTTAAGCTCTCCCCAACAGCTTTAGCAAACCTGTTCACAAGGATATTGGTCCCCGGCGGGTTCAGGTGTAACCCATCCCTTTTGTACAGGGCAAATGGAGTATAATTCTTAAATAGTTTTGTCCCACATGTAAACCTTGCAGCCAGGAAGGGGAGAGGGCATTTCATCCTCTCGATCCCCGGTGCCAGAGATGAAAATATGTTGTGATAAAGTCCAGGTTACACAATCTTTCAGAAACCAATTCAATATTGATGGTAATCAACTGACCATGCATTTTATTGACAGTAAACCACAGAACCTCAGGATGAGCAACTCAGAAGCAAAAGGCAGCTCAGTCCAAAGTGTGTAGATGTTTTCCCTATGAAAGTGTCGAGAAATCATGTCATCCAATTGCTAATTGATATGTAGATCCTCGACGGTGCAATGTGGACTCATCGTGATTCACTAGATTCACTGCCTAAACCACACTGTATTTTACTTGGAAATCTTCAATTCTTATCACAGGAGTATCTTTCTCCATTGCAAAAAGCATAGAGGTGCCTAAATCCTCTGATCCTTGGAATTAGCAGAGTTGGCCACATCTCAGGTACCATGATGATCAAAATGAGAGGGACAATAAACCTGAATCCACCCAGTATAATGATCCCTTTTAATGAACTTGTGACATTTGTCATTAAGACCAGGTTAGGCTCAATGTCTCCTAATTACTGAAATGCATACTCATGTACCCTGGGCAAAGGATTCATTCTTAAGAATGCATGTTGTCAACAATGACCCTGCAACATTAATATTTTGTTCCATAAATATGTCACAGGGGTATTATTAAACAGAAGTGCACATCAAGAGCTACAGGAAAAGATAAATAAAATTGGTCCAAGATGTAGGTTTTAAAGTATTTTATAGTCCTTTTCTCACTGTTACCATCAGGTAGGAGGTACAGAAGCCTGAAGGCACACACTCAGCAATTCAGGAACAGCATCTTCCCCTCTGCCATCTGATTCCTAAATGGACATTGAAGCTTTGGACACTACCTCACTTTTTAAAATATACAGTATTTCTGTTTTTGTATGTTTAAAAAAAATCTATTCAATATTTGTAACTGATTTACTTGTTTATTTATTATTATTTATTTATTTTTTTCTCAGCTAGATTATGTATTGCATTGAACTGCTGCTGCTAATTTAACAAATTTCACATCGCATGCCAGTGATAATAAACCTGATTCTGATAGAGGGAGGAAGAATTGAGCCACATAGGGAGGGCTTTTCAGAGCTGAGTTCTCGGCAGCTGATGCTGTGCTGCATTCAGGGATGGTTAAAAATAAAACAGAAGGACTCAGCTTCTTAGAGAGTTACTAGGCTGGGTAGGATTACAGCAGTATGTTGGGGCATTTGAAAATTGAAGAACTGTTTAATTAGCAGCTAGGAAAGGCATTGCAGGAGAATAGAACTTAGTGCATGTTAGAACTTAGGCAGGAGACACTTGAATGACCTCAGGTTTATGGGGAATAGAACAAAGGAGATATAGAGCTCTAGTAGTGAAGTCTAGAGATCCTACATCAATTGATGGATATTTTGGTGTAAACGGAATTGAGGGAGAACAGTGTAGGGCAATGGAAATATAAAGTTTGAGTGAGGCTACTCTGGTGGTGTAATGAGAATTCATTGGCTGAAATACCTTTATACAAACTGCTCACCTTTCAGCTATAACCAAATCAAGGCAAGATGAGTTTATTAACACATGCAGAAGTACGGTGAGGTATAGGTATAACGTAAAACTTGTTTGCAGTGGCATCACAGGCATGTACGTCCAGACAACTCACATTTACATGCATTAATACCATAATTGAAAAAAACACCACAAAAGCAAGAGCTTAGTGCAAAGAAAAAAACCAGATACAATCAAAGTCAAGTCCATGGTCCTGGTGTTGAGGAAGTGTTAGCATTATGCCAGTTAGTTCAAGAACTTTCTTCCATTCCTTTGGATCATGGAAAATCTGTGCTTGAAGTCCATTTTGGTTCCCAATCCACCATGGCCTTTCCTGGCTGTATTTACCCTCATCACTAAGAAATGATTATAAATTGGTGTTTATAGGAGCTTTCCTACTACAACTGCTGCTGTCTGTAAGGAGTTTGTACTTCCTTCTCATGACCATGTGGGTTTCCTCCAGGTGTTCTAGTTTCCTTCCACGTTCTGAACGCATACGAGTTGATGAATTGTGGGCATGTTAAGTTGGTGTTCTATGGACTGTGTTGGTTGTTCACGCAAGCCACAGATTTCACTGTATGTTTCGATGTTAGGATGTACATGTGACAAATAAAGCTAATCTCAGAATCAGAATTGGAATCAGGTTTATTATCACTGGCATGTGACATGAGGTTTGTTAACTTAGCAGCAGCAGCAGTTGAATGCAATACATAACCTAGTAGAGAGAGAGAAAATAAAATAAGACATAATAAATAAACAAGTAAATCAATTATGTATATTGAATAGATTATTAAAAATATGCAAAAACAGAAATACTGTACATTAAAAGAAGTGAGGTAGCTTCAAAGTCCATTTAGGAATCGGATGGCAGAGGGGAGAAGCGGTTTCTTTAAGTGACTGCTGAAATCTGCAGCAACATTCAGTCTGCTGGACGTTGCTCCAGATTGGTACATTGAACAGATCTGTGATGGGGAAAGAAATCGTCAGTGTTTTCAGTCATGATCCTGCATTCTAATTGAGAGTGGTGAGGGGAGATAGACAGTATAGAGAGGAGAGGAGAGAAGTAGTGCGACAGGATTCTGAGGTGACTGAAGAGAGTTGAACCAGGAGGCAAAGGGTGGATTTGTGAGAAAGTGGCAGATAGAGGCAGAGAAAAGAAATGAAGTGAGTTGGGGGAGGAGAGACTGGAGGTGGAGAAAGGAGGACAACTGTTATTGTTTCTGAAGGGCATGAAGATAGTGAGAGACTATATATATATATATATATATATATATATATATATATAGATATATATAAACTTCAGGGTAGTATAAGACAATTTTTCTTTTACCACCTAACATAACCCCAATTTTGAAATTTTCAGTTGATTTCATATCTTTAGAAAATGACATCTCTATTAACAGTAATGGCTTAACTTTTAATTTTAAAGTAACATATCCTGATTTTTGAAATTACAAAGAAACTGTGAGATTAATTTTAATGAATCCTCAGCCTAGATGAGATGTAGTATGTATCAGGGCTTAAACTAGGATTTTCTTGACTTGCATAAATTCACTGAGGAAGGCACTTCCTTACAATTTTTAGAATCCTGAATATTGTTAATTCTTCTTGAGTTTTGAGAGCATTATTTCCTGTTTAAGAAGTGCTGGTTCTTGAATGTTACAAGAGTTCCTCTTTAGTTGACAGCAGATCCATCAGACTAAAGTGCTGTCCCATTGAGGTGCATACTTCTATAGAACCAGAAGTCGAAGAAAGGCAAGTAGGGCAGAGAAAGTGACTTGCAAAGCAGAGCTTGATGGTGAGAGTGCTTATGAATTCTCAATAGGAAATCAAGAGACAGGATTCATAACCTGATGGTGTATGTACATAAAACCCCTGGGGATGAGGCTGAACATCGAGAGTATTAAGGTTTCTTCCTTCACCAAAGAGTTTCCACCTGCAAATGCATAAGAGTAGCAAATAAATACAACTTGTGCTATCACTTGAAATAACTTCATCAGGAAGTTAAATAATTGATAGACCGTCGATGCTAAATGGTATAATTTGCCCAAATCAGTTGTTTGCTTGCACTTTGCTGTTTGGAGAGAATAGTTGGCTTATTATTGTCATATGTTGGAGGTATAGTGGAAAACTTTACTTTGCATGCCATCCATGCAAATTATTTCATCACATCAGTGTATGAAGATAGAACAAGGGAAAACAATAACAGAATTCAGAGTAGCATGCTACAGCTACAGAGAAAGTGCAGTGCAGGCACACAATAAGGTGTAGGCCATATTGAGGTAGGTTGTGAAGTTAAGAATCCATCTTATTGTGCAATGGGTCTTATAACAGCAGGAAAGAAACTGTCCTTTAAACAAATGTCTGGGCTGTTGCTCCAGCACAGAAGTGAAAGAGAGTCACACAGTGATACTAGTTGTATTTGTGGGGTTACTGAGTGTTTGTAGCATTAATCACTCAGTGAGCAGTGGTATTTGTAGAAATCTCTCATTGTGTAAAATTATTTGCTGAATTTTGACCACATGGGAATCTGTGATAATACATGCATTATCTTTCTGTATACTCCTTTTGCAAACATTGTTGGCAAAACATCATTTATTGCCATTCAGAAATGTCCTTGGGGAGGTGGGGGTGAGTTATCCTCTTGAATCTTTGCAGTCCTTTTGTAGAGACACGTACTGACGCCACACTGTGCATGTGGGTTTACTTAAGCAGGTTAGTTCACCCTGATGGGTGTCAATTCTCTTGTGTTGTCCTCATCCAGACAAGTGCAGACTGATTTCCGTTACACACGTTTGGAAAGGCTTTAGGAGGTGAGTTAGTCACCAGTATGTATCCAGCTTTTGGCCTTCTCTTGTAGCCATTACTTACTGTCATGCAGAAAGAGGCTATTAGGCTCTTCCAGCTCGCAATGGAGCACTCTCATTATTCCATTCTCTCTCTGCTGTAGCCCTGCACTTTATGCTCTCTCACAAACCCATCAACTTATCTTTGATTCTTTTTTCCCTGTGTCTGTCTATACTTGGGGTAATTTGTGTGTCTAATTAATGAACTCTGCATTTTTGGGGTGTGGGAGAGAACCAGAGAGCAGAGAGAGAATATACAAACTCCACACAGACATCATGATGGAACCCAGGACCCTGCAGCTGTAGGGCAGCTGCACGAACTTCCGTACCACTGCAACATTTATGTTACTGGTCCAGTTAAGGTTCAGGTCAGAATGTGTGCTGTTATTTGTGAGTCTCTGCAGGCATGTGGCAACAGACTGAGGGTCAAAATCTGGGAAGTATGCAACATCACCTGAGCGAGTTGCTGAACTTGAAAGTATCTGAAGAGACGAATGGTGGAAATATCAATGTTTGCTCATTATTTGATCCTTCCCCTTGCCTCCACACGTGGAGAAGAATGTGCAGAAGTGAAGAATTGTGCAGTGGAGTTTTCAGCTGTGAATTTTCTTTGAGTTTAAGTGCATATTTTAAAAGTGAATTGAATTAATACTTATGGAAAATCTTGGCACTGTATTTGGAAATCAACAGGGAAGCAATAACGGCTGGACAGGTCAACCAAGTACACGGCAGGCCAAACCTCTTCCTGTTTCCAATATCTTTCTGTCAATTTTTAAATGGAAATTCCTCCAAGTATTGTATTTGTGGCGGGGCCCAAATTTTACAGCGATGGATGAAACACATGGAGAATTTTCTAGGAAGTTATTAGCTGATTAGCTAGAAAGTAAAGGAATGAGCTGATCAGCATCAGTATTATAGAGAGAGGGCATGGGTTCTCCATCCATTAACTAGACCAGACTATGGATGTGTCACTGTCAATCATTGACATTCTGAGAAATTTGCGCTGATGTTTAGAATCCCAATGCAAATCTAGACCATTTGGGTTAGAGGTTCCCGGCTATGATACAGATGTCAGTCAAAGGAGACTGCTGACAGAGAGACTGGTATTGTGCAAATATGTGGTCAATGTTGACGTGTACAAGTCACATTTGGGGCTCCGGGGAGATCTTTTAATGGTTAAGGCTGTGATTCATGAACACATGCAGAATCAACAGCTTTGCCCACTGACAGACTGGCAGTGAGACTCTTACACTTGGGACTAGTGCTGTTGGTTTGCTGAGGAACAAATTAGACATGCTACCTGCTAGAAAGTGGAGTTGGCAGACTGTCACTTGGGTATGGGTCGAGTGGGTCCTGAGTTCATTATGTCCTGCTGTCATATAGCTAGATCATATAAGGTGACAAAAAATGATAACCCTAAAGCTGATGGTCTCTGGGTCTTTCCTAGTCTCTACACTTCAGTGTCCTGCAGGGCATTGTATTCACTACTGTAACTGTATAGTTAGGGGTGCTTTAACAAAATTTATATGTTATTTGTTGTACTCAAGTGTCAAGGATAAGTTGTAAATTGGTTAGTTATTGTCACATGTACAATGAAAAACTTTGGTTTTGCATGCCATTTTATCCTAGCAGTACATCAAGGTAGTACAGGGGAAATAACAGAATGACGAACATAGTGTTAGAGTTACAGAGAGAGTGCAGTGCAGATCGACAGTAAGGTAGATCAAAGTACTGAGTACAGATATAGGATGTTATATTGAAGTTGTATAAGACATTGCTGAGGTCTAATTTGGAGTGCTGTGTGCAGTTTTGGTCATCTGCCTACAGGAATGATGTAAATAAGGTTGAAAGTATGCAGGGAAAATTTACAAGGATGTTGCCGGGTTTCGAGAACATGAGTTATAAGGAAAAATTGAATAGGTTTCGACTTTATTCCTTGGAATGTAGAAGATTGAGAGGAAATTTGATAGGGGTGTATAAAATTATGAGGGGTATAGATAGGGTAAATGCAGGCAGGCTTTTTCCACTGAGGTTGTGTGGAACTACAACCAGAGGTTATGGGTTAAGTGTGAAAGGTGAAAAGCTTAAGGGGAACATGAGGGAAAAGTTCTTCACTCAGAGAGTTGTGAGAGTGTGGAATGAGCTGTCAGTGCAAGTGGTGGATGTGATTTTGATTTCAACATTTAAGAGAAGTTTGGATAGATACATGGATAGTGGGGGAATAGAGTATTATGGTCCCAGTGCAGGTTGATGGGAGTAGGCAGTTTGAATGGCTCAGAATGGACTAGATGGGCCAAAGGGCCTGCTTCGGTGCTGTACTAATCTATGACTCTAAGTCTACGTTATTGTACTAGGGCACAGTTCAATAGTTTCAAAACAGTGGGATAGATGCTGTCCTTGAACCTGGTGGTGGGTGCTTTCAGGCTTTTGTATCTCCTGCCCAATGTGTGTGGGAGGGGGTGGGGGAAGAGGGAATATCCATGGTGAGTGGGGTCTTTGGTGATGTTGGCTGATTTACCAAGGTGGGGAGAAATGTAGACAGGGTCCATGGAGGGAATCTGGTTTGCATGATGTGCTGATGTGTCCACAACTCTGCAGTTTCCTAGTTATTTCGAAGGAGTAAAAATGCAGTGAGTTTGTTTGTACTGGTCAGTTGTTCCAGGAAGCTGCTTTCAGTAATCTCCTGGTTGTCCCATCCCTGACTGTCAATTGGTGACTCTGAAAGTGGGTGGGAAGTTGGAGGAGAGGGGAAGGGTGGGAACATGGTGAGAAGAAGATCATACTCAGCAAAGCATATATACAGACCAATTACCATTGAATATGGGAGAAGCATTGCCTCTTCTTCTCATTAAACACTTCCCCTGCCTCATCTTTACACCTCAGGCAAAACTTAACCAGGAAGGAATAAAAGATGACAGGGCAAGTAAAGTGACTCAACAACATTCAACAAGTGAGGGTCAGAAACCTTCAGAATTAAGGAAATGAATTGGCAAACTTGGATACGACAGGAATTTTGTACAGTGAAAGTCACAAGTTAAAGTTGTCTTTGGATCACTGGTATATTTACTTTGGAAGTATGTGTATTATAAGAGAGTGAAATTAAGAAATGTTTGGAATGATGCATGAACAAAGGGAAGTTAAGGAAGGAAATTGTCAGCCCAGTGGTTTACATATTGCAAGGTGTTGGAATGTATTATTTGTCATTCAGTTGCTTGAGCCATGAAGAGATCTTCACTCGTCCACCTGAAACATTGATAATTGTTTTGAGTAATTAGCAAGAATTAGTTTTGCCTTTAGCTGATTGCCATTAGTGAGATATGAGCCTCTGTCCTGAGGGAGTGACGGCCTTGGAAAGCTTGTGTGTCCACTGCTGTTCCCTCACTAGTCAGGGAGTTAATAAAGCAAAGCACAGTCAGGTGGTAAATCACTCAACTCCTTGTCAAGGAGAACATATTGACTGCAGCCAAGCAGATAACAGCCTGCACCAACACCTTAATTCATCATTTGACTTTAAGAATGGTCTGCAATACATTCGATCTCCCATGTCACTTTGACTTTGAGGGAGGGGTTAAACTACCCCTCTGGATCTGAGCTTTGATCCCCCATTGCTTCAGTTTATACAGGGATTACCAGAGATTCTTGCTTTGATTTGAAGAGTTTGATGAGGTGTTTCAATGAAAATTCACCTTGTAACATATGATTCAGGCTGAGAGAACACCAGACACACTCTGTACCAGTGTGGTTCTGCATGATGCATAGCACACAGAATTATGTGCAAATTGTTGCCAAAAATGCCTGCTGACCTTGTAGCCTGAGGCTTGGAGAAGAGTTTATTTGCATTTAAGGAACACTTTTCATGACCCCATTTTAGAATTGATAAAACATTTGTGCAGCAGAATCATTCCTGTTGCAGAAATCTGCACAGCAACTGTCCACAATCAGCAGTACAATAATGGCATAATCATCTGCTGTTCCGTGATATTGTCCAGCTCATCAGGGTAATCTCCTCTGCTCTTCTTTGAAGCAGTACCATGGAATATTTTAAGCCATCAGAGAATGCAGAGGGGACCTTGATTCAAGGTCCCCTCCAGAAGATGTCATCATTGGCAGTGCAGCTCTTCCTCAATGAGATGTTTGTGTTCATGTTTCCACGGTGTAACTTGAAGTCACAATCTACTGCTTCACAGGTGAAAATGCTACTGGTTAATATATGGTCAGTGGGAGAAACTGAGTTAGTTTATCTTGGAGTGGAGGAGAGAGCTGAGAGGAGACCTGATAGTGGTATCTAATATCTGAGAGGCATAGATGGTGGGAATCATTATTCTATAGAAGAGGTGTACAAAATTTGGGATATAATTTTAGAGTAAAGGGCAGGATACATAGAGAGAAGCATAAAAGACTGCAGATGGTGGAACTTGGAGTAACAAAAATACATCAGGCAGGATCCGTGGAGTGAAATGGACAGTCAAAGTTTTGGGTGGGTGTCTTCAATCTGGTCTGATCCAGATATTAGTTCTCCACCTGAAATGTCAACTGTCCATTTCTCTCCAGCAAAGTTTAAGGAGGATTGGAGGAAGAATGTTTTCACTCAGAGAGTCATTACAGTCTATATTGCACTGCTTGAGATGATGGTGGATACTGAGACTCCCACATTTAAGAAGTATCTCAAAAAGCACTTGAATCATCAAAACATATAAAGCTATGGACCAAGCGTTGGTACGTCGAGTTAGTATAGAGAAGTACTCGATAATTGGCATGGATATGCTGGGTGAATGGCCTGTTTTTGGAGTGTATGACTGTATGACCTTTATTCAAATAATTTGCATACACATTCCAACAAGTCACAAATGCCTTTAGTGGAGAAGCATTGACAAACAAAGTAAAAGGAATAAAAACAGTGGACATCACTTTTCTGTGCAACTGGTTAGAACAGCCACCTTGTGCTAAAGGTTGCTGATTTATTGGTCCCATTCCAACGCTGAAATTACTTTTTTTGTGCTGAACCGACAGCAGAGTCTGTGCATGTAGATTTTTAATCCTGTATTCAGTAGGTATATTAGACTGACATAAATGAAGTCAAACCACCAGCATGTGCAGTCAGAATCAGGCAAACCAATTCATGCACCTTTTCTTTTGTGCTATTTATCATTAATAGATGAGACACTACTAGGAACTGTAGCTGTAATCAAATTCTTCCATGTTCACAGCCCACAAAATACCCCCTTGCAACTGATTCTAACACAGTAGACTATCACTTGAGGAGGGGGTGAAGAGGAGATGGATTTTGAACTGTGCACTCATCATTTAAAAGCAGGAGATGGGCTGTAACTTATCAAATATTGAAGGCCAGTTTGAATTAATCAAAACAATGTTCGTCTGCTGACTTTTGGCTTTGTGAAGTTGAAGGCAGAAAGGTGGCTGAATGGGGAAAGGAGAAAGAGAGGAAGAGAAAGAGAGAAGAGGCGAAGAAGAGAAGGTAAGAAGAGAAGAAAGAAAGAGAGGTGAAGGGAAGGAAGGGGAAAGAGAAGGAATGCAAAGAAAGAATGTGGAGAAGAGAAGGCCAATTTGTTAGGGAGATTGAAATCACAGGAGAAAGAGAGTGAGCAAGCAATAAGGAGACACATGAAATGTCTCTGCTGCTGCTAGTTTTAGCCCACAAGTTGGGAGTAGGTCATCTGATAAGCAAGGATGCCCATTGCCATGAGAATAATACACTTGTGTGTAGGAATCACAGTGCTTGCTGGATGTAGAATCAGTTGAAACCAAATGCTCCAAGCATGCCCTCTGTAGTAACACCCTCACCGCTGAGTCAAAAAATTGTGGCTTCAGGACATACTGAGGGAGCATTGATGTATATCGTTCCAAGGCACTATTTAAAGAATAAGTGGAAGTTCTTTTAGCTGACCTGCCCAACACTAATCCCAGAATTAATGTGTCTGTATTTTAAGCTTTGTCATTGCAGGCAGTCTCCGGGTTACGTACGAGTTCCGTTCCTGAGTCAGTCTTTAAGTCGGATTAGTACGTAAGTCGGAACAAGTACATCCAGTATTATTTAGTGTCAGTTAGTCAAACGTTTGTCTTAGTATATAGTATATATTTTACCTTTCTATGCATATAAAACACTTAAGAAACGTATGTATACCAATAATTAAACCACTGGCGTTGCTTAATAATATTTGTAGCTTTCATTGGGGCAGGGCCTTTCACATGCTCCATTATTCTCACTTTATCCATTATCCTTTAAAATTGTTCCGATCGTTGACCGATTGTAGTCTAACACTTTTCCAATGAATGATGGCGTTTCACCTCTTTCCAAACACTTTATTATTTCCACTTTATTTTCAAATGCGATCGCTTCCTGTCAATGGAACAGAAACACTGCGGGCGGTGGGTCCCGACCTGCGCTGACTCCTGAGGTCCGCTGGGTCCTAAGAACCACAGCACTGAATTGCCTGGGTCCTTAACTCCACCGCACTGAAACAGGTTAAATGGAACAAGTGGGGGCTGTGCTGGGCTTGGGTATTTGATCCTCCACAATATTCCGCGTGGGAATTTAAACTGCAGGTGGCAGTGTTTTTTTTTACGAGGTCGAGATGCGAGCTTGACATCAACCCGGCACGGATGGTACAGGAGTCACTGGATCGACATCAACCCGGCACGGGAGCGGTCTGTCACTAAATTGAACTCTGGAATCTCCGTTCTCTAGCCCGGTGCTGATCTGACTGTGCCACCAGCCGACCAGAATGGGGGGGCTGGGGTCAGGGTGAATCTTACTAAGACAAATTCAAGCCAAATACAAAGTTAAACACTCAACACAGTGTCAACGGTGACTTAAAATGGCGGACGGCATCGCGATCCGACTTAGAATGGTGGACGGCATTCTCCTTTCTCGGTTCGTAAGTACGAGTTGTCCGTAAGTCGGCCGTTCATAACTCGGGGACTACCTGTATATTGCTCCTTGTATTTCACCACTGTCTATCCTACTTCATTGATCTTTTGCTGTATTTGGCTTCTGAGATACTTCCTATATTAAATTGAAGAGGAAAGCAGCTCATGGAAACTTGGACTTACTGCACCAGGGTAACTCAGATGTTTCCTCTTTGGTGATTTCCCCGAAAATGTTCGACTCAGGGATAGGTTTGTGCTGTTGGAAATAGATTGAAATTACCTCAAAGTAATAGCAGGCAAAGGAATTTCATATGCACAATAAAAGTAAAACTTTTCTCCGCAGTTCACCTTTATCTGATGGCTGAACTTACCTGTATACCTGACATCCTCACACAACAGCATTTGCTGTGGTGGAGAGCTGGTTTGTACTTGGTGATAGTTCTGGCTACCTGAGCTGGACAGGAGGAAAGCTAACAGGAAAAATCCCGGTTCCTATCATGTGCTCAAAGTCAAAGCTTCAAAGTAAATTTAGCATCAAAGTACATATAAGTCACCCTGATATTCATTTTCTTGTGGGCATACTCAGTAACTCCATAATAGAACAATAACCATAATGGAGTCAATGAAAGACCACACCAACTTGGACTTTCAGCCACTGTGCTAAAGACAACAGACTGTATAACTACAAAAAGAAAGAAATAATAATAATAATAAATAAATAAGCAATAAATACCGAGAACATGAGGTGATGAGTCCTTGAAAGTGAGTCCATGGGTTGTGGGAACATTTCAATGACAGGGCTAGTTATTACCTTTGGTTTAGGAGCTTAATAGTTGATGGGTAATAACTGTTCATGAACCTGGTGGTGTGAGTCCTGAGGCTGTTGTACCTGTTTCCTGATGGCAGCAGTGAGAAGTGTGCATGTCCTGGGTGGTAGGAGTCCCTGATGATGGATGCTACTTTCCTGTGACAGCACTTCATATAGATGTGCACGATGGTGGGGAGCTCTTTACCTGTGATGGACTGGGCCGTATCCACTCTTTTTTGTAGGGTTTTCCATTCAAGAGCTTTGGTGCTTCCGTTAGAAGCTGCGATGCAGCCAGTCAATGTATTCTCCAGTACACATCTATAGAAACTTGTTAAAGTTTTAGATGTTATGTTGTAAACTCCTGAGGAAGTAAAGACACTGTTCTGTTTTCTTCATAATTGAACTTGCATGCTCGGCCCAGGACAGGTCTTCTGAAAAGATAACACTGAGGAATTTGAGGTTGCTGACCCTCTCCCCCTCGGATTCTCCAATGAGGACTGGGTCATGGACCTCTGGTTTCCTCCTCCTGAAGTCAATAATCATCTCCTTGGTCTTGCTGACGTTGAGTGAGAGGTTGCTATTGTGGCACCACTCAGCCAGATTTTTCAGTCTCCCTCCTTTTTGCTGATTCATCACCACCTTTGATTCGGCCTGCGACAGTGGTGCTGTGCTTAGCCTCACTGTCGTAAGTATAAAGTGAGTAGAGCAGAGAGCTAAGCACACAGCCTTGTGGTGCATCTGTGCTAATGGGGCTCATGGAGGAGATGTTGTTGCCAATCTGAACTGACTGGGATCTTCTGAAATGATAACACTGAGGATTTAAAGTTGCTGACCCTCTTCACCTCTGATCCCCAATGAGGACTGGCTCATAGACCTCAGGTTTTCTCCTCCTGAAGTTAATAATCAGCTCCATGGTCTTGCTGACATTGAATGAGAGGTTGTTGTTATGGCACTACTCAGCCAGATTTTCAATCTCCCTTTGATATGCTGATTCATCACCACTTTAGATTCAGCCTATGACAGTGGAGTCATCAGCAAACTAATGTATGGTATTTGAGGTGTTACACGGTCAAGTAAAAAGTGAGTAGAGCAGGGGGCTAAGCACACAGCCTTGTGTTGCACCTGTGCTGATGGAAAATTGGAGGAGATGCTGTTGCTAATCTGAACTGACTGGGGTCTGCAAGTGAGGAGATTGAGTTGCTAAACAACTGGAGTTTCAGTGGAATTATAAAGGCCTAACTGATGTCTTAAGGGAGGGAAAAAAAACTCAGCAGGACTTATTTGTCCTGTCGGAATTCACAGTTAAAACTAATCACAAAATTTATGGAGAAATTGATAAAAAAAGGTTGTAAAATATTGATCGGAAGAAAATAACACAACTCATCTATAATAAGAAGAAAAATGAAGCAATAATTCAAGCCTTATTGATCAGGTTTGCCTCTTTGTGTATTGATCCAGTGCTTTAGTGTATGAGATCGCACCCGAGATTGGATCAGAACTAGCTAACGGCAGGCCACTATCGAGCCCCTTTTTATTTCCATCTCCCATCAGTTACTGTAGAGCAATGCCCAGTGTAAGAAAGGCAGAGCTTGCCAAACCAAAATATTTACCATCTGTGACGCTCACGATCTCCAAAAATATAATAATGATAAATAATAAAAATGATTAAAATTTCTCCTTGGGTCTTGTCGAATGGTGGTGCCTTTGAGGACTCTATTCTGTGTCTGCCCCGAGGCCAAAACTGCTTCCTTGCGGTCATTATCTTGAAATATGAGCTAGAGCGAGCTGACAGTGTTCTTAGAGGATCAGTGTTCATGAAATTTCTATGAGCATTGATCCGTGTGATTGCATTGCCCTTCCGTGGATCTTTGAAATTGTAATTTCTGCAAAGTTTGCCTGTATATTCCCCCCCCCCACCCACTAGTGGAATACAATCGATAGGCACTGACAGTCAATAATGGAGTTTGTGCTGTTCACACTCTTCTCAATGAAATAGTAAAGCTCAAAGTTCAAAGTAAAATTTCCCAGTCTGCCTGCCGGGTACAAATGCACCAACATAATGTGTTGACTAAAGGACAGGGCACTCTCCTTGCTGACAATTTCACTGCTAAATAGACTACCCAATGTAAAACTGACCCACACAGACAAAGGCTCATCTATTTTTCTGTAGCAGGTTAGATAAACTCAACTGAGCTGTAACTACAACCACTAAAAGTGTTTCTGCTTCTCAGAGTTTGACTTTTCTAACAGTCTTCGCAGGTTTGAAGCTCAAAACCTATATTCTTCTAATGTGAACCTCATCTTTGCCAATTTTCTTAGCCTGAAGCAGCTACTGTGGCTTTGATGTCTGGGATAGCAAGACTTGCTGATAAGAAGAAATTGGGTGAATTGGACTTGCATCCACAAGAGTTTGGAAGAATGAGAAAGGATCTCACAGAAACCTGCAAAATTCTGGGACTGGACAGAGTAGAGGTGGGAAGGATATTCCCAATGGCCAAGGAGTGAAGGACTAGGGGGTCACAGAGCAAAGTTAGCCATTTGAGACTGAGAAGAGGAGAAATTCCTTCTCCCAGAAAGTGGTGAACCTCTGGAATTTTCTACCACAGAAATCATTTGAAGCCAAATCACACATGTACCAGGCTCAAGGACAGAATCTGTCTCACCATAATAAGATTTTATTCAGACCTCTTGCACAACAAAGAACTTATGATCTACCTTATCATGGACATTGTTACTTATTGACTACATGCACAACACTTTCTCTGTAACTTTAATACCATACCCCAAATTGTTGTTTGGTTAATTGTCCACTGTAAGTATGCTGGTGAGTAGCAGAATCTGGGGGAAGCTGATGGGAATGTAGGGAAAATGAAATGTAGGATTAGTTAGGCAGATGCGTGATGGTTGATACAGACCCGATGGGCTGAATGGACTGTATTTATTGTGACTGACTATAACTTTAAAGTAACCAAAGATCCAATAACTATCTTACATTGATCATTGACGCTGCAGAGATCTCTTACTCAGTCTCACTCAGTTTTCCAGTCATGCTTATTTATTCTGAGCTTTCTCACTTCTAATATCTCATCAAAGGACATTCTCGTGATCTGCCAGCTGCTCTGAATCAGTGGATGATATTCTTGACAATTCATGTAAAGTATACGTTGATCCCTTGGTGTGTTATAGGAAGTATATTGGACCTTTTCTCTGATATGTTAATCCGAGGCCTTGTCTGCCTGCTCAGGTGAACATTGAACAGTACATCACAGGAGCAGGTCCTGATGAAAGTAGTAATTAAACACCTTACTAAACTAATCCCATCTGCCTACACGAAGTCTATATCCCCCCCATTCTTTGCACATTCATGTGCCTATCTAAGAGCCCCTTAAAGGGCTCTGTCATATTTGCCTCACTGGCACCCTTGGTAGTGCATTCCAGGCACCCATCACTGTCTGTGCAATAGAGGCTTGCCCCACCCATCTCCTTTTCACTTTCACACCTTAAATGCATGCCCTTTAGTATTAGACCCCGAGAAAAAAGATGCTAGCTATTCTATCTATGCCTCTCAAATCTCTGCCGCTCCAGAGAAATCAAAGTTTGTGAACTTCTCATAAAAATACATACCAGACAGCATCTTGATATGGTTGTAGGAAAGAAAAATATATTTTCACATCTAGCATATTAGTCCCTCTACATTCTGTACTCTAAGCAATATTAAAAACAAAACTTTTCTCAAAAATAAAAACACAAATGATAGAAACACTGAGCAGGTCAGGCAGCATCTATAGAAAGGGGAACAGTCAAAGACTAATCAGAGCTGGGACAGAGATGAACTGCCTCCTAGGTTTTTTATACTGACAAAACATTCAATTGTTCCAGTCCCATTGTCTGCACAGTTATCCTTTTCTGCAAGAAGCATGTCAAGGAGGAAAGGTTGTAGGTTTCTGTGTTGTTGAGCTGGTGCTGACGTGATTGAAGAATAACCTGGAAGTGGCAGTGAAGATACTCAACATTTCCAATCCTGTAGCCATTTCAAAGAACATGTCCACTGACAGCTGAGAGACTGTTATCATCTTGCCACCCTTATCTCAACATGTCTCATCGCTCAGTGCCTTTTTATAGTGGAGAGCAGTAGTAGTGTACTAATGTAGAAAAAATCAACGTAGAGAAACTTTCCACCTGCAAGCCCATATTACTGAAGGGAATAGCAGCCTAGATGCTCATAACATTGGCATAGTAAGAAATTGGCAGAAATTTTTACATTAAGCAAATTTATGGGGTTATGACCTAGTCTAGCAGACATTATTTCCTCAAGTGTGTTCAAGATATTACATTAAATTATTTCTTTTCTTTATTGGCCCTATTATTTTTCTCACGTTATGTGTCTTCTGCATTCTTCCACACAACTCTCTGTCGTGAGCTGAACCATGATCTTGTTGAAAGGTGGGACAAGCATAAAGGGATGAAAGGCCAATATTACTAAAACAAAAATCAGATCGCTGGGTACATCACTCTACTGCTTTGAAGAGAATTCTGTGTACAATTTGGGAGACGCATTTCATGTATTAGAGTATTGGTTACACTTCAGAAGTACTTTACAGGATGTAACGTTTTTCCCAACATATTGGCTTGGGTTCAGCTCACGACAGAATTGTGTGCAAGAATACTAGAACAAACATAGCTCTTCTGGTTACTCAGATAAGAAAAATAATCGGGCCAATAAAGAAAAGAAATAATTTATTGTAATATCTTGAACATACTTGAGGAAATAATGTCTAGTAGGCGAGGTGAGATGATTGAAAAGTGGAAGCCATATGACCAAGCTCCAGGATTATGCTCATCCAGAGTTCGCAACACCATCGTAAGGCAACAGAATAAATTTACAATGAACATTCCCAGTGGAGCCTTTCCCTGAGGCGTACAGATATACTTATGAGGCTTGTACTTTGAGCCAAGCTGACAGATTATTTTAATCAAGGCCCATTCATATTTCAAAACTTCTAATTTTAATTCCATCCAAGACATCAAAAATAACAACAAACCATACAGAAGCCTCTAAGCCACATACGATACTTTGTTTTTTGAAATTTTAATTTATGAGGGAAGAGGCAGCAATAAAAAAAAACAGTTGAAATAACAAATCTGGCCAACTATAAATATATGTGCGGTTTTAACAGTTCCGCATTTGAAAAACTCAGTGTTGAAAATCTTGCAGCTCAAGTGGCCGTCAAGAATTTCACTTCCTCTTTGACTTAACAGAGCCTAAATGTTTGCCTATGTTGGAGACATGGGGACAGAAAAAGCCATCCTCTGCAGAAGGTAAACTTAAATAGACTGCTAATTTAAACAAAAACCCTCGACCACAGACAAGTTGTGGTCAGCAACTCTCCATTGTCTTCTTCACTCCAGTGAGCTCAGCATACAAGTCATGGCAGAAGGCAGTGTTTCCAATGTTGGCCTTTAGGGATTGAGCATTCATCTCCTGGCTGCTGCTCTCAGTGATGAAGAGGAGATTAATAACAAGCTTGGTAAAAATAAAATATTGTGTTGTGACGGAAGTTGTATTTCGAATTTTGGATGGTGTTCACCGTTTTTGCTCCAGAATAGTCCTGTGGTCCATCCATTGCAAAATTGTCTTTATTCAGAGATAATTCTTGGATTGTTGTTCCCACTACTGATTCTGGAAGCTCATTCTGTGCACTGCCTACCTGTTTTGATGCCAGTCCTAAAAGTGCACATTTGAGCTCTTGTTCTTTTCACACCCCACAAGTGCCACTTTCCTCTGATTCCTCACCTACTCATGTCACATTAGGAGCCTGAACAGTGAGAATCAAACAAACAGTGCACATAGCAAATAAGGCACTGAATACACTTTGCTGTAACAAGCATATGCACTTGGATGTCCTAATATTCACTAACATCCATCACATATAGACACGGACTACAACATATGCGCAGTTGACCTCTAAATACGTACAGCTTTCTCTAGTACGCTTAGGGACTCCCTTATAGGCCCTCTACATAAGGAGCTTGCTCGGTCACGCACCACAATGCAGACAACATGGCCCTTTCCGCACTCCAGTCTGTAATATCAACAGAGTTTACCAGCAATCAGCCCAGAAAGCTGAAAAGACCCATAGTAATCCCTCACACCTTCCTCTACACTATAGAGTCAACAGGATTATCTGCACAGATCACAACACATCACTAAACTCTTCTCATCAATGACCAGCTTACTGACATACAGTAACTTGTGAGGAGTTGCAAGTTTCCGATTTCTTGACTGAGTGGGGATTCTTATATCAAGAGAGAAGGCTGGAGCACCTCTTGGCTGCCTTGGATCATAGATCCTCTCCTAGGCATTCATGAGAATTTCCAGGAACCAGCCAGTAAACCTGTGGCTGTCTCCCTGTCCTCCCTTTCCCCTTGGTGGCAGCCATTATATGTGTTGCTGCTCTCTAATTGCCAGTAAAGAGTGCCCTTCTTAGATTAGTGCACAGCAGGTTGTTAGTTGCTCACAAATAGACATGGTGGTGAGAGTGGCATGGTTTGCTTGCCTTGATTGGCTAAGGCACTGAGTATGAGATTTTGGAAGTCACGTTACAGTTGTATAAATCGTTAGTTTGGCTGCACTTCGAGTTTGCGTTTCCCCAACTATAGGAAGAATGCAATTAAGCCTGAGAGGCTGCAGAAAATATTCAAGGAATTCTAGAGAGCTAGCGTAATAAGGAGAAACTGGACAGGTTTAGACTGTTTTCCCTGGAATGAAGGAGATTGAGGGCAGACCTTATCGAATTATCAAATCACATTTTATTTATAACATTATGAAGAGCATAGATATAATGGTAGTCACAAACTTTCCCAGTGTAGGAGTTTTACCAGTGTACCATCCAACCTTTAGTCTTAGCATAACTTAAAGAAAAATGATTATCTGATTATTTAATTGCTGTTGTAAAATTTGCTGTATATACATCAACTGTGACACTTCCTATTTAATGGTAATTACACATCAATAAATCTTCAAAACCAAAGCAGGGAATTTACTGAAAATCTAAAATACAAACAATAAATACTCAACAGATCAGGTTGTCCACCTAAAACAGGTTTGTTAGCTCTTTTCTCTACAGACACTGCCTGACTTGCTGAGTACTTTGCAGAGCTTTCCATTTCATCTTCCATGGTTATGAACTGATATGGATTTGCTAGGCCAATGTAAGAGGTGAAAACAAGCCTTAGAAATGCCCTAATTAATTGGTCACTGCTTTGAAAACTCAAACATTTTGATCAAACACTCCAGACTAAAATGTTAGACATTCTAAATATTATTACAGGATATTGCTTAAGGTAACATGGAAGTTATTAATATTGCAAAAATATTTTTAACCATTCACCCAAAACTGGGAGGAATGGTGGGCCAAGCAGAGAAGTGAAAGTGTCTGTCGGCACTTTATGAATGGAAACTTATGGTTAGGTCATAGTTTATGAATGACCCAGATTAAAATGCTGTCTGCAGCTAGAGTAAAATTACCCCTCGAAGCTCTGTGAATAATTTTAACTTTGAAGCATACTGCACACAGAATGTACTGCTCTGTATGGCATTGAGTTATTCAAATGCAATAATGCCAAGCTGGATTCCACTGTGGTGCTGCTGGCATTGGGGCTGTTAATTGTTCATCCTCCATCAACGGTAAAATTACTAGGTCATTCATTTCCTGCCTGTTGTAAGCATACAGGTTTGCTGGAGAGCCCATGACGTGACAAGTGACTGTAATTCATTCATTGCAGGTATAGACTCCTCTGGGAGCCAGTATAACGCACCATTGCCATACTTCGTATTTTTAACCATTTTCAGGTACTTTTTAAAGGAAGCTATTAACTAAGGAGACTGCATTTAGTTCAAACACGAGGAAATCTGCAAATGCTGGAAATTCAAACAACAACACACACAAAATGCTGGTGGAACACAGCAGGCCAGGCAGCATCTATAGTGAGAAGTGCTAGAAGCGTGAAAAGTCCTGACAAAGGGTCTCGGCCCTTCTCACTATAGATGCTGCCTGGCCTGCTGTGTTCCACCAGCATTTTGTGTGTGTTGTTGCATTTAGTTCAGCAGCTTTTATACCCCCAGACTGTGGCAAAGCCCTTTCTGGACAATCAGGAGTTTTAATTGTAATGGAGAGGAAAGCAGCAGACCAGATGGCTGGCATTAGGCACTAGTTGAAGGTAAATATTGTCTGTAACAGTAGCGAGACTTGCCCAGGATCTTTTAGACTCACCTCTGTGGGCAGATAGGGTTCTAATTGTCAGCTCATTTGGCATTGGGCTAAGCTGTGTGCTGTGGTGCTTGAATAACCTGCAGGTGGAGCAGCATCTATGGTTGGAAAGGAATTTGCTGGTGTTTTGGGTCGAGGCCTTGCATTACAACTTGAATGAGCCTTGGATAGCCAGATACTGAATATGGGGCACAATTACCTTCTTTATGTTGCTGTTAGCAATTATAAGACCGTAAGATACATATAGAAGCATAATTAGGCAATTCAGCCCACTGAATCTGCTCCGCTATTCAATCATGGTGAACTTTTTTTTTCTCAACCCATTCTCCTGCCGCTTTCCTATAATGCTTAGCCCCCCCACTCCACCAATCAAGCACCACCCTTTATTATGAGGCAGCACTTCAGATCTTAGGCTCTCCAACTAATGGATGCATCCTCTCCAATTACCTGCTGTGTTGAGGAACTTGATCTGCAGGAGGAACAGTTGAGGTGTTGGCCTCAGGGAGTAAAGCAGCCCACTTGCCTCATATGGATATTGACAGAGGGTGAAGGAGAACATTAGCCAGTGGTCCATTCCATAAACCCACGCCCAGCTGGTTCTTCCAGAGTTAGTGCATACACAGAATGCTTAGCTGACACAAAATGGGCAGTTTCACTGTTTAGTGTGGGTGCAAGTATGAAGAATGAAGATGTGGGGAAGTTGTGGAGGATTATCTCTGAAATTAGACTTGTGAATTGATGACGAGAGAGCTCTGGGAGCTGGGGAAATCCTGTAACATTTACTGTCAATTTGTTTAATATTAACCAAGGCTATATAATGATATCAATATTTTTGTTAGAAATTTAAAATTTGATCAAATTCACACGCAAGTCCTTTAGCACTGCTGCTTTTTTTTAATTATCTGCTTGGCTAGTGACCAAATTGCAAAGAAGCTGAAAATCAATAGCAATAAACTGAGCAAACAGACAGTGACAGCACAAAACTGCAGCACATGTTTACCCAGAGCCAACCTTATCCATCTTAATATCAGCTGGGGACAGCAGAGTGGTTGTCTGGGCTGCCCAGACACTTGTCTTGTAATCGCCCTTGTTACTGGACAGGAAAGCTCTTATTGAACTATGAATGTCCTGCATTACTTGCCAGTGAGGAGATCTTGGCAGCATTTCAATGTTGCATTTGCTGTACACAGTTAGACATGCCATACTAATCGTGACTTCCATTTTTCCAATGTTTTGGTTGCAATTCTGGTTTCTATAGTCATGCCAAGCCCCCAGACTGCTTCAGTTTTATATTCCTGATTTCTTTTCTTGTAATGTCTGTAACTGCAGATTCCAGCATCTACATTGTCTTGTGTCACCAGGCTACTGCTGCTGGGTTCCCATACAGCACATGTCCAGGAGACAAGCCAAACAGGTCCAACTCTTGCTTAAAGAAATTTGGTGAATGAATATTGAGGGTGGCCCAGTGGTGAAGTTGGTAGAGTTCCTACCTAAGAAAAAAGCCTGTACACTCCCTGTTATCTGCTTGTGAGTGAGAGGGCTTCTACACACAACAGACTCACACAAAACAACCCATGAAGTAGAAGGCAACTCATTTATTGTTGAAGTGTTGCAGTTAAGAAATGGCTTCTGACTCCTTT
The DNA here is from genome assembly GCF_048418815.1 of Hemitrygon akajei. NCBI lineage: Eukaryota > Metazoa > Chordata > Chondrichthyes > Myliobatiformes > Dasyatidae > Hemitrygon > Hemitrygon akajei. The sequence goes on along the minus strand of NC_133138.1, from coordinate 85,661,512 downwards.
AGTGTTTCAAAGTTCTTTCTGAAGTCATAATGATTAGAAATCACAGTAATAAGGAGCCTTCCTTTAGAATGAGTGAATGAAACCTTGGAAACAGTGGATATCACAGGACTTCCTCTACATCTGATGAAAATAGACAGTGGTCACCCATTAGAAAAGAGATCAATATGCTTCTCCAAATCATAATGATGTTCATAAATGAATAATTTCATTTAAAGGACGTGGCATCTAGGTTCAGCTACTGACCTGTGCTGAGTTAAGCAGGCCCTAGTTACAAAGGGTTAACTGGTATTTGTACTCCAGGAAGTGAAAATAAACAAAATTCATGCTGCACCTGATCGCCATCTGTACCCCATCTCTATTCACTGGCTCCAGCCTCTAACCTCTGTGCAAGTGTTCTTGCTCTTTCCCACTAATCAATGTCTAATGCTCCCAGTGTTAAGAATCCTTAGTTTCCTCTGCACATCCTCCCTTCCATTTTTACTCTCTCTGCTCCTTCTGCACTTTCTTCCCCTCTCTCTGATGGTCTCCAGTCTCTGTGTACTCTCCCCCTCCCGATCCTCCCTCCCCTCCCTCTTTCTGCCTCCTCTGCACTGATTCCTGCTTTCTCACTCTCAGTGTTCTGCATCCCTTGCTCTTCTCCTTTAGCACTAACCCTTGTCCAGAGTCCAGTTTCCTTGTTCCATCTCCTGCTTACGTTCCATTAATTCCAGTTTGTTGCTGCTTGGAAATTTATCTGGTCCACTTAATACTTCATTCAGCCTGCCAAATTGGAGCAATGGAACTGAATTGAATTAATTGAATTCAATTCATGGTGGCCAAACACTTTAATTCTGATTCCCATTCCTGTTCCAACATGTCAGTTCATGGCCACCACCTGTGCCAAGATGAGGCCACCCTCAGGGTGGTTGAGCAACAACTTGTATTCTGTCTGGGTAGCCTTCAACCCAAAAGGCATGAATTTTGATTTCTCCTTCCATTAAAAAAAGTTCCCTCTTCCTTCACTCTTCTTCTATTCCCCACTTTGGTCTCTTACCTCCCCCTGGGTCCTCTCCTTCTTCCCTTTCTCCTCTGGTCCACTCTCCTCTCCTATCAGTTTCCTTCTTCTCCAGTCCTATATCTTTCCAAGACACCTATCACCTCTGACTTTCCTCCTTTCCCTTCCCCCAGCTTTTTATTCTGGCATCTTCCCCCTTCCTTCTCAGTCCTGAAGGAAGGGATTTGGCACAAAACATTGACTATTTAATCATTTGCATAGATGCTGCCTGACCTGCTGAGTTGAATTGTTATTTTCTGAATTTGGTGGCTGTAACCAGATCTAAGCTACAATTTTCCCTCAGTGGAAGAGAGTCATATCATGGAACCGGCACTTTGGCTCACAGATTGACACCGACCCATGAGTGTGTGGATTACTCTTCAACCAGTTTCATTTACTGTTCAGTGCAGTCTGCACAGGGGATATGAGCAATTAGCAAAGTTGGACAGACTTAGGTGTTTTTCTCTGGAATGCCAGAGGCTGAGGGGGCACCTGATTGAACTTTTTTAAACAAAATAAACTTTATTCATAATAAAAAAAATTATTTACAAGAATAAACTGTTCACTAGCTTTAAATTATGTTGCTAATCAATGCTTCCCATACTGTTCTATTGCATTCACACACATTGCTAACATTGCTGCTACTCCCGTGACATTCTAGGGTAGTATACTGTTACAATAATAATTGAGGGTCTTCCTCCCCCCACCCAGTCCTCCCCTCTCCAGTAGGGGAAGAACCCAACACTGTGCTCCTTCCCTACTGTGCCCTTACGATGGCTGCTCAAGATCCAGTGTGTCCCTCAGCACGTACTCCTGCAGCCAGGAGTGTGTTAATCAGCACCATTCCTCCACAAACATCTCGATGTGCTAACAAATTTTGGGTAGACCGAAGAGTGTCTTTCACCAACTTGATAATCCGTCAGCAGCACTTGATGTTTTTCTCTGTGTGTGTCCCTGGGAACAGTCTGTAGACCAGCGGGTCCTCTGTCACACAGCTGCTTGGGACACACCACTACACTGGCCCTTTCATCTTTCTCCACACCCTCTTCACAAACCCACAGAGGTGACCACTGTCCCTACCCTGGTATAGTCATCCTGTGGGCATGCAGGAAGGATCTGACCAGGAGGGCCCCTCTCACCACCAGCCAGTCAAGGTCTCAGTGCCTGTTGGTGAGGGCTAGTGATAAGGCATTCTGCCAGATGGTTAGCACTGTACTGTAGCTCTGAGAGCACCTTATGCCTGATGACCAGGTTGAGTTATCCCAGTTATCTGTAGGCAGCGTCTTTCTCACAGCCCCAATTTCTGTTTATCCTTCCCAGTCCTCTCCACCCACTTCTTGTTGCACGCCTCAGCCCTACTGAACCAGATCCCCAGCACCATCATCTAATCAGATCTGATATTGAAGGGGACACTAGATCAGTCACCCAGCTGCTGAAGAACTTGGCCTCACTCTTTGTGCGGTTAGCCCTGGTCCCTGATGCCAACTCAAACTGGTTGCAGATATTGATCAATCAGTAAACTGTCCTCGCATCAGAGCAGAGGACGGTGATGTCGTCCATGCACAGGGAGATTTTCACTTGGGTCCCTCCACGGCCTTGCAGTGTCACCTCTCTTATGCTCTTGTCCTTCCTGATGGCTTCAAGAAAGTATTCTATACAGCACACAATCAAGATGAAAATTGGGCAACCACACCTGACTCTAGACTTGATGGGGAGGCTATCTGTTTCCCACCCATGGATTTGGATTGTACTGCAGATGCCTGTGCAGAGCAGTTGAATCCAATTCCTGATTCCCTCCCTAAATTCAATTTTGGAGAGTATGTCCATCACATATGTGCGTGATATCCTGTCAAAGGCTTTCTCCTGGTCCAAACTGACCAGGCAGGCATTCACCCCTCTGTCCTGCACGTAGGCAGTAGTGTCCTTCTGCAGCACAAGGCTGTCTAAGATCTTTCTGCCAGGTACAGCACAGGTTTGGTCTGGGGATGGTCTTGGACAGGATCTTATAGTCTATGTTCAACAGCGGAGTGGGTCTCCAATTCCTGAAGTCATCCCTTTCCCCCTTCTGCTTGTAGATGAGGGCAATGAAGCCTTTCCTGATGGAGTCCGATATGCTACCAGTTAGAAGCATAGTAGGTCTTGGCCCATCCGGTCCCAAAGAACCAGGTACAACTCAGCCAGTAATCTGTCCCTTCCAGGAGTTTAATTCATCAAAGGAATGGATGGAGCCACAGGGTGAAGATGTTGGTTACCATGAGAAATGTTAAGGGAAGGTAGCAGAAGCAGATACCATAGCAAAGTTTAGGTGGCATTTCGATAGAAACATGAACAGATACACATCACGTGCAGGCAGATGGGATTAACTTCTGGTCAGCGTTACAGTCAGCGCAGACATGATGGTTAAAAGGCCTGTTCTGTGCTGTAGTGTTCTATGTTTTAATGGGGCACTAAGAGTTAGATTTTAACAAAGGCATTGGATAAGGTGTCCTATCTCTAAAAAAAATGCAATTCCCTCTTTATTGTTCATGGGAGCTTTTGCTGTATAAATTGGCTGCTGTGTTTCCAAGCTTGCAACTGTGTTTATGTTATCAAAGACTTCATTGACACTGCAGGACTTTGGGATTTACTGAGGTCATTAAAAACATTACAATATCATTTTATTCTTTCTTTAAATATTGATTGGAGAACCCCAGTGTCACAGTGCACTGGTATCAGGAGCAGGCAACTTAAACATATGTAAATCTACTTGGCCTGAGCTTTACGATGAGTTTACATCCTTTCCATTCATACTTTGTGTTAGGCTGTTGTTGGCAGGGGTGGAGGGTGTGCCTGGTGGAAATCTTACGTTTTGCTCTCAGGGTTAATAATAAGGGCTCATCAAAGAATAATGTCTTGTCTCAATTTGCATTATCGTATAGCAGCTGGTTGTAGAAATTTCAGACCCATTATGTCTGACAGTGTTTATCTGATCTGCTTCTTTGCAGTGTGTGAGTTCCAGTAAACCGTGTCTTATTGTCTGACCTTTTCATTTTCTACCGAAAAAGAGAGATCAGTTCTTTGAATGTAATCGAGTGAGCTACAAGGCAGGATACAGGGAAAATGCATGCTTTGAAAATCCAAGCATGCAGGGAACAAGATGCTTTAAATCAATGCCATTCATCTTCTGCCTTGCCCCAATAAAGCTAGCGCTGGGCTCATTTAGAGACAAGGTAGCTGATATAAGTGTATTATCGCAATGTTCAGTAGTGTGTGAGAGCACTGAACCAAGTGTTCTTAAGTTGTCCCTTTATATCTAATTTTTGATGAAGTTATTACAGGTAGTGTCACTGCTGGACAGAGAGCACAGAACGATCATGTTAAATAGTAGTGCAGGGCATGTTTTCATTTGAAAAATAATAAAGTGCTTCTTCGCCCCAGCTCTTAGCTACACAGAAAGATGCTTTGACCCCTGGTCAACCTCTCCAATGATGCTCTGCCAAAGCGTGCCTCTTCCCTTGAACACACAGCTAAACTGAATCACTTTTACCTCTCCAAGATGCTGTGCCAAAGCGTGCCTCTTAACTTGAACACACAGCTAAACTAAATCACGCTGGCTTATTTTATCTTTTTCAAATTGGTTCGATTTGATTCTGATTCAATCTGAGTGCCCTACATATTTGAACTTTTGGGGTTTCCTGTCACCTGAAGTGCACAAGCAGCCTAGGAAAAAAGTGGGGGGGGGAGAGAGAGAGAGGGATGGAGGGAGAGAGAGAAGGAGGGAGGACATGGAAGGGAGAGAGAAAGGGAGTAGTGAGAGAGGAGTGAGGGAAAGAGAAAGAAGCAGCGAGAGAGAGGTAGGAAGGGGGAGGGAGAGAGAGAGAGGTAGGAAGGAATAGAGGGAGAGTGCAGGTGAGAGAAAGAGAGAGAGACACTTTATCCTGGAACTTGCATATCTTTCTTTATAGAGCACATTACCAGTGGTGTACAACTTGCTGCCCCAGTTGGTGTTAAAGGTATATGAAATGTTGGAGGTTGTGGTGGGTTGATGAGGACAGGGGGAGTGGTGATCAGTGCTTCAAAAACTCTCAGAGAGAACACACTAGAGGATGGCTGGGTTACAAACTCCCGATTGAAACATGGTCAATTTAAAATGACAGTAGCAATTTTGCACTAGATTGGTTCTGATGACAGAAAAATGTGTATTTGCTTGCCATGTACACGGAGTGCCCGATAGTCAGCTAAGTGGAATAATGCAGGTGAACCCTATCCTATTGTCCACATGGCTATTTTCAAATCCCAAGACACTATTCCAAGCTGCACAAAATGGAGGTAAGACCAGATCCCTCAGATGTGTTAAATCTGACTTTTGTCCCTCTTCAGATGTGACATAGATTTGCACTCTGGTACAAATTTGTTGATATAATAAGGTTTCTGATCTCTGATTCAAATGCCCTGTCCTTTAATGCATGGATCTCAGAGCGTACTTGAAGGCAAGTTATTTGGTTAAGTGCATTTTTGTCTAGGCCTTTCCTCACACAGTATCACTGTGCAGAGTCCACTTCCGCAGACTCGTATTGGGTGAGGTTCCTAAAGAGTGCAAACAGAAACAACTGACAAATAGCCATAGAGTCATACAGCATGGGAATGGGCCCCTCAGCCCATTTGATCCATGCTGACCAAGGTTCCCATCTCAGCCAGTCATATTTGACAACATTTGGCCCAGGAGAGCTGTTATCACATTTTGGCACTTCATGGAAACCAGCCTCACTCCATAGATGCTAGCTGCACTTCTCGTTGCCTCAGTAATGCAGCCAGCATAACCAAAATCCACACCCGCTTCAGATATTCTCTCTTGTCCCTTTGGGCAGGAGATACAAAAGGCTGAAAGCACGCACCATCAGGCTCAAAGACAGCTTCTAGTATAAGATGATTCAATGGTTTTCTAGTATGACGTGATGGACTCTGATCTCACAATCAACCTTGATATGGCTTCAACCTTATTGTCTGCCTGCGGTGCACTTTCTCTTTAACTAACACTTTTTCTTCACTGTAATCTGATGAAATAATCTGTACGGGTGACATGCAAAACAAAGATTTTCACTGTACCTCAGTGTATGTGACAATAATAAACCAAATGATAGATTTACCAGTTTAAAACTTTGCTGTCCATGTATCTGTCAATATTCCTGTCACCAACACAAAACACAAAGAAACATAGTCACCCTCATCCTATTCCACTAGTCTGTTTGTCCTGGTCACAATCTAGTACAGATTGATATAAGACTATCGAACGGTACCTTAGTATGAAAAGATAGACTCTTGACCTCTCAATCTATCTTACACCTTCTTGCCTGTCTGCCCTGCACCTTCTCTGTAATGTAACATTATATTCCGCTGTTATTTCTTTCCCTTGTGCTATATTGATGTAGCAATGTGATGAAATGATCTGTATAGATGGCATGCAAAACAAAGCTTTTCACTGTACCTTCGTACATGTGACAATAATCAACCAATTTACCAATTTTAATCTTTGTATTGATATATTAGGTTTGGACTTAAGAAATGCTGTTCTATAAGTCAGTTATTTGTGAGTATTAAATTCTCTCTTGTGCAATTCTTTTAGGACTTGTTCATTTTCATCTGTATTTGTCTCTTAACCAGCTCTTGTATTTAAAAGCAGTCCCAGAGCAGAGCAGGCTCTTTATACATTTTATGTGTTAGAACCAACACATTCTGTTCTTAATGTAGAGAGGTTCCCAGTCAAAAAAGAACAATTTCCTTCGTAGATATATCCAATCAACAATAGAAAACAGATGCCACAAAGACATTGATGACTATGCAGGCCATTTGGAGGGAGATGTGAACATGTCCACATTGAACACACTGGCTTTCTGCACAGAGCAAACTCTGTACTGGGCTTGTAGATCAAAGGAGCAACTCTGCTAATTAAGTCAAGGAAACAAACCAAAGGATTCTAGAAGTTGAAATTAAAAATTGGATTGCTTTACTCCCATTTCATTAGCTGTACTATTCTTTGATGTATAAGAACTAATTCCTCTATAATAAAAATAACAAATACTTTTCTTCTTTCCCACAGAGTAATGAACACAGTCATTATTCATTTCAAGCGCTCTTTTTTCCTTGCTTATTCAATATTTTGTATTCTCTTTATTGGTCTGCACCCCACCCAGACTTCCTTTCCCTATATTTCAGCTTGCCAAATATCAATAGGAATGTTTTCAGGGAAGTCATATGGGACGAGACCATTCAGAAATGTGGAGCCAAGCTGTCAATTCCTTCAGTTATTCAGTCAGTGCCCTGCTCTGGCATTGCCAAGAGGGTAGTTGGAGTAAAGGAAAGACATTTTCTAAGCACAGCCAAGTGCCACCACACCTTTCCCTTTTATCCAAGCAGTGCTCCTGAATACGAATACTTGTGCTCAGAAAAGATAAGCATTCATAATTTCTTTCAGTGAGTGCTCAGTGCTTTAGAGTTTTTGCTAGTGTCATGCAGTCTGCTATTAATTTGGTGAGATGTCAGCTTACAATCACAATGCCCCGGATGTTATGGTTCAATACCGCTTATGGACTAGATGCTAGACACCAAACATCAGGCTTTCTAAAATGAAATAGCTTGCTGACACCACTGAAACATTGTTGCTATTCACTTACAGGTGTGACTGAGAAGAGCAATGAGAGGCTTTCATTTGTATAGCGTGTTTCAAGATTCTGGGCATCCAAATGGGCCTATAGCAAATTAATTACTTTTATTAAAGTATTTTCTGTGGTGGTGTGGTAAGCTCTTAGCACCCAACTTGCAGAAGGCACGATCTTATGGACTGAAAATGATGCCAATAATCTGTTTAAATGATATGAGTTGGAGGATAAATATTAGTCATTATCATGACATCAAGTAGAACAGCCAGCTCTTCAAAACAATGTATGACCTATTCTATAACCACCTAAATTTACAAAAGTACGCAGGTACAATGAAAAACTCACTTGTGCAACATCACAAATACAAGGCACCATATAAGCAGTATTCACAGGAAAAAACATAAAATAAACATAAATGGTAGACAATTTTTACAATAAAGAACTCAATTATAACAAAAAAGTTCATTGCAAAACAAAGTGGTCACATGTTGATATACTGAGGTAGTAGTTAGGGTAATGTTTTAAGAACTGAATGATCGAAGAGAAACATCTCTTCTTGAGCCTGGTAGTGTGGTACTTCGGAGTTCTGTACCTCCTCCTGATGGTGGCTTCCAGAAGATGGTATGGCTCCGATGATGGGAGCCATTGATGATAGTTATTGCCTTCCTGAGGTCGGGGGGATGTGCCCATGATGTATTTGGCTGAGTCTATTACTCTGCAACTTCTTATGCTTCGGCACATTGGAGTTGTTGTACCAATCTGATGCAACCAGTCAGGATAATTTTTACAGCACATCTGTAGAAGTTTGTCGAAGTGGTTTGTGACATGCTGAACCTCCTGGGAGGGAAATACTGAACTACTCCCACGGGAATCAAAATCCTGTAAGTGACAGTGAATTTATTTCAGGTCTACTTCTATCTCGTTACCAATAGAATGGAATGTGAGTTACAAGTCTCTCACTCTCCTGCATACTGCAAGCCTAAGGAATGGTGTTTTTGATCAAAAATGACCAGCTTCAATTAAATATGAATTAAGGACAATTTGGTAGCGTTAGACTGTAGCGAGACTTAGGTTGATGTGGCATAAGTCAGCATATCAGGAGAATAACGTCATGAAAATATTCAAATGAAGAGTATGTTTTGGGTCATGAGATATAGAATATAAACAGTAAATCTTTAGATCTCAGTTAGATTCCATATTATATCATCAAAACTTGGAATTATATAACATTTTTAACATTATGCAATGTTTGAAGGCGCTCCAGTAGAATGTTATCAGACATCATTTGGTGCCAGGCTGAGTAATAAGGTATCAGACTAGGTGTCCAGAAGCCTGGTAGATGATGGATGCTTTATGGGAAGAAAGAAACAGAGTGAAGCAGAAGTATTTTGAGGAGGAAAACTGAGAACAACAGGACCGGGCAGCTGAAAGTTTGTCAGTGATTGGTGGAATGGTAAATAATTACAGACAAGAAGGTGGGTGGGGGTTTCAGAGACAGTGGAAAGACTGTTACAGAGTTGTGGAGAGACATGACCATCAGAAACAAGAACCTTTAACAACAGGCAGGATATTGGATGGTTCTGTCTGTAATTAGGTACAACAAAGGAAAATGGTTGAGAAGAGTAGAGTGGAAACATAATGCTTGAGCAAGATAGAAACAGTAGACATTTATTCTTTGCTGTACTCCAGTCTTCAAATCTACTCCATTGATATTGGCAGCAGGTCATGTGACAACACCTGCTGCGATCTATCCAGTCAGTATTGGCAACCCTAATTCCGTCTCATGCCAGAATAAATTCTCCATTACATCACACTGAACCTCAAGCAATCGAAAATTCTGATGTAATATCATTTACAGCACATCACGGCCAAATAACATAAATCACATCCCAGTTCTGTGCTTGATCTCTCCACAAAATTGTACAAGGACCTGGTTTTCTCATTTCTTTTTATTTTCATTAATTTCTTCTCTGAAGCAGTGGGACTTCCCAACAACAATGGATGTTAAAAAATGGTGTTGTTTTGGCACTGTTGAGGTAGACCAGCCAAAATCTAAAAAGGGGATGGGGCTCTGGGAAGAGAAAGGCATTCTGTTTCTTTCTAGTTTGGAAATAATGCAGATGTTCAGGGAATGTGCCAGATGATCACATGTATTGAATTAACAAATGCCAAGCTAACAAGTCACTATTGTATCTTGAGACAGACTGTCACTAGCTTGGCCAAATTGTTAGTGCTTTTAGACAGTGTTCACTGTATGGTATAGCTATCAGGGATGAAAAATTATTGAACTCTGTCAAACAAAATATCTGTCTTATTGGCTAAAATAAGTTACATTTCAACATTGGCAGCCTGATGCAATATACACCCAGATCATTCTTTAAAAAATTAATTTTTATTCCAGAAGTTTTCCTTTGTGTTCTGAACATGGGAACTCTAGTCAGATATTCAACCCTGTGAAATGACTCTCCTGCTCAGTACCATGATAATCAATAATTACTCTGATTTCACTGCTTTCCCTGATCATTCCCTTTGGATCTTGTCCTTTCTGAGTGATAACTGGAATAGACTTTAAGAAACTGGGACATCACCTTGGGTTCTCTGGGTTGTACAGTCGTTGTGGGATCTAACCAAACTGCAGGTTCATTCAGCAAACTATTTATAAGACCACAAGACATAGAAGTAAAATTAGGCCATTCAGCCCATTGAGTCTGCTCCCCTATTCCAACATGGCTGATTTATTATCCGTCTCAACCCCATTCTCCTGTCTTCTCTCTGTAACCTTTGACACCCTTACTAATCATGAATCTATCAACCTCTGCTTTAAATATACTCAATGACTTGGCCTTCACAGTCATCTATGGCAATGAATTCCACAGATTTACCAACCTCTGGTTAAAGAAATTCTTCTTCATCTCTGTTCTAAATTGATGTTCCTCTATTCTGAGCATAGTCCTTCTGGTCCTAGACTCACCCACTATAGGAAACATCCCCTCCACATCATCCTATCTAGGCCTTTCAATATTGGATAGATTTCAATGAGAGCCCTCCTCCCCTGTATTATTCTAAACTCTGGTGAGAACAGGCCCAAAACCATCAGTATGTTAATCCTTTCATTTCCAGAATCATTCTCATGAACCTCTTCCAGACTCTCTCCAATGCCAGTACATGCTTTCTTAGATAGGATAGGGCTTTATAAAGCTGCAATTTCTCCATAATTTCCCAACTCTTGAACTCTGTGACTCAATTAATAAAGGCAAGTATGCCCCGAGTCTTCTTACCACTCTATCAACCTGCGTGGCCATATCCCTGAACTTCATAGTTTAGTATATCCCATAATTGCAACCCTGCCCAGCTCCAACCTGACTATGCAGGTAGGCCCATTGTTTCTGCCTCTCCTGCCCACTGACTTGTATATGCACACCCTGACTCCATTTTGTCCCCCTTGGTTCAGTCCCTTCCTACCTGCATCACCGACTCTCAATCACTTCAGTCACTTTGAGATCCCTGGCCCTGTTCTCCTCACTTTCACCATGGATGTCCAGACTCTATACATGTTTACCTCAATCAGGAAGGTCTTAAAACTCTGTGATTCTTTCTGGACAACAGACCTAACCAGTTCCCCTCAACTTTCTCCCTCCTCCATCTGGTTGAATTGGTTCTCACCCTCAACAATTTCTCATCTGTTCCTCCCACTTTCTCCAAACCCAAGATGTAGCCATAGGCATCAGCTTGGGGCTCAGCTATGCCTGCCTTTTAATTGTCAATGTGAAACCGTTTATTATTCCTGGCTTCCCAACCTTTTGTCTGCTATATTGATGACTGCATTGGTGCTGTTTCCTACACCCATGCTGAGCCTGTCTATTTCATCAGCTTTGCCCTCCAGCCCTCAAATTTACTTGGTCCATTTCTGACACTTCTCTCCCCCTTCTTGATCTCTCTATTTCTATCTCTTGAGTCAGACTATCTACTGATATCTTTTATAAACCTACGGACTTCCGCAGCTATCTTGACCAACCCTTTTCCCCTTTCTTTCATCTCCACAGTATCTGTTCCCAGGATTTGGCTTTCCATTCTAACATCTGAGATGTCCTCCTTCAAAGAATGGGATTTCACTTCCAGCACCAGGAATGTTGCTCTCGTCCTCATCTCTTCTATTTCCCACACATTACCTATCCACCCACCATCATAACCCCAGGGACAGTGTTAACCTTGATCTTACATCAAGCATGGAATTGAATTTAGGAGCAGAAAAGTAATGTTGCAGCTATATAGGACCTTGGTCAGACCCCACTTGGAGTACTGTGCTCAGTTCTGGTCGCCTCACTACAGAAAGGATGTGGAAGCCATAGAAAGGATGCAGAAGAGATTTACAAGGATGTTGCCTGGATTGGGGAGCATACCTTATGAGAATAGGTTGAGTGAACTCGGCCTTTTCTCCTTGGAGCGACGGAGGATGAGAGGTGACTAGATAGAGGTGTATAAGATGATGAGAGGCGTTGATCGTGTGGATAGTCAGAGGCTTTTTCCCAGGGCTGAAATGGTTGCCACAAGAGGACACAGGTTTAAGGTGCTGGGAAGTAGGTACAGAGGAGATGTCAGGGGTAAGTTTTAACTCAGAGAGTGGTGAGTGCGTTGAATAGGCTATCGGCAATGGTGGTGGAGGCGGATATGATAGGGTCTTTTAAGAGACTTTTGGATAGTAAAATGGAGCTTAGAAAAATAGGTGGCTATGGGTAGCCTAGTAGGGACATGTTCAGCACAACTTTGTGGGCCAAAGGGCCTGTATTGTGCTGTAGGTTTTCTATGTTTCCATGTTTCTACATACCACCCCACTGGCGTCTGTATCCATAGGTTCCACCATCTACTACAGGTTCCTACCACTAATCACATCTTTCCCTTCCCACCCTCCACTTTCCACTTTTCACAGGAATTGTTCTCTATTTGAGTCCCATGTCCACTCATTCCCCTATCTCCCTCCTGCATTTATCCCAGCAAGCATGACAAGTGCTGCACCTGCCCCTACACCACCACCTTTCAGGGCTCCAAGCAATCCTTTCAGGTGAAGCAAAATTTCACTGGATTCTGTTGGAGTTACCTACAGTATCTGGTGCTCCTGATTTGGCTTCCTCGATAATGGTGAGACTGGCCGCAGACAGGGAGTACGCTTTGCTGAGCATCTTTGATCCGTCCACACAGGAGATGGGATTTCCCAGTGGCTAGACATTTAGCTTCCACTTCCCATTCCCAATCTGACATGTTGGTCCATGGCCTCATCTACTGTCATGAAGCCACACTCGTATTGGAGGAAAATCACCTCATATTCCATCTGGGCAGCCTGCAACCTGCATCTGGCATGAACATCGATTTCTCTAACTTCCAGCAATTTCTCCCTCTCCCCCTTCTCCCTTTTCCCATTCCCCATTCTAGCTTACCCCTTCCTTTCTCCTCACCTGCCCTTCAACTCTTTCTGGTGCCCCTCCTCTTTGTAAGGTTCACTGCCCTCTCTTATCGGATTACTTCTTCTTCAGCATTTTACCTTTTCCACGTATCTCTTCCCAGATTCCCACTTCATCACCTGGTTGCACCTATCACCTGCCAACTTGTACTTCTTCCCTTCCCCCACCTTTTTACTCTGATTTCTTCCCCCTTCCTCGCCATTCTTGCTGAAGGTTCTTGGCCTGATATGTCAACTGTTCATTCCTCTCCATTGATGCTGCCTGATCTGTTGAGTTCCTCCAGCACTTTTGTGCCTTCCTTTGAGGGAGCTAGGGACTTGAACTTCACGATCCCTCTGTGCATTAACATTGTTAATGGTCTTGGCATTGTGTGCTGTTCCTTTACATTTGATCTCCCAAAGTGTAACACTTCATATTTAGCTGGATTAACCTCCACTGGCCATTTCTCTGCCCATATTTCATTGTATCTGCTGGCAACCTTCTGCACTATATCACCATACCATAAATCACTGCAAATTTACTCACCCACCCATCCTCATTTTCATCCAGATCACTTATATATATTGTATATCACAAACAGCAGAGGACATACTATAGAACACCGTTGGTCACAGACTTCCAACTAGAATAATTCCCTTAAGATATGTTATCTCTCAATATTCAGCACCTACAAAAATAAGTAATATGACTAATTTCCAAATTGAGTTGGAATTCCACTGCCTCTTTTCAAATCTCAACCAAAGTATAGCTCAGGAATCAAGAGGTGCTCCTTGCAAATTCAAAGTATAAAGTTCAAAGTAAATTTTATTATCGAAGTACGTATATATCACATATATTCATTTTCTTGTGGGCATTTTCAGCAAATGTATAAAATAATAATTATTACAGGATCAATGAAAGTTTAACCAGAAGACAACAAGCTGAGTGAATGCAAATTTAAATAATTAGCAATAAATAATGAAAACGTGAAATAACAAGATAAAGAGTCCTTAAAGTGAGACCATTGGTTGTGGGAACATCTCAATAGGTGGGCAAGTGAGTGTAGCTAACTTTGTTCAAGAGCCTGATGGTTGAGGGGTAGTAACTGTTCTTGAACCTGGCGGTACAAGTACCTGAGTCTCTTGTATCTTCTACCTGATGACAACAGCAAGAAGAGAGCATGGCCTGGGTGGTGAGGAATTCTGATGGTGGATGCTGTTTTCCTGCCTCAGCGTTTTATGTAGATGTTCACAATAGTTGGGAGGGCTTTGCCTGTGATGTACTGGGCCATATCCACTACCTTTTGTACGATTTTCTGTTCAAAGGCATTGGTGTTTCCATACCAGGCCAAATAAAGGAGGAAATTAGAGAAAGTACAGCTTTTGGAATTTCTGATACTCTTCTTGTGTTGCTTTCGATCACTTCCGTTATGTACTGATCCTGGAACACAGTGAAATAAAAAAGCACAAACAATTCCTCAGCCCAGTTACCCTCCCAACTCTGTATTTATTTTTCTTAAGAGTGGCATTAATATGTGTCACAGGGTAGATGCTCCATGTGTGCAGTACTTTATTACATCTTTCTCTGCAGTGCTGTGTACAGCTTAATGCCCCTGGGCTACCAGATCGGTGGAGTTTTTAAACAAGTTATTTTAATTGCTTATATGAAGTGTCGATCATTCTGCCACTCTTGGCAGCACAACTCAAGAAAACAAATTCCTTTCCAAGTCAAATCAGACAATCTTTTGATTAAGAACTGAGGCAGCGTTGATGTGTTCAGGATTTATTATTGTGAAATTATAAAAATTGGTTCATGCAGAGGACCATGCAGCTGAGGGCAAAGAGAGAGTTTTAGTTGCTCAATGTGGTAAATAAATGGGCTTCAGAAAGACTTGACTTTGCAAAGTGTTCAATGTCCTTTTCTGAAATGTGTTCACTGTTGTCTTCTCCTGAGCTTGTCTCAATGGATAGAGGGTTCTAGCGGTTCTAAAATGACTGATGAGGCCCATGTTGGACTGTACTACAGGCAGGGCAGGGTCAGTTTGTTTGGGATATTGTATGTGCCTTCTGCTGTTTGCACTCCTATATCAGAAACATGAAGTGTTCAATATTTCCCCACACTCTCCTCTGCTTGGATCTGGCACTGAGCAAAGAATGACTTTTATACGAGATGTTGGTGAGGCTGCATCTGGAATATTACGTTCTGGTTTAGTCATCCTGCCATTAGAAAAATGTCACTCAGCTGGAAAGGAGAAGATTTTCCGGAGCTGAGGGACTGTGGTATGGAGAATGGGTTGAGCAGATTGGGATTGTTTACACTACGGCACAGGAGAATGAGCGGAGCACTTATAGAGGTGCGTAAAATCACGAGGGGCATAGATTCACAGTCTTTTTCCCAGAGTTGGAATCAAGAACTAGAGGTTCCGTAGTTTTACCGTGAGAGGGAGAAATTTAATTGGAACATGAGAGGGAACCTTTTCACTCAGAGGGTGGTCAGATGATGGAACGAGTCACCAGAGGAAGTAGTTGAGGCAGGCAAATTAACATTTAAATAGTAACTCACACAAAATGCTGGAGGAACTCAGCAGACCAGGCAGCATCTATGGAAAAGAGTACAGTCGACGTTTCAGGCCGAGACCCTTCATCAGGACTTGAAAAAAGATGAGAAGTCAGGAATAAGACAATGGGGGGAGGGCAGGAAGAACCACAAGGTGATAGGTGAAACTGGAGGGAGGAGGGGTGAAGTAAAGAGCTGGGAAGTTGATTGGTGAAAGACATACAGGGCTAGAGAAGGGGGAATCTGATAAGAGAAGACAGAAGCAAAGGAAGAAAGATAAGGGGGAGGAGCACCACAGGGATGGAGGTGATAGTCTGGTAAGGAGATAAGGTGAAAGGGAAATAGGAATGGGGAATGGTGAATCACCAGAAAAAGCAGGCTCTCCCAGTGGCCACCTATCTTAATTCCACTTCCCATTCCCATTCTGACATGTCAGTCCACGGCCTCCTCTACTGTTGCGATGAGGCCACATTCAGGTTGGAGGAGCAACACCTTGTATTCTATCTGGGTAGCCTCCAACCCGATGGCATGAACATCGATTTCTCAAACTTCCAGTATTGCCCCCGCCCATCTTGATCCTGTAATGAGTTGATCCTAGGGTTATAACCAGGGTTCTTCATATTGCTTTGGCTCACTTTGTTACCCAATTTTTAAAATTTTAGACTAGTTATAGAAAATTAATACAAATATAAAAAACAGTAGCAGTTGGCAATACTCAGCAGGTCAGGCTGCATCAAAGGAAAGAGAACAAAGTGTCACATTAGTGACGCATATAGAGAGCTTTTACAAGCAGTTAACATTTACAAGTTATCACCGGGCATCTCCTCAGGATTTTAAATTATTGCTGCTGCTAAAGTTTGATTTTTTTTTAAAATGTGCCTGCCCAAGGAAGGGTTAAATAATCTGATCAAACAGACATTTAAAAGCTCCCTCAGCTATGCATACAGGGGAAGTCCCAATGTAGGATCTTGACCTGACATGTCAACAATTCCCTCCTCACCCCACCCCTCACAGATGCTGCTTGACCCACTGAGTTCTTCCAGAGGGGTCTTTGTTGCTCCTGGTTCCAGAATTTGCAGTTTTTTGTGTTCCCTTCATGCCTTGACCTGTGTGGTGAAAGGCTAGTGTATGACCCACTCGCTCTGTTCTGTCAAAAGCTGATTGGAAGTTAAACCACAACAGTTTTTGAGTCTCTGCACTTGTCAGAGGCCATAAAAAAAACTGCAAACTTGGTGCTTTACTTTCTAAGCCGTTTTGCAGCCAGTCTCATATCTCTCTGCTCTCCCAGCCAACCCCTAAACGCAAACGTCTTGCTAACTGTTGTCCCTTGGAAACTGTCTTCTCCTGCTCACCAACTCGGCAAGATTAAGGAGAAATCAAAATAAGATTAAAAGGGGCAAGGGCTTCCGATGTTGCTTTTTTCCCTATATTCAACTTGTGTGATTTACATGTCATGAAGACATGTTTATATTCAAATTGCTGTTTCTTTCCTGACATTGAACAGAACGTTAATCATTCTGCTGATTTGAGTAGGTTGCAAGCATTTACCACTCGTGCATAGAGTGTTCTGATAAAGCTTCATACCCAGTGCCGGCGGGTGAAGTGCTGTCACTCAAGAGCTTGCCTGCATGTGCACCGTGTGCTGGATGACTGACAACAATTTGGGATTTTCTTTTGGTGGATGACAAGTTAAGGGTTTTAGTGGTGCAATTATGCACTAAATTCAAGGTGCTCAGATGTAAATGTCGTCTAAGCACTCTGTCTTGCCAGGCTTATTACACGCCGTTTCCTTCACTTACAAACCCCCACCTCTCGCCTCTCTGGGAGGGGTTAGGGCTCAGGCGCTGACAGTTCACATGATGGAGACTGTCAATTCACTTTATTTTATGAAAAAAATATTTAAAAGAAGTAGCAGTAAATGATATGTGAATAGTATATAGCATTTAATGTCTGAATTGTAAATTAAGTGGAAAAGACCTGACACTAGTTACTGTACTTTACACATTATCGCTCCTGTCTCTTGGAAGCTTTGACACTGAAGTCCATGTCTCTAGCTTTTGGCTCTGTGCTGCCTCTTCATCTGCATGCAACTGGAATTAGGGGGCATTCTGCTCACACATTGTGGTAACTTCTACTTTACAAAAAGACCACTTGACAACTTGATGGCCAAAAGAGCATCTTTATCGGGGACGGCAAATGATATTTACAATACAGAGGCTTCCAGGTACCTCATGCGGCATGCGTGGAGGAACTATATACAATGCATACCGGGAGTAAAAAGAGTGTAAGTAAAGACCCCACCAACCCCGGATCCCGTCTCTTGTTACCACAGCTTCCTGATTAGTAT
Source organism: Hemitrygon akajei (assembly GCF_048418815.1). Lineage (NCBI taxonomy): Eukaryota > Metazoa > Chordata > Chondrichthyes > Myliobatiformes > Dasyatidae > Hemitrygon > Hemitrygon akajei. Next base: position 85,643,506 of record NC_133138.1, on the reverse strand, counting down.
TAACTTACTTTTAAAAATACTCACATTACAACACTTCTCCCCCTTTAAAATCTAACATTCCCCAAATATAGAAGAACTGGGAAATAAAAACAGTGGTATCATTAGCAACAGGTTACCAATACAAAAACACCTAAAAAAAAATGGCAAATTCAACATTCAATCTAACAACAAAAGAAACTATCCAATCAAAGATTCAGTCTGTCAGGTTTGCGAGGGCGCTGCGATCTACGCACTACCCCTGGTGGCCCAGCAGGCACCGCTGGTGAGGATGTTTTGGGTGGATCTACTGTTGGGGACACAAGAGGGGTCTGTGTATCCATGTGAGAATGTCCATCCTCTTCAGGGGACTCTGCCCCCTCTGCCAGTGTGTCTCCCTCTAGCAAAGTCACTGGTGGACATGCTTCCCCAGTAGTCTGTCTCACCATTGGAAACTCCATGGAACTGTCTACCTCTGAGCCGGAATCATGACGCAGGCGCGCGTGGTCCTGATGTCTGCGGAAAACACGCCTATCAGTCAGCTTAACAACATAGGAGACTGGACCACTCTGCTTAAGAATAACACCAGGTAGCCATTGCTGATTGTTTCTCACATAGGCATTGTCATCCGGTTTTAACTGTCTCTCTCGCACATGTTGATTATGTCCCTCCTTCTGCTTTTTCTGCTTTTCTCCACTTTTGCCTTCATGTCCGGGCGCAGCAGGTCCAATCTTGACTTGGGCCTACGCCCCATCAGCATCTCTGCTGGAGTGCATGCAGTTGTAGTCTGTGGAGTGAGGCGGTATTTAAACAGGAAACGTGAAAGCCAGGTACTAAGAGAGTCCCCTGTCATCAACTTCAGGCCTTCCTTCACTGTCTGAACAGCCCGCTCAGCCAAACCATTTGAGGCTGGGTGGAAAGGGGCCGTCCGAATGTGACAAATGCCATTCTGCTGCATGAACTCACCGACAGCTCACTGGTGAACATCGGGTCATTATCAGTGACCAGAGTGTCAGGCTACCCGTGGACTGCAAACACTTGCCTGAGTTTGTCTATCGTTGAGGGGGCTGTGATGTTGCTCATGATGTGAGCTTCGATCCATTTGGAATGCGCATCTACCATTACAAGAAACATCTGCCCCATACAGGGGCCAGCAAAGTCCAAATGTAACCTAGACCAGGGGTAGACTGGCCACTCCCATGGGTGCAAAGGAGCTGGTGGTGGCATGTTCTGATTGGTCTGACATTGCGTGCATGAATTTACCTTGTTCTCCAGATCCTGATCCATTCTTGGCCACCAGACGTAGGATCTTGCAAGGCTTTTCATTCGAGACATCCCTGGATGAGTCTCATGAATTTCCTCCACAATCTGTGAACGGCCAGGGGGAGGCACGATGACCCTCGCCCCCAGAAAATGCAGCCATCCTGCAGACTCAGTTCGGTCTTGCGTTTGGCATAAGGACTCAGTTCCTCTCCTTCCACAACTCTGGGCCAACCTTGTAAAAGAAAAGTCTTGACTTGAGACAAGACTGGGACCCTCTCTGTCCATTGCTTGATCTGGGACGCCTTTATAGGAGTCGCGGACAGCCTCTCCAATGAAAACACTGTCTCTGGAGGCACACATGTAGTAATAGGCATCTCAGGTAAAGGTAGTCGACTCAGCGCATTGACATTTGCATTATCCCCACCCGCTCTGTACACAATAGTATACTGGTAGGCTGACAATGTGAGAGCTCAATGCTGTATCCTGGCTGAGGCTAGCGGTGGGATGCATCTGGTCTCCCTAAAAAGGCTCATCAGTGGTTTATAGTCCGTATAAATTGTGAATGCACGTCCATAGAGGTACTGATGAAAACATCTGATCGCAAAAACAATGGCCAGACCTTCTTTGTCTAGCTGTGAATATCCCTTCTCAGCAGCAGTCAGGGTACGTGAAGCAAAACCAATAGGCTTCTCTGAACAGTCCTCCATTACGTGTGAGAGAACTGCCCCGACTCCTTAGGGCGAAGCTTCGCATGAAAGGGTGATCTCCTTGTCTGTGTCATAGTGAACAAGCAGCTTCGCTGAGTGCAGGAGTTCCTTCACTTCCTTGAAAGCTTCCTCCTGCTCTTCACCCCACCACCACTTAGTGTCATTGTGAAGCAGCTTATACAGTGGGGCCAAAACCTTTGAGAGGTCCGGAAGAAACTTGCCATAATAATTCACCATGCCCAAAAATGATCTGAGTTCAGTGACGCTCTTGGGGCTTTGGGGCCTCCTTGATAGCTCTCACTTTGTCCTCCACTGGGCAAAGCCCCTCAGCTGTAATCTTGTGTCCCGGGTAGGTCACGCTCAGAGCCAGGAACACACATTTTCCGCGTTTCAATCGCAGCCCTGCATCTGAGAGTCTCTTCAGCACCTGTTCTAAATTAGCCAGATGCTCCCCCTCCATGGCTCCCGTGATCAAAATATCATCAAGTTACACTGCTACATGCGGAATCCCCTGCAGCAAAGAGTCCATTGTCCTTTGGAAAATGGTGGAGCTAGATGTCACTCCAAATACCAGGCGATTGCATTCAAATAATCCCTTGTGTGTATTGATGGTGACATACTCCTTTGAATCCTCGTCGAGCAGCAGCTGTTGGTAGGCGTGGCTCATGTCCAGCTTTGTGACCAGCTTACCCCCTGACAGGGTCGCAAACAGGTCATCCACCCGTGGCAATGGGTATACCTCCAGCTTAGAGACCTGATTCACCGTAAGCTTGTAGTCCCCACATATCCTCACCGTTTTACCTGCCTTCAAAACTGGAACAATAGGAGCCGCCCACCTTGAAAACTGGACGGGCTCAATGATGCCAGCCCCTGTAAACGTACCAGCTCCACCTCGACTTTGCCTTTCATGGCATAGGGCACCGACCTGGGCTTAAAAAAACATGGTGTGGCCTCAGGGTTGACATAGAGTTTTACGGTCACGCCCTTCAGTGTGCCCAGCTCGTCCCTGAAAGCGTCACTATACCGCTGCAGAATGTCCTCCGTCGTGCGTGCATACTTAATTTCATGCCAGTTGAGCCGGATTTTGTGAAGCCAATCGCGGCCCAAAAAACTGAGCCCACTGCCCTTAGCTATCAACAGCCTGGCTTCAGCCTTCTGGCCCCCAGCCGAAATATCCACATATAACACCCCTAAATGAGGTATAGGCTGCCCCGTATAGGTCCTGAGTTGGAGCTTAGATGGTCTGATGGGAGGCAGGTTGGATCCCCATGTCCTCCTGTAGGTCTCTTCACTAATGACCAATGCTGTAGCCCCTGAATCAATCTCGAACTTAATGTCCTTTCCCTTGACAGTGACTGTGGCATAATATGGTTCAGGTGGTCCCTCATCCATTTCCACCCCAAACATGTTGTAGGGACACGCTGCCTCTTCGTCTGCTTCTCCTCGGTGGTGTGTGGCTGCCTGAGTCTGCTGAGCTTTCCTCTGCCCAGGCTCAACCTTACCCTTTATGCTCCTGCACTTTTTAATGAAATGTGCCTTCTTGCTACAAGCATGGCAGACAGTATCTTTGAATTTACAAACATTTGCATAGTGCGTTCCTCCACACTGAAAACATACCACCCACTTTTCCTGTCTACCAGTCTCCCTCCTGACTTGGAGCACTGCCATCGACTGCGACCCCCCCATATCCTTTCTGTATATCCTTGGCATTATTAGCAGCCAGCTCCATGCCTTGAGTAATCTCTAGGGCTTTCTTGAAAGTCAACGGTGGGGTTTCCCCCAACAAGCGGTGTTGTACGGCGTCATTATTAATGCCGCATACTAAGCTATCATGGAGCATGTCATCCAACACGGCTCCGAAATCGCAATGCTCCGATAGCTGCTGAAGCTCGGCCACAAAATCACCCACAGACTGACCTGGCTTCCGGACATGGCTGTGAAACTTGAACCGTTGGACTATCACTGAAGGTTTCAGATTGTGGTGGTTCCCTACGAGCTTGAAAGGTTCATCATATGAAATTTCTCCCAGTTTCCGCAGTGTAGCTAAGTTCAGCTTGTACGTCTTTGCCCCACACACACTCAGGAGAATAGAGTGCTTCTTAGCTTCCTCAGTAATTCTATTAGCACAGAAGTGGCCCAACCTTTCCTCGTACTCCAGCCACTCCTCGATTTGCTCATTGAACACACCGACCGCGCCGAATGTAGCCATCCGAACGCTTGGCTCCTTGCCCGCTCACAGCTCCTGATCGAAAATGCGGCCGATCAGTCCACAAAACCAGTTTACCTCATCGCCAAAAATATGTGGTAACTTCTACTTTACAAAAAGACTACTCGACAACTTGATGGCCAAAAGAGTATCTTTATCTGGGACGGCAAATGATATTTACAATACAGAGGCTTCCAGGTACCTCGTGCGGCATGGGTGGAGGAACTATATACGATGCATACCGGGAGTAAAAAGAGCGGAAGTAAAGACCCCGCCAACCCCAGATCCCGCCTCTTGCTACCAGCAGCTTCCTGATTAGTATTAACTTTCTTTTAATAATACTCACATTACAACATACATGATGGTGAGTGGCTGGGCAGGTGGGGGATATTGCAGTTTAGCCTGATTCCATTCTGATGCAGGCTAAGAAAATTTGGCATGTCTCCCGTGACCGTCACCAATGCACCATAGAAAGCATCCTATCTGGATGCATTACAACTTGATCCACTCACTCTTCCCCAGACCGCAAGATATTGAAGAGATGCTGGAAATTGAAGAGATTGCTAATGCTGCAGCAACTGAAACTGGAGATGGAGAAAAGGGCCACACTTCCAGAAGATAGAAGCTTGTTAGGGCAGGTGAAAAATTAGGGTGAGATGAGGCTATGAAGTGATTTAAGAATCAAACAGAAAGATAAAATTGAGTCATTGCTTAACCAAGTGCCAGTGTAAACCAGTGAAGACAGAAGTGAAGCCAGAGTCCTCAGGTCAAGGTTAAGGCAGTGGATAATTAGAAACCGTGTATGTATGGATGATGGGCATTGGGATGCTGGTCTGGAGTGCATTAAAATGGTCATGTCTGGACATAAGAAACGCATTGTTGAGTCCTCCAGCAACAGAAGAGCTGAGACAGAATCAGACAATGGACCATGGAATAAAGGGAAGTAAATGAGGAACCAGAGGGAGGTGATGGGCAGGTTATGAGAACAGGAGAGGCGAAGGGAAGGAGTGAGAGGGCCAGCAGAAAGGAGATTGAGACAAAGAGGAGAGAGGTTACCAGAAGTTAGAGAAATGAATGTCTATGCTATCAGTTTAGAGTCGACCAAAGTGGAATACGAGGTGTTGCTCCTCTAACCTGTGTCTAGCCTCATCATGACCATGGACTGACATGCAGTCTGGGATTGCAGAGTACTGTGAACAGAGACTAATCCATTGTGCAAACCAACCTCCCTTCCATAGACTTAGTCTGCACTTCCTACTGCATGGGTAAACAGCCAAAATAATCAAAGATTACCCCCTCCCCAAGCACCTTGCTCATTCTCTCTCCTCTCCATCCTCTGCCGTCCAGCAGATTATACCAAAGTTTGAGTGCATATACCACTGGGAGCATCCTTCCCACTGTTAGACTCCTGAACAGACCCCTGTGACACTGAGATCTACCTGCTCCACATATACTGTTATTTATTTATTTAATCTATCTATCTATCTATCTATCTATTTATTTATTTATTTTTCTATAGTATTACATATTGCATTGAACTACTGCTGCTAAATTAACAAATTTCATAACACCTGCCGGTGATAATAAACTTGATTCTGATCAGCAATAGGAAAGAGCTGGTAGTTGAGTTATTCAGAGTCTTTATGTGTAATATTATGTTCTGTACTTCTGATGTTTTAATTTTTAGTTTAGAACGGTGACTCCTAATTTTCAGATCGCTCATTTTCTTTAATGCGCTAAAACCCTTGCCTTGTTGCTGTGTTATTTAGAATACTTTAAGTAATTAAATAATTCACACTTAAGATGAAATAAAAATGTCTTGCATATTCAGAAGTCAACTGTGGGATTGAACACAACACCATGTTTGAGAACTTTATTTGGCTCCACATCTAACATAATATCAAGATGGATTATTGCCTTTGGTCAGTACCAAAGGTCAGTTTTTATGTAAAGCAGTGGAGAATATCTGAAGTTCCCTTTGCAGTTTGATGGGTCCTGCTGAAGGGTCTCGGCTTGAAACGTCAACTGTACTCTTTTCCCGAGATGCTTCCTGGCCTGCTGAGCTCCTCCAGCATTTTGTGTGATGAACTGTGTGGTGTGTTTCTGAGCTCACAGCCTATGGAAGTCACAGGTTCAGTTCTTTATCTGTTTGCTCTCAGCCACATGCTAGGAACAATGCCGAATTAGCCTTTATCACCTTGGGTCAGTGAGGCAGAAGCACAGCGGAACACAATCTGTCAACTTCTGTTGTAATACACACAAAATGCTGGTGGAACGCAGCAGGCCAGGCAGCATCTATAGGAGAAGCACTGTCGATGTTTCAGGCCGAGACCCTTGGTCAGGGAGAACTTTCCTTTCAGTTAGTCCTGATGAAGGGTCTCAGCCCGAAACATCGACAGCGCTTCGTCCTATAGATGCTGCCTGGCCTGCTGCGTTCCACCAGCATTTTTTGTGTGTTACTTGAATTTCCAGCATCTGCAGATTTCCTCGTGTTTGCCTTTTAACTTCTGTTGTACATGGGTTTGTGTAAGGAGATCAGGTGAGGATCCCTTCATCAAGGGTCTCAGTCTGTGCTAGTCAGCTGATTCACACTGCCTCTATTCACACAGCTTGGGCTGTGAGTCAGTGGAGTTGCTAACAGTGCAATTTTTCACCACTTTCAAAGGCATGGTGCAAAAGGAGCAATTTTAAGACTGCAGGAAAGTAAAGCCTTAAATCAATTTCCTGCCATTAATTACTGGGAACTTGTTTTTGTGGTATAATGTTGTTCCTTTCTACTGACTCAGTCCTTCTCCCAAATTACTGTATAAACCTGACACAAATTGTTTGTAATCTTGGTGTCATACTTGATCCCAAAGTGAGCTTCTGACCACATATCAAAATGACTGCTGGAAACCACAACACAACGTCATTTGTCTGACTCTGTCTCAGCTTTTCTGTTGCTGGAGGACTCAGCAATGCGTTTCTTATGTCCAGACATGACCATTTTAATGCACTCCAGACCAGCATCCCAATGCCCATCATCCATACATACACGGTTTCTAATTATCCACTGCCTTAACCTTGACCTGAGGACTCTGGCTTCACTTCTGTCTTCACTGGTTTACACTGGCACTTGGTTAAGCAATGACTCAATTTTATCTTTCTGTTTGATTCTTAAATCACTTCATAGCCTCATCTCACCCTAATTTTTCACCTGCCCTAACAAGCTTCTATCTTCTGGAAGTGTGGCCCTTTTCTCCATCTCCAGTTTCAGTTGCTGCAGCATTAGCAAATGTGTTTTAACTCCTGAAACCCTCATATCCTGTCTTCATCAGTGATCTGCTTGAATATCTCCATTGCCAAATAAAATGACGTTTTCCTTCAACAAAGTTGCTGTGTTTGTTGTTGTTTATAGACCACAAGATTATAGGAAATCATTTAAGACCTCATTTCCTGCAGTCTTGTAAGTTTTCATTTTGCAATGTGCATTTTGAAGGTGATGACTGTATGCAGATCATTTAATGCTTAACATTGATTGTACTTGGAAGGAATATTATCAGGGATCAGCTTTACTCGCAATTTACATGTATTTAGGAATTTGCTGTGGTGTGCTGGTCGGGGGTGACATGCAGTAAGAAACAACAACATTTAACAATTACAGAAAATTGAATTGGAGAGTAAAATGTGGATAGGGAATAAATTGTGTATAAGTACATGAATATCATCATTTACAATGTAAACAGTATTACAAAAAATGGCTTAAAGTTTTTACAGTGTAGTGCAGTGACTGAGGTGATAGATAGAGGGGGTGAGGGCTAACCAGAAGGGTTGATCAGATTAACTGCTTGGGGGAAGAAACTTTTAAGATGGTGTGATGATTTAGTTTTAATAGCCCTATAGTGCTTTTGAGAAGGGAGCTTTTGGAAAATGTAGTTTGCAGGATTGGTAGTGTTATTGTAAAGACTGTGGAAGAAGTTAATCCATACACATTTTCTATTAAAATATACTTATTTGGTTAATGTAATAACCCCACATTTACTGTATATAGGAATGCATTACAGAATTCCTCATCTATATGTTGCCGTCCAATGTGTCCATCCATTTCTACCTTTATTTCCTCCTAACGTTTCCTCCTATCATCTCTAACACAACCATTATCCCCATTTTCCCTTTCTGGAGAATGGTTATAGGGTTATCGCCCTCCCTCAGACAAAGGTAGAATATATTACGGTTAAATGGTGAATGAAGTCAATGGGCTACTGGGCCCCATTTGGAACTCACAGGCATTTAGGCTTGTTACTTATGATTTACTCTATCACATCCTCAATTGCAGGTCTTACCTCTTGTGTTTTGGTGCTGACCCAGCGATTCCTTCCTCTTATTGATCTGTATTATTCTTCCTTGTTCCAGCACTGAATGAACCCACCATTGACTACGGCTTCCAGCGGTTGCAGAAAGTTATTCCCAGACATCCGGGTGATCCAGAACGATTGCCAAAGGTCAGTACACAACTTTGCCAATTGAGCAACTGCTGCAAAATAATGCTGCAAGGCTGGGTTAACACATTACTTTCAATAAGCATAAACCAATGCTGGTAGAAATGAAACTCTCATTTGAAAACATATGGAACTGTGATAATTGTAGATTTGGTTGAGAGTCCCAGTCACTGGAAACATAACCTACACTTCTCCAAAATAATGCTGTGGGGTCTTTGAATGTTCACCCCAACGACAGACAGGGTCTGATAGTGCAGGCCCAATTGTTTGACATGAGTCCAGCATCCTACCCCGAGGGATGAGGCTTCAGCACCGTGGTGAGGTGAGCAATGCTGGCTCACAGCTTCAGAGTCACCGGTTCAATCCCGAACTCCAGTGCTGTCCGTGCAGAGTTTGTATGTTTAACCTGTGACTGTGTGGATTCTGGTTTCTGTCCACATCTGGACAGGCAATTAGCTACTGTTACTGCTGCTTTTCTCTTAGTGTAGGTAAGTAGCTAAATGGCACAAAACAAGGAAGATCTGTGCAACAGAATAAAGTCTCATAGAAAGTTCATGGGAATACTGTGCTGGGGGCCCACATGGATCCTAAGAACTGACTTATCTCCTTCTATTCTTCAAGTGAGAATGTGTAGGCGGAATCTCTCATCAGTTGTGAGTTTCAGCACCAAGCTTGCTCCAGACTCTCCCATCTCATTTATGCAGCCATACATAGGTAGATAGTAGTCAAGAATATGACACCAAGGCCAATTGTTGCTAACTGCTGCATTAGCTTCCTCAGCATAGACTGGCATAATATACCAGGGCTACACTGGGTCGCCAGGAGAGATGTCAGTCTGCCATCCAGCAGGCAGGCCTCCTGTCCATATGTGCCCATGTTCACCACTTAACATGTGCCTGGACTCAGCTCCTGGTGGTATAATTGGCTAAAGCACCCACTGGGCTTACATCCCACCTGAGCATGACCAACACCTGAAGGGCAAGGAAGGGAAGTGAATGGCAGATGCAGCTTTCGTGATACATTGTGACAACTGATTTTCATGAATGTAGAAAAGTTTCAGAACATTTTCTTAGTAATTGGATGATCTTAGTGATCAGAAAGTAAATTAGCATCACATGTTCATTAAGGATTCTGCTTGGGTAATTAATAAATGTATAGAAATCTGCTGCAGACACCTACTGTTTGGTCAAGTGAAAAGTGAAGGATGTGGAATCGCGTGACTGATCAGTCAGCAACAGTAGAAAGAGATGGCAACATACCTTGCTCAGAACAAATTCAAAGAGGTCTGTTTGAAATTTGATATATGGAAGTGGTAAACTTCTGCAACCCTTAACAATATATGTGATCAAGTATTCTTGTTCCCTTGACTTATATAGAATGTGCAGTACAGTGGGAGGTCAATTGTCTTGAAATGGTAGTGCTCTTTGGGATTCTCCTCTTACCCTCTTTATCTAAATATAAAATCCCATTTTCTCTTCCTCATTTCTTTGTCCAACCACCCCTTTAAAGCTTTTCCACTGTTTGCCCCAAGCCTTTCCTTGTTCTGTAAAGGCTTTGCCTGAACTTGGAAGCTTTTGCTCCAAGGTGAACAAGGTGACATTTGCATTTAGATGTGTTGCAAATTATAAGGAGGAACTTAACTTGAGGGTGACATCTGTTGACGGAGCAACCTCACTGCACCCCATCTTTCTCCATGGTAACTGGGCCCCTTTTTACCCTGTACAGCTGCTGAGTGCAGTAAAAGAGAGAGAGAACTGGGTTATTGGTGTATGTTTGAAGAATATTGATGGTAACAATTGGTGAAGTGAAATGCACATCAGTAATCCCTCACTGCCCAGATAATCTTTGTACTAAATATTGGTTAATCGATAATAGTTAATTTGCACTGATACTCTGCTACAGTGATGATACCCACTGGTTACACTGAGTCACTAGAAACTGGATTGCAAGTAACAATAGGGAGCACTGGGACTTTGTTTTACCTTCGTGCCTGGGTGGAGGAGATTGCCCACATAGACTGGTAGAATCAAATAGCAAAACCACAGGCACTTTGGCCCACCAAATCTGTGTTGACCATTAGCAACCCATTTGTACCAATCCCAGACTAATAGCATTTTACTCTCTTCACATTACCATCATTGTTCTCCAAATTCAAATAGACATTAGGGGAAACACATAGTTGACAATTAGCCTACCAACCTGCATGTCTTTGGGCTAAGGAAGGAAACTGGAGCATCTGGGGGGAAATCCACCTGATCACACGGAAAATGTGATCCACACTGAACACTACTCCACTAGAGTCAGGTTCCAATCTGAGGCACTTGAGCTGTGAAGCAGCAGATCTACACTTTCACCCCATTTTTACAGAAGCTGCCACCCTCTGTCCCACTGGGCTGAAAAGTGGGCAGATTTCATTCAGACCACCACCCAGCTGTTGTGATCATTGCCCACTTTATGCCAGATCTCTGCCACCTGGTCACGGTGATGTACTTAATTGTCACTCAACTGCATCCCAACCTGCTGCCTTCAAAACAGTAGGCAGATTGGGATGGCATGGTAGTACAGTGCTTCACAGTACAGGCGACCGGGGTTCCATTCCCCCAGCTGCCTGTAAGGATTTTGCACGTTCTCCCCATGACCGTGTGGGTTTCCTTTCACAGTCCAAAGATGTACCGGTTGGTAGGTTAATTGGTCATCATACAGCAAATTGTCCCATGATTTGGTGGAATTAAATCAGGGAATACTGGGTGGTGTGGCTCGAAGGGCTGGAAAGGCCTATTCCACATTGTATATCAACAAAATAAAATGAAAAAATTATGCAGGAACCACCATAACCCCTCTCAGATTCACTGTTGTGACTGTACTGGGAAGCAGTGTGGCCAGCTAGGCCTCAGGTGGTGGATCCCTATCAGACCATCTGATAACCAATTCAAGGTCCTTTACTGTAAATCAGAAATATTTAAGATAACTTGAAATAGACTCAAACAAATAAAAAAGAATACATTTCCTTAAGAAATCATGTTTTATTTAACTAAGTACATTAAGACCGATGAAGATTAAATAAAATCAATTAACAGCACTTAACTTATTAATGATTACACATGTAAAGGTCTGTGGTATGACAACTCCCCAATGTCAATAGTTAAGCACAGTGATTCAAAATGGGTCCATTTGTCCATTTCCCTCAGCTTAGTACATTTGATGACTTATGAGTGGGAGGTCCAGTCCATTCCTTACCCCCATGTGACAATCTGAAATGAACTTACCCCCATGCTCCCCACAGGAGTGTGGGACAGCCACTCACAACGTCGTGCCAGTATTCAGAATCAGGTTTAATATCACTGGCGTATGTCTTGAAATTCATTAACTTTGCAGCAACAGTACCATGCAATATGAGAGAAGAAGAAAACTGTGAATTACAGTAAGTATATGTATATAATAGATTAATAAAGTAGTGCAAAAAATAGGGAATAAAGAAGCAGTGAGACAATGTTTATGGGTCCTAGATGCAGGTCAGCCTGCATTTACGTGAAGCCTCAAGAGATTATAAAGACCTTCGCTGCTGATACTGAATTACTGATGTGAAGATCACACAGATTGTAGGGATAACAACCAAACTGTTACATTTTTGTGAATCTGATGGAGGCATAAATATCGGTCAGGGTATCTGTCATTCTACAAATAGGGACGTAGACTCTTTGTGGAGCACTCAACAGGACACATGGAAAATGTTTCATTTGAATGGTTGCACCTCTCTCCCTCTGCATGGACTCCCCCCCCCAAAGGACAGAGTGTAATTAGATGTACATGAGCCAGAGGAGAAAGTTGGTAGGATATACACATACATTTTAAATGGATTAATATGTTTGCCTTCAAAACCTTGCCTGGCTGTGTGCAGAGTGCCATGGGGAAATAAATATTTAAATGTTTTAATTTAAAAACAAACTGACCCAATTGCCAGCAATGCACTGGAAGGCCTCTGATTATGTGGGCCTAAACACATCAGGGTCTGTTGTAAGGCTGAGCTGAACCTCTGTCCAAAGTTCTACTCCCTGGTGTGCCCATGATGAATTACGAGTGAATTATCGCCTAAGCTGAAGTTGGCAGGATTCGTTTGACAGGAAGCAAACACGATGAATAGATAGAGAAAAAAGAGGTCAGTTCATATCAAGCTGACAAACATATTCTACTTGTCAAGGCAGTTCATGCAGTGATGGTACGGGGGCAGGGCTGGAGAGGTTTCCTTCACATCCCATCGACAGATTTGCATTGCGCTTCCCTTCTTTAAAAATCAGTTGGCAGTCAAAGCCTTGATCCCAGCATGTCCCTGGGTTTTATCAAGAAGATACAGGGACTCTTGTACATTATGCCAGAAGACACGGATTTGATCTTTACATGACAGGGGTATCACAGAGAGATTCTGTTCAGAGTGGTTAGATTGCACCCAGTGTCATGGCTGCCTTCCGAGCAGAGTTTGATAAAAGACAAAATTCAGTGGAGAAAAAGGAGAACAGCGTTTGTATTTTGCTTCTTCGATCTGTAAAATACCAGCCAAATTGATCCTTTGGGAGTAGTAAATACACATTACTTTATCTTGTACTTCATGTCCATGGCTTTCATATACCCCTGAGCCCTGATAGAACAACAATAGTTAATAGACTAAAAAGAGTAATTACAAGCATCTTTTCAGCACTATCAGCTTGACTGACTTTGTCTGACCTTATAATTTTTACCTCAGCTAATCTGGCTGCTATGTTTTTGATTCAATTTGCATAGCCTATGTAGTGTATAGTAATACATGACCTTTAGTTAATGTCACCTGTCAAAGAATTTTACACCAGTGTCGTTAAAAAAATCCCATTAAAGAATCAAAACCAGATAAACAGGAGCCATAGGCTAATGCCAGCTTACAAAGTGAATCAACATTTCAGAGGGATAGTGACAAGGAACAGAGGATTCAGGGATGGGATAGCAATGGAAACATGATAAGACAGTGGTGGAAAACTAAGGGTCCAGGAATGGGATAGTGATGGGAAACAAGGGGGAGCCACGAAGATGGAAAACAGGGAGAAAGCTGAAGAGTTTGAGCTGGGACAATTTTTAAGCGGCAACCCAGAGAGGAACGGTTTTCTGAGTATAGGTGCAGAACATTGAGACCAAAGTCCAGGTAAAGAATTGAATGAGGTGTTGGAGGGTATTTAAGTGTGTACAGTTCTGTTGGAGTTTGACCCAGCACAGAGGATGAAGTGGTTTCTATAACTTCACCCACTGGAACTGCTTTAACCACTTGGCTTGCAAGCTAGTCTGTAATTGATTTGGAACAGGAGGGAGCTATTCAATCTCTTACCATATTTCGTCCTTTATCTAGAACAAGGCTGTCTGCTCCTAACTTGGTCTTTGCTCTATATCCCTTAATATCTGACTTTTAACTTGCTTTATGTATATCTTAATTTTCCTTAAATGCATCTGTGCATTTCAACACAGTTCTCTTATGGTATCAAATTCCATACTCTTGATGTTCTCTGGGCAATGATCTTTTCTGAATTCCTTGTTGAGTGTATTTGAAATTAATTTAGATTTACTTCCAAGTTTTTGGAATTTTCATTTGGCCCCAACAGCTTACTGAGAAAGCAAGTTTCAGATTTCTCCCACCCTTAATATGAAGAAACATTTCCTGATATCATTCTTGAAAAGCCCAGCTATAATTTCAGCCCCCAAAACTAACCCCTGCATCTCAGAGTTTTTTTAGTAACTGGCTTACATTTTTCCACAGTTCCTTGGAGAATTGTGCAGTCATTTGGCTCTAATATAGGTTTTCAAGTCTGCCAGAGTGGGTTAACTTGATTCCAGGTTTTCACGCCAGGCTTGTTACCTCAGGGCCAAGTCCATCCCATGGCATTGGGCCTTAGCTTTCCATTCAGGAAGATGGATCTTTCAGGTGAAGAGGTTTATAAGTTATTCTGACATGGAGCTGCCACTTTCCATTCCCTCCAGTCTTGTTAAATCCAATTAACTTCATTTTAAATAAATGAATAGTTAGCCAAAAATGCCTGACCCTTTGAGAGTAGGCTATATCCAATGCTTGTAAATTTAGAGGTATGTGTGGATGAAAGTACTATTTAAACATTGTCTTATTCTTGAATGGAAAATTAGATAAAAACTGAGGAGCATGATTTATAGAAGTGCCAAAAATCTTCCTTGCTCAAAGTGAATGACATCTGAGTGTGGCTCATATCCTGCTTGCTCCTCATATGTGCAGTACAGGGGTGATATATAATATTGATCTATGGGCAATGTTTGCTGTTTCAATGGTGCAGCTCTTTAATGTGACTATCGCTGGCCTGTATTACAACTGTGCTAAGAGAGAAAGATTCAGAAGGAGGGTGGTTGGAAAGAAGGCAACTGTAAGAATGACTTGTAGGCTTTGTGAAGTTCTTCATGAATAATTGACTATTCCCAGTATCTCATAGAGTGAATGAAGGAGAGACTGAGACAGTGTGAATTACTAAAAAGGTTGAGTTGGTCAATACATCAATGACTGGTAGAACTGATGTTAACCAGAAGCTCCAGCATTGCAATGTTGACTTTTTCTTCATCTTTGATGTTTGATAAATGTTCCACTTCCAGATTTACATGTACCAATTAAAGAAATGTTGCTGTAAATCTGAAATAAAGTGAGGAAATATTGGACTCTTTCACCATGTCAGGCAACATCTGAAAAGGCTTAACAAGTTAATTCTGGAAAACCACCCACCAATCTTAGAGGCTAACTCTGGTTCCTCCTCCACAGGACCCTGTGTCTGACCCTGTGGAATATTTGTTAATATATACGTCTGTCATTTATCTGAAGGGAGAGTTTTCATTCTAGCCACATACAATGTCCTTGGTTTTCGGAACTGAGTATGAGAAGTTACTGAGCAAAAGGATTTGGACAGACATCAGCAGAGTTGATTGTGAATGCAAAAATCTTGACTGTTTTACATCATGAAATGTTAATCTTCTCTCTTCTCCTCACTACTAGTCACATTTACAAACCAACTCCCTTGGTGCTGTCATTAGTGCCAGTTGATTAAACAAGATATATTGCTGGTTAAAAGGGAAAAGAGCTAAATATATATTATTGTTGAATTTGTAGAAGAAGAAATTACTTTTCTGAAAGATAGTTATAAGGTGTCCAGATTGTGATATTTTTACATTGCGTACTTTTCCAACATGTGATAGGGCACTGCTTGTCCAATATGTGATGGGGGATGCGTGTCCAATGTGTGATAGGACACTGCTTGTCCAATATGAGACAAGGCACTGCTTGTCCAGTATGTGATAGGGCACTGCTTGTCCAATATGTGATGGGGGATGCGTGTCCAATGTGTGATAGGACACTGCTTGTCCAATATGAGACAAGGCACTGCTTGTCCAGTATGTGATAGGGCACTGCTTGTCCAATATGTGATGGGGGATGCGTGTCCAATGTGTGATAGGACACTGCTTGTCCAATATGAGACAAGGCACTGCTTGTCCAGTATGTGATAGGGCACTGCTTGTCCAATATGTGATGGGGGATGCGTGTCCAATGTGTGATAGGACACTGCTTGTCCAATATGAGACAAGGCACTGCTTGTCCAGTATGTGATAGGGGACTGCTTGTCCAATGTGTGATAGGGAGCTGCTTGTCCAATATGTGATAGTGGATGGCTTGACAAGTATGTAATAGGGGACTGCTTGTCCAATGTGCGATAGGGATCTGCTTGTCCAGTATCTGATAGGGGACTGCTTGTCCAATGTGTGATAGGGAGCTGCTTGTCCAGTATCTGATAGGGGACTGCTTGTCCAATGTGCAATAGGGAGCTGCTTGTCCAATATGTGATAGTGGATGGCTTGTCCAGTATGTGATAGGGAACTGCTTGGCCAGTATGTGATAGGGAGCTGCTTGGCCAGTATGTGATAGGGAGCTGCTTGGCCAGTATGTGATAGGGGACTGCTTGTCCAATGTGCAATAGGGAGCTGCTTGTCCAATATGTGATAGTGGATGGCTTGTCCAGTATGTGATAGGGAACTGCTTGGCCAGTATGTGATAGGGAGCTGCTTGGCCAGTATGTGATAGGGAGCTGCTTGTCCAGTATGAGACAGGGCACTGTTTGTCCAGTATGTAATAAGACACTGTTTGTCCGATATGTGATAGGACACTGCTTGTCCAATATGCAATAGGGGATGTGTGTCCAATGTGTGATAGGGAGCTGCTTGTCCAGTATGAGACAGGGCACTGTTTGTCCAGTATGTAATAAGACACTGTTTGTCCGATATGTGATAGGACACTGCTTGTCCAAAATGTGATAGGGGACTGCTTGTCCAATACGTGATAGGACACATACAGGATTATTTCTTCAGCGGTTTGAACGGCGCACGACTGCACAAGTGTGTGGAGCTTGGCCAGTGAGAACAGCGAGAAGAGTTTAAAAAGAAGACAGCTTTACCGAGCGTTGGAGGAGTGGGCGACAGTAGTGGTAGACAGAGTAGAAAGGCTTTGGCTCAACATGGCTTCGGCGATAAAGAGTCGAGGCAAGGTAGGTTATCTGTTTAGAATACAGATAGAAAGTATGTGTGTGAGGCCGGTGTTCTGTGCTTGGTGTCCCTCGTGGGAGGTCCTGGAGACTCACAGCCTCCGAGATGGCCAGGTGCGTTGAACTGCAGCTCCTTAGGGACCGAGTTAGGGAACTGGAGATGCAGCTCGATGACCTTGTCCAATATGCAATAGGGCACTGTTTGTCCAATATGTTCTAGGGGACTGCTTGTCTAAAATGTGATTGGACGCTGCTTGTCCAATATGAGATAGGGGATATGTGTCCAATATGTGATAGGATACTGTACAAGATGTAATGGGGGACTGCTTGTCTAATATGTGATAGGGGACTGTTTGTCCAATACGTGATAGGACACTGCTTGTCCAATTTGTGATAGGACAAGAATGTCAATATACTCATTAACAAGGATTTTCAAGTTAATTTCTAATACTTCCACTTTAACTTTCGGCTTTGAAATTTTGTCCGAAGCTTTTTAATATGTTGTCATTACAGTAGCTCTTACATGAAAATACCCTAGGGTTCATAGCATTTCAAGGAGTTCAGATGCTTTATAACCCTAAATTTTGACTTATTAAACTATTCAGAATATGTAACTTGCCCAATTATTAATTCACTGAGAAGGTAGTTTAGTGTTTATTGCCATATGTAGAAGTACATGTCTGCACAGACTGCAATGAAAAATCTAGCAGTGGAATCACAGACACATATCATTTTAGGTTATTCACAAGAAAAACCTAAAATAAATATAACTTATCCTAAATTATACACGAAAGAACACAAACGGAATAAAATAAAACAAAGCCCTTTGTAGTGACCGAAGAGACCATGAATAGAGTTCTGCAGGTTGATTTCAAAACAGAAAATGTTTGGAGTAAAGTAATTGCTCTTGAACCCGGTGACTAAATATATTGCTGGTAAAAAGGAAAAAGCATAATATATCAACTCAGTGGCACTCTATTAGGTGCACCTGTCCATCTGCTGATTAATATCAATATCTAATTAGCCTATTACGTGACAGCAACTCAAAGCATAAAAGCATGCAGACATGGTCAAGAGGTTCAGTTATTGTCATATCAAACATCAAAAAGGGGAAAATGTGATCTAAATTATTTTGAGCATGGAATGGTTGTTGGCGCCAGATGGGGTGGTTTGAGTACCTCAGAAACTGCTCATCTCCTGGGATTTTTATCTCCTAGAGTTTACTGAGAATGGTGCAAAAACACCCAGTGAGTGTCAGTGCTGTGGGTGAAAACAACTTGTTAATGAGAGAGGTCAGATGAGAATGGTCAGTCTGATTCAAACAGACAGCAAGACGACAAATAACCATATGTTACCACAGAACAGTCTCTCTGAACACACAAGCGTCGATCTTTGAAGTGGATGGGCTACAATAGTAGAAGACTACACTGGGTTCCACTCCTGTATCTAATAACGTGTATATTAACATTGAATGGAATTGCTTTTCTGAAAGACGTTTGTAATCTGCTCTGATCATGATACCTTTGAGTTATGAGCTTGTCCAGTATGTGATAGGGCTCTGCAATTGCAGGCAAGAATGTTAACATATCGCAATGCCAAGAATTTCGAAATTCCAGGGATGAAGGGGTTAACCTATGAGGAAAGATTGGGTCGCCTGGGACTATACTCTCTGAAGTTTAGAAGAATGAGAGGGGATCTTATAGAAACATACAAAATTTTGAATGTTTTAAAAGGAGCACATAATTTTCTTTAAGAAATCCTGTTCATTGTATGGGTGCAAATTGTGTCCTTGCTTCAAAATGTGGTTGCTGAGGATGAAGTCTATCAAGCAAGTTTTTCACAAGCCCCTGACTCCATTATCCCAGCAGGCAAGTTTAGAGTCAATCTTGGTGGAGGTTGATGGAAGCTGAATCCACAGCTTTATATTACCCAGGAGGGCAGGTTTTGTTTAACAAACTTACTGGAGTTCTTTGAGGACATAATGAGTGCAGTGGAAAGAGGGGAACAAGTGAATTTCCCGAAGGTGTTCGATAAGGTGCCACACAAGAGACTTATAAATAAGATACGGATGCATGGAGTTGGAGGAAGTGTATTGGAATGGATAGTGGATTGGTTAACCAATAGAAGGCAGAGAGTTGGTATAAATGGGTGTTTCTCTGGTTGGCAGTCGGTGGTGAGTGGGGTGCTGCAGGGGTCAGTGCTGGGCTCGCAGCTGTTTACCATTTACATTGATGATTTGGAAAAGGGGACCGAGTGTAGCATAGCAAAATTTGCTGATGACACTAAACTGAGTGGAAAGGCAAATTGTACAGAGGATACAGAGAGTCTGCAGAAGGATATAGATAGGTTAAATGAGTGGGCCAAGGTCTGGCAGATGGAATACAATGTTGGTAAATGTGAGATCATCCGCTTTGGAAGGAATAATAGAAGAGCAGATTATCATTTAAATGGTGAAAGATTGCAGCATGCTGTTATGCAGAGGGACTTGGGAGTACTTGTTCTTAAATTGCAAAAAGTTGGCTTGCAGGTACAACAGGTTATTAAGAAGGCAAACGGAATGTTGGCCTTCATTGCTAGAGGGATTGAATTCAAGAGCAGAGAGGTCATGCTACATCTATACAAGGTACTGGTGAGGCCGCACCTGGAGGACTGTGTGCAGTTCTGGTCTCCGTACTTGAGGAAGGATGTACTGGCTTTGGAGGCAGTGCAGAGGAGGTTCACCAGGTTGATTCCAGGGATGAAGGGGTTAACCTATGAGGAAAGATTGGGTTGCCTGGGACTATACTCTCTGAAGTTCAGAAGAATGAGAGGGGAT
The DNA here is from genome assembly GCF_048418815.1 of Hemitrygon akajei. Lineage (NCBI taxonomy): Eukaryota > Metazoa > Chordata > Chondrichthyes > Myliobatiformes > Dasyatidae > Hemitrygon > Hemitrygon akajei. The sequence continues at coordinate 85,623,503 of NC_133138.1, read as the reverse complement.
CTTATAGAAACATACAAAATTTTGAACGGGATAGATAAAATAGAAGTAGGAAAGTTGTTTCCATTGGTAGGTAAGATTAGAACTAGAGGACATTGCCCTGGGGAGAAGATTTAGGACGGAGATGAGGAGAAACTGTTTTTTCCAGAGAGTGGTGAATCTGTGGAATTCTCTGCCCAGGAAAGCAGTTTAGGCTTCCTCACTAAATATGTTTAAGAAACAGCTAGATAGGTTTTTACATAATAAGGGAATTAAGGGTTATGGGGAAAAGGCAGGAAGATGGAGCTGAGTTTATAGACAGATCAGCCATGATCTTATTGAATGGCGGGGTGGGCTGGATGGGCTGGATGGCCTACTCCTGCTCCTATTTCTTATGTTCACGTTCTTATTTGCATTTCAGAAAAATAACATTTGTCCAATCTGGTATGTGATGGTCTTTATACTCCTTGTGAACCCTCTTATCCAATCAGCTTGCCCCAATTTCCTTACTTACCTCAGCATCCAGCTTCTCTTTAAGTGCATCTGTTCACTTCTACCATTCCTGGTGAGGCAACTTTGATGATGGTCAGTTGTTTTGTGATTGAAATTCACATTTCACAAAAACTTTGTGTGAGACTTTTCAGTTTATTTTGGTTCTAATGCCTTGTTTTTTCCCCCCTGATGACACAAGAGCTGGTGTTCTTCAGCTCTTGTGTTTCTTTTTATAGCTGCAAAGAAAGCAAAAATTCTGATGGTTAAGGGAGTGAAAGGTTATATAGTGAACTACAGGGACAAGTGAGCAAAATAAATGTTCCAGCTAGCAAATGGGAAAAAAACAGGAAGTGAAAATTTAAATTAAAACTGCAGATGCCAGAAATCTGATATGAAATAGAAAATGCTGGGAAAGCTAACCAAGTCAGCTAGAAGTTCCCAACCACAACCCCCACCCCCCCACTCCACCATCCCTCTTGCTGAAAACCTACTTGCATCTGGTTAATTTCCAGGGTCACAGACCCAAAGCATTGACCTTTTGCACAGATGCTGCCTGACCTGCTGAGGGTTTTCAGCATTTTCTGTTCCAAAGAAAAGTACCTGCAGGTGCTGAAAATCTGAAATGAAAACAGAAAATAATGTAGCATTTGTAGAGAGATAAACAGTCAACTTGGTAAATTGTAAATGCAAGCGGTTCAGATGTTGGAAACCCTGAGCAACACTCATGAATGCTGGAGAAACTCAACAAGTCAGTCAGCATCTCCGAAGAGGAATGGTCAATGGTTTGAAGTGTTCTGCTTTGTGTTTCACCAAGACCTAGCTGACTTAAAGTACACCAGATATGGTGATCAGACCTGAAGGCTTCTCGATACACAGGATGGACCAAACTGCTGATTTGGAGAAGGTTAAGAGGAGGTGTGTGTTTCATGATAATCCCTCTGTGGTGCTCAGATATGGTGGTTTTGTTGTACTCTCGTTCCCCTGACCTTGAACACAAAACAGGTAAATGATGATCATTCTATTTATCAGAAAGTTCTCCTCCGTAATCCTGACCACAGTTTACATGCCACCATTGACTATTATCAGGCACTGGCGATGCTGTATGATGCTGTCACCAAACATGAAGCAAATCATAGTCAGGGATTTCAATCAGGCTTATTTGAAGAAATCCCTGTCAGTTACTATCAGCATATAACCTGTAGCACCAGAGATCCCAACACACTAGACCATTGCTAAACGAAGATAAAGAATACCTACCATTCCATGCCCAGGGTCATGCCCAGAAACATTCCATGTTTCTGTAAATCTGATCACTTGGCTGCCCTTCTGCTACCTGCGTACAGGCAGAGGCTAAAAAACAAGGCTCCAGAGATTAGGACAACAAAGAGGTGGAGTGGCTACTGGATTGCTTTGAATTGGTGGACTGGGTCATGTTCAAGGACTCATCTGTGGATCTGAATGAATACAACATGGTCACTAAGGACTTGATAAAAGCAGTTGCAGATGAGTGTGTCCTCACAAAATCATTCACAGTCTTCCCCAGTGGATGAAAGATAAGATCTGCAGTCTGCTGAGGGTCAGATCAGAGGCATTCAAGTCTGATAACCAAGAAAGATACAAGAGGTCTCTCCAGAATGCCACCTCACAGGTGAAGTGGCAATTCCGGACTAAACTTGAATCAACAAAGGATGCTTGATAGTTGTGGCAGAAACTGTATACTATCACCTCTTACAAAGTTAAATCAAGCAACATAAGCAACAACAGGGCTTCACTCCCTGATAATATCAATGCCTTCTATGCTTGCTTTGACCATCAAAACATGGAAGAACCATCATGAACTCCACAGTCCCTGATTGTCCTGTGATTTCACTTTCTGAGATCGAAATGTGAGTAGTCTTCAGGAGGGTGAACCCACGAAAAGTATCTGGCCTAAATGGATACCTGGTCAAGTACTAAAGACCTGCTGACCAACTGGTTGGAGTGTTTTGCATCAATACAGTGAAAATGAGTTTGCAACTCTCATACTCAATGCTATAATCCAGTCACAACTCTGTGACAATGACACATGCAGTGCATGGCAAGGACCGCACACCATCGCAAACTTCAAGAGGAAACATAGCAGTACAGACAACATTGCCGCCTCGATCCCAGATGAGCTTAATGTTTTTTATGCTCGATTCGAGGTTGAAAAGACTGAATCCCCAAGGAGAGCCGCCAGTGAGACCTGCTCCGTGGTCATCTCCAAGGCTGAGGTACTTAGAACAATCCAATGTGTCAACAGCTGCAAGGCTCCAGGGCCAGGGTGCATCCTTAAAGTGTGTGCGGGACAACTGGATGGTATATTTTACGGATATTTTTAACCTCTCTCTCTCCCAATGTGTAGTTACTTCCTGTTTCAAATTGTCCATTAATTGTCCCTGTACCTAAGAAAACCAAGGTAGCATGCCTGGATGATTGGCGTCCTGTTGCACTCACCTCAATTATAAGCAAATGCAAGAGGCTGGTTAAAGACTACATCTGCAGCATGCTACCATCCACATTGGACACCCTGCAACTTGCCTACTGTTGGAACTGGTCTACTGATGACACCATAGCCACAGCACTACCCACTGTCCTCACTCACCTGGAGAAGAGGGATACATATATTAGAGTGCTGTTCCTGCACTACAGTTCAGCATTCAACACCATAATTCCCTCCAGACTTGACAGGAATCTCAGAGACCTCGGCCTGCACCCCACCTTGTGCAGCTGGATGCTAGGCTTCCTATCGAATCACTGACAGGTGGTAAGGATGGGCTCCCTCACCTCTGCCCTCTGGCCACACACAGCTCTAATCTGCTGATCAAATTCACAGACGACATGACATTGATCGACCTTATTTCTAGAGATAATGAGACAGCTTCCAGAAAAAGGTACAGGAGCCTCAGGACTCACACCACCACATCCTAGGACATTTGTTATACCTCAACCATCAGACTTCTGAAACAGATGGGATACTTCACTCAACTTCACTTGCGACACAACCTATTGACTTACTTTCAAGGATTCTTCATCTCATGTTCTCAATAATTATTGCAATATATTATTTATTATTATTTCTTTCTTTTTGTATTTGCACAGTTTGTTGTCTTTTGCACACTGGTTGTTCAACCTGATGGTGCGGTCTTTCATTGATTCTTAATGGTTTTCTAATTTATTGAGTATGCCAGAAAGAAAATGAACCTCAGGGTTGTATATGGTGACAGATATGTTCTTTGATAATAAATTTACTTTGAACTGAGGCAATTTATCAGGACTCATGATGAAGGATCTCAGCTGAAAACATCTACTAGTTATATCCCTCCACTGATGCCACTTGACTTGGTAAACTGGTTGAATATTGTCACATGTACCAAGGTACAGTGAAAAACTTTGTTTCGCATGCCATCCGTACAGGTCATTTCATCATGTAAGAGCATTGAGTGGTACAAGGGAAAACAACAATAATGCAGAACGGAATAGACAATAGACAGTAGGTGCAGGAGTAGGCCATTCAGCCCTTCTAGCCAGCACCGCCATTCACTGTGATCATGGCTGATCATACACAATCAGTACCCCGTTCCTGCCCTCTCCCCATATCCCTTGACCCCGCTATCTATAAGAGCTCTATCTAACTCTCTCTTGAATGCATCCAGAGAGTTGGCCTCCACTGCCTTCTGGGGCAGAGCATTCCACATATCCACCACTCTCTGGGTGAAAAAGTTTTTCCGCGTCTCTGTTCTAAATGGCCTACCCCTTATTCTTAAACTGTGGTCTCTAGTTCTGGACTCACCCATCAGCGGGAACATGCTTCCTGCCTCCAGTGTGTCCAATCCCTTAATAATCTTATATGTTTCAATCAGATCCCCTCTCATCCTTCTAAATTCCAGTGTATACAAGCACAGTCGCTCCAATCTTTCAACATATGACAGTCCCGCCATTCCGGGAATTAACCTTGTGAACCTAAGCTGCACTCCCTCAATAGCAAGAATGTCCTTCCTCAAATTTGGAGACCAAAACTGCACACAATACTCCAGGTGGGGTCTCACCAGGGCCCTGTACAGCTGCAGAGGGACCTCTTTACTCCTATACTCAATTCCTCTTGTTATAAAAGCCAGCATGCCATTAGCTTTTTTCACTGCCTGCTGTACCTGCATGCTTGCTTTCATTGACTGATGTACAAGAACACCTAGAGCTCGTTGTACTTCCCCTTTTCCTAACTTGACTCCATTTAGATAGTAATCTGCCTTCCTATTCTTGCCACCAAAGTGGATAACCTGACATTCATCCACATTAAACTGCATCTGCCATACATTTGCCCACTCACCCAACCTGTCCAAGTCACCCTGCATTCTCATAACATCCTCCTGACATTTCATACTGCCACCCAGCTTTGTGTCATCAGCAAATTTGCTAATGTTGCTTTTAATCCCTTCATCTAAATCATTAATATATATTGTAAACTGCTGCAGTCCCAGCACCGAACCTTGCGGTACCCCACTGGTCACAGCCTGCCATTCCAAAAGGGACCGGTTAATCACTACTCTTTGTTTCCTGTCAGCCAGCCAATTTGCAATCCATGTCAGTACTCTGCCCCCAATACCATGTGCCCTAATTTTGCCCACTAATCTCCTATGTGGGACTTTATCAAAAGCTTTCTGGAAGTCCAGGTACACTACATTCACTGGCTCTCCCTTGTCCATTTTCATAGTTACATCCTCAAAAAACTCCAGAAGATTAGTCAAGCATGATTTTCCCTTCATAAATCCATGCTCTCTCGGACTGATCCTTCTACTGCTATCCAAATGTGTCATAATTTCCTCTTTTATAATTGACTCCAGCATCTTTCCCACCACTGACGTCAGGCTAACCTGACAAGTTGTGCCCAGAGTCTTTGGAAGAGAGACAGGTTTCCGTGATGGTAGCAGGTAGAAGGTACCAGTGAAGATGGGGAAGTAAATGTCTGCTTGTCAAACAGGAGCTAATAATTAATGCCTTGTCTGGTTCAATTTTACCACAGAAAGAGATGCACATAGTCCGTTTGAAAGATTGTGAACACGAGGATGTTAGACAGCCATCTAAGAGCAATGAGTTTTTGTTTGGAGGCAATATCCCAAGATAGAATGCTGGAGCAGTTAAATGGAGCTGAAGTAAAGATCAGCTGTGATCAAAGTGAATGTCTCAGGGGGATAGAGGGGCTGAATCAGCTTATTGAAAGATGCAACTGTGGTTAGTGACAATGTATTTCCATTTTATATGCTGGGATGTGTAATTCAGAATGTGTCCC